>NC_059112.1:59400904-59711008 GCF_020740685.1 Jaculus jaculus
TGCCCATTCTCTCTTTCTGTCTGCCTCTTTCTCTCCCTCTCTCAAATAAATAAAAACATGTAATGCCAGACATGGTGGTACATGCCTTTAATCTCAGGACTCAGGAGGCAAAGATAGGAGGATTGCCATGAGTTGGGGCCAGCCTGAGACTACATAGTGAATTCCAATTCCAGGTCAGCTTGGGTTAGAATGAGACCTTAGATCAAAAAAAAAAAAAAAAAAAAAGGGGCTGGAGAGATGGCTTAGCAGTTAAGCGCTTGCCTGTGAAGCCTAAGAACCCTGGTTCGAGGCTTAATTCCCCAGGTCCCACGTTAGCCAGATGCACAAGGGGGCACACATGTCTGGAGTTCGTTTGCAGAGGCTAGAAGCCCTGGCACGCCCATTCTCTCTCTCTCCCTCTCTCTTTCTCTCTGTGTCTGTCACTCTCAAATAAATAAATAAATAAATAAATAAATAAATAAAGTAATGGATTGATGTGCTTGGCAGAAAGTATAGAACAGAAAGATGCAGGATGTGAGGTTTACTACAGAAAGAAATTCAAGAAAGTTTGAAGGCCCAGAGGCTAGTTTTAGACTTAAGCTGCACTTTCTAAGGAGAGCACCATACAACTGTTTTGTATTGGGACAATATCTGTTTTGCCCTGAGAGTTAAACCCAACCCATGGAAGCCTTAAGCTAGTAAGAATGCAAATTAATTTGAAAGAAGGGAGGGTGAAGCAGGGTTGAAATCCCCTGTATGGGAGTCCATTAAGGCCATTATATGGAGGTATGAAGATGAAATATGGGTTGCACTGGAGACACAAGGAATATGGTATTTCCAGGTGTCATAGTTATCTTCATGTTACTGGGATAAAGCTCCCGACCAAAAGCAGCTGATGGGAGGAAAGGGTTTACTCAGCTTATAGACTCAAGGGGATGCTCCATGATGGCAGGGCAAAGGATAGCATGAGCAGAGGCTGGTCATTACTTCTGCCATAGCAAGTTAAACACTGCAGCATGACAGTGAGCTGACCACTGGTTGGCTATAACATCCCTAATCCCACCCTAACAACACACCTCCTCCAGCAAGGCTCCAATGCCCAATTTCCACCAGCTGGGAATCATGCATTCGGAACACATGAGTTTCTGGGAGATGCGTAATTCAAACCACCACACTAGGAATGTGGGATGGTTGCCATGGGGAGATGTTGGCTCAGGTTATTTTCACCTGGGTGTGAGCAACCCACCTGGAGAGCAGAATTGGAATTCCAGAAACCTGGTCATTGGTTACAGATGTTGGATTTGGATTTGGATTTGCAGTTGTTTGATGTTTGCATGCTGGTTATTGATGTCCAGTCTCTCCTTGCCATGCCTTTTCTGCAACGGGAATGTTTTACTCTGTGTTGGACATATATAACTTTTTTTTTTTTTTTGGTTATTCGAGGTAAGGTCTCACTCTAGGCTGACCTGGAATTCACTATGGAGTCTCAGGGTGGCCTCGAACTCACGGCGATCCTCCTACCTCTGCCTCCTGAGTGCTGGGATTAAAGGCGTGTGCCACCACGCCCGGCATATATATAACTTTTTAAAAAATATTTTAAAAAATTTATTTGAAAGACAATGATGCACCAGGGTCTCTAGTCACTGCAAATGAACTTCAGTTGCATGTGCCACCTTGTGCATCTGGTACTGGGGAATTGAACCCAGGTCCTTTGGCTTTGTTGATAAGCTCCTTAACTACTAAGCCATCTCTCCAGCCCATTACTTGTGTTCTGATTTTACAAGGCTCATGGTTGAGAGACAGTATTGAATCTCAGATGACACTTTGGGCTTTTGAACAGTGTTAAAGTTGGTAAAGACTGTGGAGACTTTTGAAGTTGGACTGAGTGCATTTTGCATTGTGAGGTGGTTATGAGTCTATGGGGTCAGGGCTGGAATGTAGTGGTTTTGAATGTAATGTTTTCATAGCCTCAGGTGTTTGTGATTCAGTGTCCTACTTAGTTCCTACCTAGTAGAGTACTTGGAAGGTTAGGGAAGTATGTCACCTGGGCAGAGCTTGGGGAGGAGTCCTTGAATGGGAATTCAATTGACTGCTCTGGTACCCATCAGTTTCCAGGGCTCACTGTCCAGCATTGGGTGGCACTGTTTCCTTGAGTCCTGTGCCTGCATCTAAAAGGTTGTGTGATGAGGTGGGCGGATACTCAGTCCCTGACTGTGACAACTGGGGCCAGAGAGGAAGGGGACTTAGGCCCATGTTTGGTAGTGTCTGGAGCTTCCTCCATTGACCTCCTGGAGCCTCCATTTCTCCCTCAAGTCTGGAGATAAGCAGTATCCACCACGACAGAGCCTGTGGGACAGGCTGCTGGCCAGGGAGGTGCTTCAAGGCTGGGCTTGGGAGGCATGCTGGTTATCCCTTGAGTTCCCTGGATGTTCTCATTCTGACACTGTTGGTCTCTTCCTACAAACCCTTTGACAAAGGCACCTCTGTGACCCTCACCTGTCTCTCAAGTCAACTGAGTAGACTCAGAGGGCCTGGGGGCATTGGGTCTCAGAGGCAGAGCTCCCTGTCCCTCACTGGAGCTGGGTGTTTGACAAGCTTGGCTGGCTGGCCACAGTGCCCCCCCCCCCCATGGACACAGTGCTGCTGAGGCTGTGTGCAGAGCAGGCAGACTCCCTTGTCTTCTTCATCTCTCCTCTTACTGAGTACCCGCCCTACACTACACACTGCGCTGCCCTGGGTGAGGCTTGATGCTGCTTCAGGAAGCTCACTGTCCCTATAAGAACATGGAATTGGAGACCTTGTCCTGCTAGAGGGGCAGATGCCCAGGGAAGTGCTTGTTTCCCCCTTCAACCCTGAGGGGCAGGCTCTACCAGCGCACCTGCTGAGCAGGCAAGGCACAAGTCTCTGCTTCTCCTGGGGCTTTGGACACTCACATGTAAGTTCTGACCGAGACATACCTGGTTCCACCAGGCCTCTTACTCAGAGGCACCTTGAGGGTGTCTGTGTGTGAGGACATCTCTCTAGGAAATGGAAGTTGTGGTGGCCGGGAAAGGGGGGGCATGGCCTCACATGCCTGAAATGTGGTGCAGGCTGCTCCTAGGGGTTGAATGATGTGACTCTGGGTTATATAAATAAAGATCATTTCAAAGAACAATCTGTAAAATTATCTTCTGGAACCATCTCCATAAATCTCAAAGGCATGTTCACCTCAAGCCAAAACAAAATAGACTCAGATCCCAGGATCTTCAAATTATACTGGAGGACGAGGCCAAGAAAGTATTTCAGAGTGGGCTAGAGCAGGTGGGGGTGGGAGCCAGACCATCCCTGGAACAGTAAAGAACTGTGGGTCTTTGCAGAAGGCAGGGAAGAGTCTAAGCTGTCTCTCCCCATCCTCATCTGGTCACCAAACTGTGTTGTCTGAGTACCAGCAGCTGTTTATCAGCACCACCCACCTACAGAGTCAGGCCCCAAATAAGGGTCAGTCATTCAAGCCTAGAGATCAGTAACAAACTGGGGTTCCTATGACCCTGTCTGTGGGTTAGATTAATTTTCTAGAGTAGGTCCAAGACCCCTTACAGGAAAGGACACTGCCAAGGAAGGTTCATAGAGAACAGAGCATGATGATGCAGAGGGCGAGGCCACGCTCTCCCTGGGCAGACACTCCCCCACCAGGAACCTCCACTTGTTGAGCTGTTAAGAAGCTACTGTGGACCCTGTGCTTTTGGTTTTCTAGTCATGATATTTTTAAAGATTTATTTTAATTTTAAAATATTTTTGTTTATTTATGAGAGAGAGAGAGAGAGAGAAAGAGAGAAAGAGAGAAAGAGAATGGGCATGGCAGGGCCTCTTGCCACTGCAAACAAACTCTGATGCATGTGCCCCTTTGTGCATGTGGCTTTTTACATGGGTATTGGGCAACTGAACCACAACCTAGTAGGCCTTTGCCAGCATCTCCCTACCCCATAGATGTGATCTATTATTTTATCAGTGATTGTGTGTCACTACGCATCCTCCTCCATCCAGCTGCAGGAGGAAGAGTGACTCAACGTTCATCCTGCCTCTGTCTTTCTTGGTGACCAGCTCCCTCTGATGGAGCCATCTTGGGCTCTACTGCCAGTCATTGCATTGGCACACAAGATACTCTTGTCCCTCTGGAGGCTGCGAGGACTTCAGGAGCACTGTGCCAGAGAGTAAATTCACAGTACCACAGCTTTCATGGCAGATGTCTCTGCCAGTTAGGAGGCCAGGGCTTCATCCCTATCTGCACCTCCACTGGGACAGGCTCTGTCCAACACACGGAGTCCCCTACCTACCACAGGCAGACCCAGGCAGCTATGCTGAAAGACTACCTCCTTGGAGTCTGCACTCAGGTTCTTGCGGAAAGGGCCACTCCAGCACTCAGTTCAGATAGGCCTGCCCCCTCCTTCTTCAACTACTGGCCCCACTCTGCATATCATTGCTCGTGGCACGTGCTCTTACTTTGCCTGCATGGTAGATTGTACTGGATGTCTATCTGTGGGCTCACTAACAGGCCCAGGAGGGGTCTCAGGAAGAGCTGAGTGAGTGGGTGAGCAGTAAGAACAATGAGGGGACCCCAATATGCAACAGCACATCTAGTCTGCAGTGGGACCCAGAGAGGTGGCCCTTAGTAATGTCACAGAACCCAACAGAGGCCACATGTCTGGAACCCATGCCAGACAGGCGGTCAGGCAGAGAAAGCGACGGGCACAGCCACTTCTGGGGACTTCAGGTGCACGGACATCAGGGGACAGCAGAAAAGAGTGCGATGAGACAAGCACGCCTGCACTAACCCAACCTAGCTGGCCAGGAGACAACTCAAAGTAGGTTCAGAGCACAGAGCACCGCAGCGCTGGCGGGTCGCCTCATAATGATATGGAGGTCAGTCCATCAGCGAGCGCAGCAGTCCTGGAAGCCAGCGTACCTTCCCTCAAGCAGAACCTCCAACTACATAAACAGGAAAAAAATCACAGGAAGCAACAAACACACACTTACAACTGGAGATTTCACTGCTTCGCTCTCAGACATGGATACGAGCGACAGGAAATCAGCAAGGGCAGCATGGCTGGTCAACACTGTCCACCAGCCTGCCCTGCTGGGCTTTCCTGGCACTCCACCCAATAGCTGTGCAGGGCACTGTCTGCGAGAGGCCGGGCTCTGAGTCACAAAGCAAGACTTAATAATTCAAAAGGAGCCAACTCATTTCAAGTACCTTCTCTGACCACAGAGGAACTAAATTAGACATCAATATTGGCAGTAGAAGGGTATCTGGAAAGTCTGCAAATGTGTGGTAACATTCAACACACTTCTACACTGGAGTCAAGGAGGAAGTGAGAGGAAATTGAGAACGGACCTTGAACAGAACACAGTATAGAAATTTATGGCCGGTAGCTTGACAGTTTCCAGAGAGAATTCTGCAGCATTTAAGTATTTGTATTAGAAAAGGAGGCAGACCATACTTCAACATCCACCTCAGGAAGCACAAAACAAGAAGAGATTGTACCCAATATAATAAGAAGAAATAGGACAATAAAGATAAGAACAGAAAGCAGCAGGGAGATAGAAAACAAAAATAATACAGAAAAGTACGGAAGCCAGGCTGGAGAGACGGCTCAACAGTTACGCACTTCGTGGGCAAGCACGAAGGCCTGAGAGATCATCACTCTAGTTCAATCCTCAGGACCCCCACACTATGGGCACGCACATCTATAACCCTAGTACTGGAGGGGAGCAAGAGATCTGAGAATCCCCAGAGCTCATAAAAATATGGCAAGCTCCAAAATCAGTGAGACCCCAGCTCACGTAAGAATGGGAGGAAGAGTGATGAAGTGGGACACCAACCAATGTGCCTCTCTGGGCACTGCATCATGAGTGCACCCCGCCACAGGTGAGCCCATGAGGCGCTGCATAGGCACGCCCACACGCACTGTGTCTCTGGGGGAGGGGCCTGTGGCCAGCCATCCACACTTGTCAAAATGCCCCACACTAAGTTCCAGTGGAGAGCAGGGAGCTCAGCCTCTGAGACCCAATGCCCCCAGGCCCTCAGAGCCTACCCATTTCAGTTGACTTGATCCAGGTGAGGGCCACAGTGGTGCCTTTGTCAAAGAGCTTATAGGAAGAGACCAATGGGGTCAGAATGAGAACATCCAGGGATCTCAAAAGAAGTGACTACACTTGCACACCACACACACACACACACACACACACACACACACACACGCACGCACACATTCTGAAGTCCTTAGATGGTTCTTCGGAAGATGAATTAAGTTGATATACTTCTATCTATAGTCATCAGGAGAGAGAAAGATGCCAAGAGCTTGAATCTGGAATGAGTGGCTCCTCTGAGTTCCACAGATTCCTACATAAACAGGGGACATCATGGACAAATTCAGACAGTTAATATGACAACTCAGACCAAATGGACATATTTCTTGAAAGACACAGCCTACCAGAGCTCCCTCTGGGAGAAGTCGACCACTGAGCAGCCACACTTGTGTGACAGAAATTGAACAGGGTCACCTCTGGGCTAGAGGGCTTTTCTAGTGATTTTGTAAATGTTAAGGGAGAAAGGACACACCAATTGTTGTCTTCTAGAAAACTGAAGAGGGAGAAACAGTTCCCAGCAGGTCTCCTCACAGGTTTCCGTGGCTCAGCCGTGCACCAGGCTGTTGAAGCTGTGAGGGTGGCCCACATTCAAGGTGTCTGCAGCCAGCAGTCGGCGAGGACTTGCACGCAAGTACCAGCTGCTCTGTGCGGCTCACGTCCACTGTCAGGCTGTAACGTTAGGTAAACTTCTCTTCAATGAGGTTCCAAGCTCCAGCCCTGTTCCAGCCTCTGTGGCAGGGCCAGCCTCACAGTGCCTCTCCGGGTTTTCACAACCAGCCCAGTGTGAATTATTTTCCAGATGTTAGAAACAAAGACTAAGTTGCAGAGAGGTTCCATCATTTGGACATTGACCTTTGCCCACAAAGCAGGTGAGGTAGGGTTATACCAGCCTTTCCTACCACCCCACCCCCGATGGAGAGGCTTCCTGGTGGCACTGGCTATGGGGTTCACTAGGAGACATGGGGTAGGCTAGTGAACAAGAACCATAGTAAGAACACAAGGGTGGAGTCAGGGGCATAACAAGGGGCCCGGCTTTGAGGTGTATAGGCTTAACCATAGAAGGCTTTGATTGCAGGCCAAGCTCTGATGGGATTTGGAGGCCATGGGTGCCCAGTGAGGTTCTGGGTGTTGATGTGGTTAGTAGAAAACTCTGGAAGGACTAGGTGAGGCACTGCTGGAGGCCTAGATTCACCAATAGGCTGTAAAAGGGAGAGAGGCTCTTAACTAATGCTGGGATTGGAGGGCATAGCCAGTGAGGCCTAGTCGAACAAGGTCAGAAGCTTGAAGCTGGGAGTGTGTGTGTTTTGTAGGCTGAAGTTTGTGGACAGAGAGAACCCCAGAGTGGAGGAGCTACTGAGATTCAATTCCAGAGGAGAAGCTGAGTGGCTAAGAGAAGGCATGGGGCTGGGAATGGGCAGTCAGAAGAGGATGAAATAGAGCTGAGAGTCAAAGAAAGGGAGCATATTGGGCTAGTTGGCCCTGGGGACAGGTTGGACTTACCTTTTGAAATGGCCTCAGCATCCTGAGCTCAAGCAATTGCCTGCCTCAGTCTCTTAAGCAGCTAAGTCTACTGGCACAAGCCACTGTACCCAGCCTTGGGCAGGTTTTAAGTCTTCCAGGTGACTCCAGGGAAGTCTGTGCCGAGAAGATGAAGTGCAGGAGGAAGAGAGAGACACTTGAAGTGGGAAAGGAGTGGTCTTGGCTCTGACTCAACAGCTGTCACTGAGTTATCCCCTGGTGGAAATCAACAGGGAGGGCCAAGGTCCAGCCTTCCAAAGGATATATAAGACCCCAGTGGCACTGAGGGGCAGAGACTTCATCAAAAACCATTCTGTTTTTATCAAAACTTAACTTGCACCTCGCTACAAAGGTCAAGGCACTAACAGAAGTGCTCCTTTATACCACATGCCTGTTTTCCTCCATCCCCAGAATAGCCACTTCCCCTCTGTTGTGGTTTTATGTGACCCCTTGCCCAAAGGCTCATATTTGTAACATTGGATTCCCAGCTGAAGGTGCTGCTTTGGGAAGTTGTGGAACCTTCTGGATGTGGGACCAACTGGCTGTCGCAGTCTGATTCACGTTGCTGGGATGAACTTCCAAACCAGGCACAAGTTATAGGAGGAAGGGCTTTACTGAAGCTTACAGATCCAAGGGAAGTTTCATAATGGCAGAAGCCACTGCACCCTTTCTCAGATCCAGGCAGAGAGAGAAAAGCCACCATCAGCATCACAAGCAAGCACACTCCAGGAGCCCAGACACAGCTCAAGCCCTCTGCTTATCCTCAGTCTGGAATTCTGACCCATCCCCAGTAACACAAGGCTTAGGGCTGGGCCCCAGCATCCGCCCAGTGACACCTCCTGTAGCCAGGCAGCTGGAAATCCAAGAAGCTTTAATAAACCTCCTCAATCTATTGGGGGACATCCATTCAAACCACTACACTGGCTGACCTAGAGCCATCGAGGTGAGGTTGAAGTGTCACAGCCTGACCGACCTTGTGGTTCATCATCCTGCTTCCTGTCCCAAGATGTGATGTAGCTGCTTGCTTCACATTCCCACTGTCATGCCTTCCCACCATGATGGACTGAGTCCTTCCCAACATTTGAGCCAAGATAAACTCTTCCTCCCTTCAGCTGTTCTGTCAGCTCTTCACTCACAGGAAAGTAGACTAGCATGCTTTTTTATCCAAGTCTTTTCATCTTCACGTGTGTTCTTCTAGAACATGCATGATCCAGTTAGCCAGAGTCATGAGATTTTGATGCCATCTTTGACATTCTCATGTAGTGGGTATTTCCTCCACACACTTCTCCCCATCCTAACACATGTACCCCATAGTTTAAGGTTCCATCAGGGCTCCAGGTCACACCTCTTGGACAAAGGCACTGTAGCTACCTGCTTGGGTCTAAATCCTGCACCTAGCACTGGCAGCTGTGTGGCCACCAGACAAGTTACTTGCCTTCTCTGTGCCTCTGTTTCACCATCTGTAAAATGTGTACAAAATGATTGTGCTTAAGAGGGCTTAGTTCTTGTGAGGATCAGTGTATTAATACATGAAAGTGCTTAGTGTCACCTGGCATGGAGAACTTTGGAAATATTATGTATCATCAGCAATACATCCTGGCATATGTGGTTCTTGTTTTCCTTGGTGTTAATTGCTCTTATTTTCTATGTGTGCACATCAGTTGGATTTCCCATACAGATTCAGATGTTTGCATATAATACATATACGTCATAGAAAGAAATTAACAGGGCTAAAGAGATGGCTTAGCAGCTAAGGCAATTGCCTACAGAGCCAAAAGACCCAGGCTCGATTCCCTAGGACCCACATAAGCCAGATGCACAAGGTGGTGCATGCACCTGGAGTGTGTTTTCAGTGGCTAGAGGCCCTGGCATGCCCATTCTCTTTCTCTATCTGCCCTTTCTGTCTTATAAATAAATAAATAAACACAAATTTAAACAGATTAACACACACACACACATATACATACAAACACACATACACATACATACACACACAAGAAGCTTAAGGAATTGGCTCATAATTATGAGAACTGAAAAGGTGTGAGATAACTGGGCAGAGTTCCTGGCTAGCAGCTCAGGTAGAGCTTGGGGCTGAGGTAAAACTTCCTGTCTGGGAACCTGCTTTTGTTCTGAGGCCTTTAACACATCAGGCAAAGCTTCCCTATACAGTCCAGGGAGTCTCCTCTACTCAAAGTTAGCTGACTATGACCTTAGTCACATCTGCCCAGCCCTCTGAAAAAAAGCCCAAAGAGCCAGGAATGTGACATGATGGGGTTTATTATATTTATTGTCAACTTGACAGGACCTAGAATCTTCTAAAAATGAACCTTTTGGAAGATGGCAGTGTAGGTACCATGCCAAAGCAGCCTAGGGGGAAAAAAGCCAAAAAAATTTCAGCAAAATACACACTTTTACTAAAAAGTGAGGTGTATAGGAAATTGAAATGGCAGTGGAGAAGTAGGAGAGATCCAGAGCATCCAGAGCCCGCACAGGCCAGCAGAAGCAGCTCTGGCAGGTCCACTGACCGCTGCAGTGGCAGCGGCGCACCAAAAAGCTGCCAGGCTCAGCTTGAGCCTCAGGAAAAGCCATGTGGGAGAATTTTCCACTCACACTGAAGCTCTCCGCAAACTCAAGAAATGGGAAGGGAGAGCGGCAGTGAACAACAGAGGAGCACATCACAAAGTAGAAGAACACGTGGAACAGCGAGAGAACTAGAGCAGCATCGGCAGCCTCCCCGCCCCCACCTCTAGTGCCCAGCTCCAGCGAACAGAGCAGCGGTCCAGGGACCCGGCCACACCTACTTGAACTAACAGCAGGACCTAAGCAGGAGCAGGGGTAACTGGGATTACACCAGAGAAGGTCTCACCTGGTCAAAAGCTGACTTGGAACCCTCAACAGATCAGAAATTTTAATCTCCTTGTTGTAAGGATCAAGGGTGTGTATGGGGCACCACACACCCAAAGGGACAGTTAGAGGATCTGGTTGTCATAGTACCTACTCTTGGATAAATACCCTGAGCTGTTTTTCCTTGAAAGTTTACATTGTTTAGTTAAGTTTTAGAATCTGCCTGTATTTTGTTCCACTCAGCCTACTTAAATACTCTCATAGCAGGCAAACCCAACACCTAGGGTCACTTTTATAGATACTCTGACAGTCTTGAAAGCCACACGTAATGCCTTAAGCTCCTACCCTGAAGTTATATAACATCAGATTGTCTGATATATCTAATAATACCCAGCTAACTAGAAAAACAATCATTAAATAATCCAGGATGCAAAAATATATACATTATAACACAAGAAACACCAAAAATCAAGACAATATAAATCCACCAAAAAGTATTAATGCATCAGAAATGACCTCCAGTGAGAACGAGTTAGAGGAAATGCCTGAGAAAGATTTCAAAAGATGATTGTAAATATGTTTAAAGAAGTCAAAGAAGAAATAAAAGGAATGAAAGAGGAAATCAAAGGAATCAAAGAAAACACAGGACACCAATATAATGAAATAAAGAGGTCAATACTAGACATAAGGAAATAGAAATAATGAAGGAAAACCAGTCAGAATTACTAGCAATGAAGAACACAGTTAATGAAATAAAAAACTCTGTAGAAAATCTCACCAGTAGAATGGATGAAGGAGAGGACAGAATATATAAGCTAGAAGACCAGGTGGCAGATCTAATACAGTCCAACAAAGAGAAAGACAAATTTATAGAAAAGTATGAGTGAGAATTTCAAGATATTCGGGACACTATGAAAAGATCAAACATAAGAATTCAGGGCATAGTAGAAGGAGAATTCCACTCCAAAGGCATAGTAGGTGTCTTCAACAAAATCATAGAAGAAAACTTCCTCCAAATGGGGAAAGAGGTGCCAATGCAGATACAGAACCCCAGCCGGACAAAACCTGGAAAGAACCTCTCCTCGTCATATTATAATCAAACTACCAAACACACAAACCAAGGAAAAATATCCATGTGTATGGTTCAGACTGGTTTCCTGAAAGTCAGGGAAAAATCCAAATCAGTTTCCACTGAGCTGTCAAGTTGAAGAGGCTGACTGAGGAATGGAGCTTTTGTTAACTTTGATTGCAATATTAAAGGTCCTTCATAAGTTTTCTTCTCTGATGAGCATCAGCAAGTCAACAGTTCGGCAGAGGCCACCATCTTGTGCCCCTCACCCCTCCTGTCTCACACTACTTCCTGGAGATAGCATCAGGTCCCAGGTTGCCACTCCCTCAGACCTCACTTGTTTCTGGTATACCAGCTATAAATTGGGGTACCCATAATCTTCTTTCCTTGGGTTCAATTAGTTTGTCAGTGACTCATAGAACTCTGGAAGACATAGTCATCAGTTTTTCATTTTTGCTATTCTTTTGTCTTATTTTGTGGTTTGCACAGAAGATCAAACCTAGGACCTTCTACATGCACATACAAATACAAATGAAGATGTGCACTGGGCAAAGTGTGAGGGAATGGCCACTTAGCATCCAACTTCCACTGTTAGAGGAAGCTTGTGCCATTGACCTGGGTGGGGAGCCAGCAAAGCCAGTCACTCAGTCTTTTCACATCTCAGTGCAGCACTTCCTCCAGGGTATGGACAGGACCCTTTCTGACCAAGAGGGTCTTATGACTGAAGGACAAAAATCATATGACCATCTCAATAGACACAGAGAAAGCATTTGACAAAATCCAACATCCCTTTATGATAAATGTCCTACAGAGACTGGGAATAGAAGGAACACATCTCAATATAATAAAGGCTATTTATGACAAGCCTACAGCCAACATATTGCTAACTGGGGGAAAATTGGAAGCTTTTCCACTAAAATCTGGAACAAGACAAGGGTGTCCACTGTCCCCACTTTTACTTAATATGGTACTAGAAGTCTTAGCCATAGCAATAAGGCAAGAGATGCACATAAAAGGGATACAAATTGGAAAGGAAGAGATCAAGTTATCATTATTTGCAGATGACATGATTCTATATATAAAGGACTCTAAAGACTCTACCAGCAAACTGTTAGAACTGATAAAAACCTACAGCCATGTAGCAGGATACAAATAAATACACAGAAATCAGTGGATTTCCTATATGCTAACAACAAACACACAGAGGATGAAATCAGAGAATCACTCCCATTCACAATTGCATCAAAGAAAATAAAGTATCTTGGAATAAACCTAACCAAGGAAGTAAAGGATCTCTACAATGAAAACTATAAAACACTCAAGTGAGAAATTGCAGAAGACACTAGGAAGTGGAAAAACATCCCTTGTTCCTGGATTGGAAGAACCAATATTGTGAAAATGGCAATCTTACCAAAAGCAATCTACACATTTAATGCAATCCCTATCAAAATTCCAAAGGCATTCTTCATGGAAATAGAAAAAACAATCCAAAAATTCATTTGGAATCACAAAAAACCTTGAATATCTAATACTGAGCAACAAAAATAAGGTGGGAGGTATCACCATATCTGATTTTAACTGATAGTACAGAGCCATAGTAACAAAAACAGCATGGTACTGGCACAAAAGCAGATATGTAGATCAATGGAACAGAACAGAGAACCCAGATATAAGTCCAGGTAGTTATAGCCATGTGATATTCAATAAAAATGCGAAAAATACTCATTGGAGAAAAGACAGCCTCTTCAGAAAATGGTGCTGGGAAAACTGGATATGTATCTGTAGAAGGATGAAAATAGGTTCTTCTCTCTCTCCATACACAAGAATTAAATCCAAATGGACTAAAAATTTTAATATCAGACCTGAAACTCTGAAATTGCTAGAGGAAAAAGTAGGGTAAACCCTTCAACATAATGGTCTTGGCAAAGACTTTCTGAATATAACCCCAATTGCTCAGGCAATAGAACCGCAGATTGACTGCTGGGACCTCATGAAATTCCAAAGAGTTTGCACTGCAAAGGACACAGTGAAAAAAGCAAAGAGGCAACCTACAGGATGGGAAAAAATCTTCGCCAGCTATTTATCTGATAGAGGATTAATATTTAGGATATACAAAGAACTCAAAAAGTTAAATAATAAGAAATCAAATAAGCCAATTAAAAAATGGGCTATGGAGCTAAATAGAGAGTTTTCAAAAGAAAAAATATGAATGGTTTATAAACATCTAAAAAAATGTTATACATCCCTAGTAATCAGGGAAATGCAGATTAAAACTACATTGAGATTCCATCTCACTCCTGTCAGATTGGCTACCATCATGAAAACAAATGACCATAAATGCTGGTGGGGATATAGAAAAAGAGGAACCCTTCTACACTGTTGGTGGGAATGCAATCTGGTCCAGCCATTGTGGAAATCAGTGTGGAGGTTCCTAAAACAGCTAAAGATTGATCTACCATATGACCCAGCTATAGCACTCCTAGGCATATATCCTAAGGACTCATTCCATTTCCTTAGAAGTACATGCTCAACCATGTTTATTGCCGTTCAATTCATAATAGCTGGGAAATGGAACCAGCTTAGGTGTCTCTCAACTCATGAGTGGGTAATAAAGATGTGGCACATTTATACAATGGAGTTCTACTCAGTGGTAAAGAAAAATGAAGTTATGAAATTTGCAGGAAAATGGATGGATCTGGAAAGGATTATACTAAGTGAGGTAACCCAGTCCCAGAAAGCCAAGCACCGCATGTTCTCATTCATAGGTGGATCCTAGCTACAGATGATTGGGCTTCTGTGTGAGAAGGAAAAAACTCAGTAGCAGAGACCAGTAAGTTAAAAAGGAGATATAAAGAGAAGAGAAAGGAAGGGAGGAGGGTACTTAATAGATTGGTATTGTATATATGTAAATAGAAGAATAGATTAAGGGGGGTGAAAAGGCCCAAAGTGAGGTCAGGGGAAGAGATTGAGTAAAGGAAAGGTGGAGGGAGGGCTAATCAAAATCTTAGAGTATGTAAATAATTCATATGGAATCCTCTGGTTTCAGACAATGGAACACTCAGGAGCCATAGATCATTGTTAGAAAATTTTCAGTGCCAGGGATGGTATACCTCCAGTGAGTTGTTGGCCAGGGAGGTCCTTGATGCCCCCAAAACATTACAGGCCATTGCCGAGGCCCTTGGTTTCCCACCAGGAATCAATGGTAAGACCCTATTGCTGAAGACTCCACATACTTGGGCTGCAAGGCCACTGAAAAATCCTGGTGGAACTGAGCTAATAACCTCCTCCATGTAGACCAGCTGACAGAAAGCTGGAAGAAGCCATTCTACATGTAGTTCAACAAAAGAAAGTGATACCACCAATGCAGATACTCAACCATGGACACTGCAAGCCTTATAATTGGCCAGCCATGCCAAATGAACCAACGGGTGCAATAGTGGCACATCTGTCATGGTGGAAACCAACTGCCCTCCAATGGACTGGAGGCCTGCTCCATGTGTGTGGGGGAATACATCCCTGATACTGAAACCTTAAAACAGGAGTAGTCATGAGCCCTAGGGATATAACATCTGCTGATGTCTGGATAAGTGTATATACTATGCTTATCAAACTGCCCAGTAAGCACTTCTCTTAATATTTATACCCTCATATTAACACTACTCTCACTTTGGGGAGAGAATCTTCTCTTTTCAGATGGCAGTGATCTTGGGATGACTCAGAAGCTATCACAGTGCTGGAAAGAAGTGACTGGAGTACTGAGTAACATCTTGATCACACCTTCCAAGGCTCAGGGTCTAATGTGGAAGATTCTTTCTGGCAAAGGAAGGGTAGGACTCCTTACAACATGCTCCTCTAGACATAAAATGGCCTGGATATCCATTACCTCATAGTGCCTGACACTACCTACACAAAACCATCATAAGAGGAGGAAAAGACCATGACATCAAAACAAGAGAGAGGGGGCTGGAGAGATGGCTTAGCGGTTAAGCGCTTGCCTGTGAAGCCTAAGGACCCCGGTTCAAGGCTCGGTTCCCCAGGTCCCACGTTAGCCAGATGTACAAGGGGGCGCACGTGTCTGGAGTTCGTTTGCAGAGGCTGGAAGCCCTGGCGCGCCCATTCTCTCTCTCTCCCTCTATCTGTCTTTCTCTCTGTCTCTGTCGCTCTCAAATAAATAAATAAAAATTTTAAAAAAATGTTAAAAAATAAGAGAGAGACCGATTGAGATGGGGAGGGGATATGATGGAGAATGGAATTTCAAAGGGGAAAGTGGGGGGGGGACGGAGGGTATTACCATGGGATATTTGTTATAATCATGGAAAATGTTAATAAAAATTGAGAAAAAAAATGAGCCTTTTGGCATGCCTAAGGGGGCTTATCTATATCAGGCTAGCCTCTGGGCAAACCTGTGAGAGATTATCTAAGTTGGGCATGCCTATGAGAGATTATCTAGATTGGGTTAATTGAAGTGGGAAGACTTGTCTAAGCTGTGGATGGCATCATTCTATGAGCTGGGGTCCTGGCCTGCATAAGAAGATGACAGCTGGCTGAGTCCTGATATCCGTGTTACTACTTCTTCCCTGGGGACACAGTGTGACTAGTTTCCCCAACCCCTTCTCTCTGCTCTCCGTTCTTTCCCTCGTGCCTACCCCCTCCCTGCACTGGCCCCAGCCAGATTCTGGAGAAGACCTCCCCTTCTCCAGGGTTCTGGAGAGGTAAGTAGCATCTCTTTGGTTCTGAGGCCTTGTTCTACCTTGGGTGGATTCTCCCCTGGCTTTAATGCGCAGGATTGTAGGAAATCTCCAGCTGCTCTGTGGATGTCACTTGTCCCTGAGCTTCCCTTTTCTGTCATGGGGTTTGTCCTGCCTCCTACTCCCTACCACTTGGATGTCCTGCCTTGAACCACAGAAACTGCTCCTCCATGGTCAGATTAGGTATGGATTGAGTCACGGGAGTGGCCTAGAAGAGCTCCAAGAGACTTGCCTAGGGACAGAAAGAAGTAGCAATAAGAGAATATGGCCATTTGAGAAGGTCAGGTTCTGGGAAGGGGCTGAACTGTGATCCCAAACACATCCATATTCCAGTCCCCACAATCTGTGGCCATTACTTTAGTTAGATAAAGGTAGGTGTGACTAAGCTAAAAAGATCTTAAGATGAGCACGTGGTTCTGGATCATTTTCATGAGACCAAAGTCCTGTTACAAACAAGGAGATAGAGGAGGTGGCCATGTGATGAGGAGACAGAGAGATCTAGGGAGAGATGTGGCGGCTGCCAATGTGCACCAGGAGCCTCCAGGAGCTGGAAGAGGCCCTGCCAGAGCCACAGAGGGATCATCGCTTGGCCTTCACTCTGCTTTGGACTTTAAAAATCATATATTTTTATTTATTTATTAGAGAGAGAGAGAGAGAGAGAGAGAGAGAGAGAGAGAGAGAGAGAGAGAGCACGCAAGAGCACTAGAGAGCAAGAAAGACAGAGAAAGAAGCAGATAGGAAAAAATGGGTGTGCCAGGGCCTCCAGCCACTGCAAATGACACATGCACTACCTTGTGCATTTGGCTTACTTGGGTGTTGGGGCATCAAACCTAGGTCCTCAGGCTTCATAGGGAAGCGTCTTAACTGCTAAGCCATCCCTCCAGCCCTGCTTTGGACTTTTGACTCAGTCCTGCATGAAACTGAGTTCTTATTTAAGCCCCCCATCCATGGGCCACTGTTACCACACTGTTACCAGGAGCCCAGGGCTGGTCCAGGCAGGACCTGGTCCTGTCAGTCATATGTGTGATGTGTCTGATCGGGGTCTGGGTGGATCCGATGGCTTTGTGACCAGCCCTCATCTGCATCCCCTGCACAGTGCTCCCCTAGCCCCTTCCCCCTGCATGGGTTTTGGTTGACCACTGCTCATCTGCCATTCAGGACTCAGGAAGTGCTCATCAGCTTTCTGGGGTCCAGCCCTGTGGGGTGTAGGGAGGGGCTCTCCATGTCAGATCCCTCCTAGAGGGTGGTCTGCATGTAGTCTGTGAAGTTCTAGGTGGCAGCATTTCTTCTATCCTTAGGGGAGGAAGGTTAGCTTATAAGGGCCAGAATCATCTGGAATTTTCTGTGGCTCCTCCCAAGCAGCATACTGGTTAGATCCTCTGGGCTGTGAGTTGAAGAGCATATCTCCCCACAGGAGTTAGGGTCTCCTACAACTCAGATCCTGTGTCCTTCCCTGGGGGTCCCAGAGCCAGAATAGCCAGTGCAGCTGGGCAAATGAGTCAATGAATGAATGAATCAATCAGCGTGGCACAGGGGCCAGGCCTGTCCTGCCTATTCCTTTGTCTAGGGTCCTTGTACTCTCTTGGAGGGCTTCACCGTTATGTTGTGTAAACCTGGTTATGGAAGTACTAGCCTCTCTCAGCACCCTCCTGCCCTGTGTGGCCCTAAGCTCTGGCAGAGTGCTGGCTTTTCCCTTGCCCAGGCGCCTGCTCCAGCTCCCACGTCCTCTTGCACCATGCTCTAAAGCCAACCTGTGTCCGCCTCGTCCTCACGCATGTGGTCATACTCGTCCTGGAGGACTGAGCTGCTGCCAAATGATTCACCCTGTCAAGGCGCGGCATTTATCAGTGTTTTCACCCATTCCTATTCTGGAAACCCTGTCCTTTCCTTTCTGTAGACACTTGAGGCCTCTCTTCACGAGAACTTTAACTCTCTCCTACAAATTTGACACTAATTGAAAAATGATGGGATTAAAGACACAAACTATTCAGAGTAAACATGAGGTTTGAAGGCCTGGTGAGCCTGTAATGGGGGAGCTGGGGTTTTGGGGTGCTTCCTGGAACCTCCAATCTTGAGTTTGTATCTGCAAATTAACTAAAGAATTGGAAAAACCTGATTCAAGAAAATGATTTTTTTTTTTTTTGGTTTTTTGAGGTAGGCTCTCAGTCTAGCTCAGGCTGACCTGGAATTCACTATGGAGTTGTAGTCTTGGGGTGATCTCAAACTCTCTGTGATCTTCCTACCTTTGCCTCTCAAGTGCTGGGGTTAAAGACATGTGCCACCACGGCCAGCTAAGAAAATAATTTTTAAATATCGCATTTTATTCAGATCTTACAAAGATGTGAGGAAGGGAGAAAACTAGAGGGTAAGGAAGAGAAGAAAAAAGTAGGGAAAAGGGAGAAATGCCATATGGAATCCAAGAACCTAAGTAAATAAACATGGATCTTAGAAAAAAAGCTTGAAAAGGGATTCAAAAGTGTGCTTCCAAAAGCATTAAAAGTGAAGACAGTAATAAAAGATAAAAAGTATCTCTTCCCACCCCAGCATGATTGTCAGGGTGGGGAGGAAATCTTACCTGTCTGAGGACCCGAGAACGTTTCTGCCCGGTCCTGAGTGAGAAAAATGCATGCCTCCCTCTGTAGGTCCCAGAGGATATACTTTAGATTTTGTGGCACCACACCTGGACATACCTACACGGGGCTCCCAGCCAAGCACAGGGAGGGCTTAGAGGGGAAATCCACCCACACCTGGGCAGGGTGTGCACTCAAGAGAGAGCTAATTGGATGAAGTGGGCAACCACTAAATGCCAACTGAAGCAGGCGGGGTGAGGTGACAGGTGAGGCCAGCTGGGAGAGGTATGGAGAGGGTGTGACATGGCATCATCCTAAGGGCCCTCCTGCCTGCCTAGTTCAAGAAACTATCTGACCACTGTGCCCCACCCCCCAGCTCCCCATTGGCCCTGGTCTACTGGGACTGAATGTTGGGGCCATGCAGCCTGAGCAGTTGGGACAAGGCTCATCAGATCTATGAAAGCCTGGAGGGTCCAGGTCAGCCTGGACTAGAGTGAGATTCTACCTTGAAAAACAATTTTTATTTTTTAATTAAAAATTATTTATTTATTTGTTTATTTGAGAGAGAGATACAGAAATAGGCAGGGAGAGAGAGAGAGAGAGAGAGAGAGAGAGAGAGAGAGAGAGAGAGAGAGAAAGAAAGAATGGGCACGTTAAGGCCTGCAGCCACTGCAAATGAACTCCAGATGCATGTACCCCCTTGTGCATCTGGCTTATGTGGGTCCTGGGGAGTTGAACCTGGGTCCTTTGGCTTTGCAGGCAAGGGCCTTAATTGTTAAGCCATCTCTCCAGCCCTATTTTTATTTTTATTTATTTACATATTTGAGAGGGGAGAGAGAGAGAGAGGGAGAGGGAGAGGGAGAGGGAGAGAGAGGGAGAGAGAGAGAATGGGCATGACTTAACTGCTAAGCCATCTCTCCAGCCCTAGGATTAGTCTCTTGATGGACTCAGAATACAATGACATTGTTGGCAATGAATGAAGTGGGTCATCAGAGACATGCCCTGGAAAGATACACCTTGTTCCTGGCCCTTTCCCATCTTTCTTCCTCCTTTCTGACCACCATAAGGTGAGTGACTGCTCTGCCACATGTTCTTGTCACAGTGGTGTTTGATCTTGCCACAGGCTTGCAGCCCAGAGCCAGACAACCATGGACTGAACACTCTGAAACCATGAGCCAAAATAAACAACACCTCCCTTAAACTGTTTATGTCTGGAACATTGTCACAGCAACAAGACAGACTAAGACAGGGCCTTTCAGTTTGTTTTATTTTATTTAATTTTTTGAGGTAGGGTCTGCATTAGCCCAGGCTGACCTGGAATTCACTATGTAGTCTCACGCTGGCCTCGGACTCACAGTGATCTTCCTACCTCTGCCTCCTGAGTGCTAGGATTAAAGGTGTGCACCACCATGCCCGGCTGTTTTATGTATCTGTAGACTACCAAGATTGTTCCATATATGGCAATCTTCAGGCACACTTGAGAACACGCGATGACATGAGGCAGCATTTGACAGATACTGACTGTCAGGTACTGTCTCTGACATTCTGTGTCCCTGGGAGGATGATAGGTCTCTTGATGCAAAAGTACCCGTGACTCATGTCACTATGTGCCATCAACTTTGGCATGCAGAAAACCATCATTAAAGAACCTTAGCAATAAGCATGGCCATCATGTGGCTCGGCATAACCCTTTTTATTAAGAGGAAAACAACAACATTTTGTTCAGTGAGATTGCTCCTGGTAGGCCTGCCTGCCAGCGGTGTGGCAATGGGGAGAATCTGCATGCAGGAATGAGGACTTGCCAGCTGTAGAGACAGAGCCTCACTGACTGGACAGATGTGTTAGAGAATGGCCTTATTGGGGAATCTCATCTTTTGTGACCACCACTCACAATCCTTGGTGGTATAGCAGGGTGGTAGATATGGCCTCTGGATGCTCTCAGGAGTCTTGGAAAATGGGAGCTATGTGAGACCGCTATGACCTTAGTAAGCTTTTTTGGCATCTGTATGTGAGTGGTGTGTGTATATGCATGTTAATGTGTATCAGTACACATGTATGTAGAGGTGCATCGCACATGTGTGCATATGCATGTGGAGGCCAGAAATTGGTGTTGAGTGTCTTTCTGTATCACTTTAATTTTTAAAATATTTTTATTTATTCATTTGCAAGTAGAGAGAAAAAGAGAGACAGAGAAAAGGAGAATGGGTCACCAGGGCTTCTTGCCACTGCGAACAAGCTCCAGCCACATGCAGCGCTGTGCGTGTCTGGCTTTATGTGGGTCCTGGGAAATCAGACCCAGGCTGCCAAGCTTTGCAAGTAAGGGCCTTTAACCATTGAGCCATATCCCAGCTCTCATCCTTATTTTTTATAATATTATATTAATTTATTTGAGGGGAGAGGGAGAGAGAGAAAAATGGGCATGCCAGGGCCTCCAGCCACTGCAAACCAACTCCAAATGCATGTGTCCCCCTGTGTACCTGTCTTATGTGGGTCCTGGAGAGTCAAACCGGGATCCTTTGGCTTTGCAAGCAAATGCCTTAATGGATAAGCCATCTCTCCAGCCCTTCTTACTTTTTGTTAAGACAGGGTCTCTTAACCAAAAGCTTACCAATTTGGCTAGACTACCTAGCCAGTGAGCCCTTGGTATTCTCCTGTCTGAATCTCCTCAGAGCTGGGATTACAGGCTCACCCTGCCATACTTGTTTTTTTTTTTTTTTTTGGTGTGTATTTGTATGTGTATATGTGTGTGGTATGCATGCCTGTTGTATGTGAATTTATATGCATTGGGGAGCATGTGTGCGTGTGCATGTGTGTGGAGGCCCAAGGCTGAAGTAGGGTATTTTCCTTGATAACTCCCCACTTTATTTACTGAGGCAGGGTCTGTTGCTTGAACCTAGAGCTTGCCTATTTGGTTGTTTTAGTTAGCCAGCTTGCCCCAGGGATATTCTATCTCTGGCTCCCAAGTGCTGGAAGTTCAAGTGAGATACCAAACCCACTCAACTTTCACCTGAGCTCTAGGAATCTGAATCCAGGTCCTCATGCTTCTGTGGCAAGCCCTTTACCCACTAAGCAATGTCCCCAGCCCTCATAAGTGTGTGTGTGTGTGTGTGTGTGTGTGTGCGCGCGCGCATGTGTGCACCCATTCTGAAGTAATGGCAAATATGTGCAGAGTAAACACATACACCAGCAGTAGTCTTTTATTACTACTATGAAATGCTAGTGAAAAATGACTGTACATTTTGAAAGCCATCACATGCTTGTCCATGATGAACACCAAGAAAGACCTCTTGGCTGAGGGCCAGGTGGGGATCTTGCCAAGTCAAGGCCGAGTGGGTAGTTGAACTGGGATGGGGATACGTGTTGCTGTTCCCTTCTTGCTGCTGAGACAAAACACCTGATCAAAAGCAGCTGATGAGAGGAAAGGTTTTTTTCTGAGGTAGGGTCTCAGTTTAACCCGGGCTGACCTGGAGCTCACTCCGTAGTTCCAGGCTGTCCTTAAACTCACAGGGATTCTCCTACCTCTGCCTCCTGCATGTTGGGATTAAAGGCATGTGTCACCATCCCAGCTGAGAGGAAAGCTTTTTTTTTTTTTTAAATTACAGTCTCAATTGGAAGCTTAATGATGCCAGAGGGACGCCTGGCATGAGCAGAGGCTGTACATCACCTCTGCCACAGCAGCAGGAAAACTGCAGCAGGAGAGCGTGCCAAACAGGCAAGCTAAGGCCTAATCCACCTCAAGGTCTGGCCCCAGTGACACACCTCCTCCAGCAAGGCTCCACCTCTCAAATTGCCGTCAGCTGGGGAGCAAGCATTTAAAACCTATGAGCTTATGGGGGACATTTGATTCAAACCATCACAACTTGGGATCCGATTCCCTCCTGTAGGTCCTCTCCTCCGTGGGCTTGGCCAGTGGATGAGGATCCTGTCTGTTTCTGTGATGAGCACCACTGAGTCCTGCTGCCACTGTGCCTGGCCTGTGTGAGCTAGGAGGAAGTGACCATGGGGAAATGCAAACAGCAGCTGGGTCAGAGGGAAACAAAGCCAAGGCCTATCGCTCTTTCAGCTCTGAGATCAGCCACAGCTGGTGTGAAGATGCGTTTCCTGATGCTCAGGTAAGCTGAATGCCTGCATGTGGGGTCCCAGGGCCCTGGCAACCTGGCTGCACCGTGTGCAAGAATCTCTGTGTGCACATATACATAGGCACAAATAGAAGGGCTTCTGGGGGCATTTGCAGTGAGGTGCACCCTGTCTCTCTCTGTCTCTCCTTCCCTCTCTCTGTGCTTGCAAATAAGTAGAATGAAGAAAAGAGTGGTAAGTGTGAGTGGGCAGGGGAGTGTGCTCCCTCCCCCTTCCCCATTCTGTACAGAACAGACAGAAATAGCTGACAAGTGTGTGGTCATGCTTGGGTCCTAAGTGCACATGTTCCCAGATGGTCCCTCAGCACCCCTGTGAGGAGGCTACACTTGCAATTTGAGGTCCCAAGGGGAAGTTACACATAGTTAGCAGAGCTCCACACCTGAGCTCTGGGATTCCTGCCAGACCAAGGCCGGTTTATTCTCCTGCCTCACTGGTGGGGCTGTCCCCTGTGGAGAGCTGGGGGTTGTCCTGGGCTCCTCAGCTGCTTGTCCAGGGACTCTCTGCCTCTGGTTTCTATGAAACACCAACAGTCGAGTTTTTTACAATAAGACCCTCCCATGTTAGTTCACTTTTCTTCCCAAGAAGAGGCATTTG
Source organism: Jaculus jaculus (assembly GCF_020740685.1). Lineage (NCBI taxonomy): Eukaryota > Metazoa > Chordata > Mammalia > Rodentia > Dipodidae > Jaculus > Jaculus jaculus. The sequence continues at coordinate 59,424,490 of NC_059112.1, forward strand.
CAGACACTCCTTAGTCAAGTCATTCATTCTCCATCTTGTTAATGGGGAAACTGAGGCTCAGAGAGGGAGAGGGTCTTGCTCCTAAACCTGGGGCCTTGGACATCAGTTTGGGAATTTGTCTTGGGTTTCCTCAAGTGTTTTGACACAATTCTTAAAAACAACACATGTTGAAGTCACTTTGACTACCAAGAATGCACATGCTGGCACCCTTAGTGTGTCACAAATTCCCACATGGTGCTGAGGTGCCGGCTCAGGATAGGCCTGAGTCAGGGCCATGCAGGGCCACCAGCCCAGCCTACTGATCATGGCTCCCAGAGTGCTTCAGAGTGTTTCCTTGCCAAGGCTTGTGTACCCACACACAGGCACACACATGTTTACGCACGGGCATGTGTACCTGGAGGCCAAGAGCGCAGCGCTCTGAGCTGTGGTCTTTCCTCAAGGATCCAGCTCTTTAGAGCTGTTGCTTTCGACCCAGTTTCTTTCCCACACCGCTGGTGTAAGGGACCCTAAACATCCTTTGGATTCCCAATACCCTGTATGTAATTCTTCCTTCCTGAACACCCCATCTTTCCCTTCCCTCTAACAGCTCTTTCTGTGGGGGGAGGTGGGCATTATCTAGTCTACCCCAGAGTCATGGTACCTGGACTTTGGAGTATACCTACATGTAGACTCCAGCCGTGCCATCAAAGATGTCACCCACCAGCCTTCTTACCCTGGCCCTGCACCTATCCCTACCTTCTTGGTTCCAGCTTGCCAACACCATGCCCTTCCCTCTCCTCTCGCCCTCAGCCCTCTGCCCCACCTAATTAACTCCCAACCAGGGCCTCTCTGTGCCCACACCCTACTCCTCATCTCATGCAACATCTTAGGGAAGCTGTGAATGGCCATCTGCTTGGTCCTCAGTCCACAAAGCCCTTTATTCTTCCTCAGGAGAACTCTGCCTTTCCCCCTGCTGAATCACAAGTTACCCTTCCTCCTATCTCAGGCCAGGCCAGGAAGCCTCAGCACAGCATCACTTTTGGCATTGGTTGTTGTTAGGAAAGCCAAAGCTCAGTGTGGTCTGTGTTCAGTTGTGCAAGCCTACCTATGCACATGCATGCATGCTGTATATGCATGCATATGTGTGATGGCATTGTGAGAACATGCATGTCTGCATGCACCAGCACACTGTATAATTAATATATGTATGCATGTGCATGTGAGTAAGCAAAGACCCCTGGGGTCTTGCACTTGGGGAACTTTCTGGGCTTAGCCAGCTTTAGCCAGTTCTTCCTCTTTTATTTCCATGTGCATCCAGCTTCCCTTGTACTGTGCAGTGTTATTTGTTCCTCTTTTTTAAAAATTTTAATTTAATTAATTAATTAATTTTTTTGTTTGTTTTTGAAGGTAAGGTCTCACTCTAGTCTAGTCAAATCTGGAATTCACCATGTAGTCTCAGGGTTGCCTCAAACTCATGGTGATCCTCCTACCACTGCCTCCTGAGTTCTGGCGTTAAAGGCGTGTACCACCACACGTGGCCTCTCTCTCTCTCTCTCTCTTTTTAATTAATTAATTAATTTTCAAGCAGAGAGAGATAGAAGGGAGAGAGAGAACGGGAGCACCCAGGCCTGCCAGGGCCTCCAGCTGCTGAAAGCAAACTAGGTCACTTTGTGCATCTGTCTTTCTGTGGGTACTGGGGAATCAGATCCAGGTCATTAGGCTTTGCAGGCAAGTGCCTTAACCAATGAGCCATCTCTCCAGCCCTGTTATTTGTTCTTTGTCAATCTCCTCCTCTCCTTTTGGAACAAGGAGAAACAAATCCCACCATCAAGCTGGCTGACACTCTGACCAGTTCCTCTGAAGTCCCTGAAGTCCTGACTGTCTCCTGCTGCCCATCTGCTCACCAAGCTGTCTCCTGGCCTCTGCCCAGCTGTATGAGGGCAGTATGAGCCCTGCTGGACCCTGACCCTGCTCTCCTTCATGATCCCCTAAAGGCTAACCCCCAACCCCAGGCCCCAGCTGCAGTTCCCACTTTTGTATAGAGAGCAGTTGGTTTCCCTCATAGCAGACATACTGCCATTGTACTAGTTGGCTCATTCAGTCTGGCTGGCCCAACTTAAGGCTTGATTTTCTGTTCCCCATCTCCTGTGCCTGTAAGCCATGGTGCTGGTTGCTGGTGGCAGTCTTGCTACAGTTGAATATCTCCACTGATGGCTTCTCTCTCTCCCATAGAGCTGCATACAGTTTTGCTTTTCTCAGCTTTCTGTCAGCTGATCTGCACAGGGGAGGTTTTCAGCTCAGCTCCAGCAAGATTTCTCAGTGACCTTGCAGCTTAAGTATGTGGAGTCTTCAGCAACAGGGTCTTACCATCTATTCCTGGTGGGAAACCAAGGGCCTCGGCAATGGCCTATAATGTTTTGGGGGCATCAGGGACCTCCCTGGCCAACAACTCACTGGAAGATATCCTGTCCCTGACACTGAAATTTTCTAGTAACAATCTATGGCTTCTGGATGTGCCATTGTCCAAAAAAGCAGGTTTCTATATGACTTATTTACACCCTCTTAGATTTTGATTAGCCCTCCCCATCCTTCCTTTACTCAATCTCTGCTCACATCATCACTACATAGACTCACCATAGGCCCTGCCTACAAGGCTCTGCAGCCTTCTTGTTACCTCTCGGGGACGTGCAGCAGGGCCACCCTTGGTCTGCTGTCCTCAGGCCCTGCTGACTACATCTGTCCTGTCGCACAGTCCATGGGCGCACATCCTCGCTCCTTTCCTGACCTGTCACTCCTCTTGCTTGGACACATAGGCCCCTTCCATGCTTCCTGTAATTCCTGGTGGGGGCAGGAGGGTTGAAGCACAGCTTCATGCCTCTCAGTGGTCCCTGCCCTGTCTACCCAGTCCACAAAGGGAGGAAGCTCTGCTCTGTGGAGGGCCACCTAGCAGCCTAACATGTTCCTACTATGCTGGCTCTGTGGAGCATGGCCTGTCCCCAAGGAAATTTCCATCCGCCTCCCTCACTCCTGCATGTTCTTCTTCACACTCAGCCCCTCCTGGTGGGAACGTTATCCTGACCTACCCTTTAGCTCCCTTGGGAAACTCACATGGGTCTTTGCATTTAGTAGTATCACCTCACCATCTTCCTGAGGGTGCGCCCTGTGAGAGGGAGACTGGGCCCAGGGCTGGGTTGAGAGCCATGCCATCCAGACAGAGCCTGGACCACAGCCTACCACTGCTGTGGGAAATCCAGCTCTGTTCACCACAAAAGCAAGGGGCCAGCTGGCTGCAGTCAGTCACGTAGAAGGGCAGATGACATCTTCAGTGGCAGCCTAGGGACTGAACTGTAGATCTGCAAGAATGGGTCTAACATGGCCAGGATGGCATTGCTTACCCACTGCTGCCCTCATGTTTGTTCTGCCTTCTAGCCAGGGCCAGCAAGGGAAACCAACCACACCCTAACCTGTCCACTGGGACACCTGCTTCAAGTCTTTCCATTTTTTATTTATTTATTTTTTTGAGGTAGGGTCTTACTCTAGCCCAGGCTGACCTGGAATTCACTATGTAATCTCATGCTGGTTTAGAGCTCACAGCTATCCTCCTAATCCCCGAGTGTGGGGATTAAAGGCATGCAATACCAGCATAGTAGGATGGCTTCCATTAGGTCCATCTCAGTCTCACTCTCCCTGGGCTGCTTTTCTGTTCCCCATCTCCTGTGCCTGTAAGCCATGGCGCTGGTTGCTGGTGGCAGTCTTGCTACAGCAATGTTAGCAGTAGTCTCTGTTCCCTAGGTGGTGGATGCTAGCCAGCTTTCTGCTCCTACTTCCTCTGCTTGCAGCCAAGGAGCCCTACTTCTCTAATTCTTGCTAGCTTTTATCTCAGGATCCAAGGCTTGTTGGTCCAAAGGAGAAGCAGGTGAAAAAGTAGTGGGAGCTTGGGCACTTCCTAACAGAGTGGGAATTGTATGCACTGGAATTGGGGCTCTAGCATATGCAATTTTGAAAGGGCCCAGTTCCCTCTATAACACCTCATGAGTGTCCAGTGCCTCGCGTATAGCTCTTCCGGCTATTTGGGAATGAAAGGGATTCCTGGAATTCCAGGGATAGCAAGGGCCATGGCATCCAAGGTCTATGTGATCCCAAAGCTCTCAGCCATACTCTGGCACTGCCTGCTCCAAGCTGCACATAGTCACAGGGACTGATGCTTCCTTCTGAGGCCTCTAGTCACGGCACCCTCCTTCAGTACTGCTCCACTCAACTATTGTCTGCCTGGGGAGGAGCCAGCTCCTCTTTCCATCCCTCTGCTGCTGGCAGGGGTTCAGCACACCGCCTGAGTCACTGAGAACCTCTTAATAGCCAAACATTCCCATCTCTGGAAAATGTGCTTGGCAAGCTGCCTCAAGTGGTAGGATACCAGCATGACCAGTCTTGACCCCCAAATATGCCATGGAGCCACCACTGCCCAGCAGCATAAATGTCTGAGCACCATGTAGGTCACTCTTCCATGCTAATTCACTCTACCCCCAGCCTCTGTTCATGACTAGCCACCTTTTGCAGAGCAGATCAGAGCTGCATCCTGTAACCCTTACTTTTCCATGGATAGAGATGTAATGTGGGGTGCTGGTTTGTACCCTCATAAGGGTTCAAGTCCTTGTGCTGCCACTCTTGGAAGAGGGGTTGGTGACCATAGCTCACAATAATGTACTGCATCCCTTGGTGTCCATAAGGGATGGTTCAAGAACCCTGCAGGTGCCAAAATCTGTAAGTGCTCAAGAACGTCCCTTATATGAAATGACATATTACGTAAGATCTTCTCACATCTTCCTAAGGACCTTAAATCATCTCTTGATGACTTACACTGATGCAGGGTTTGAGGCTGAGGTGCTGGGTGTGTTACTGACAACCATCTTGGATGAGACAGGGCCACAGGTTCAAGTGTTAGTTTGACAGGACAGACAGAATGGCGTCTCCTTGTTCTGTCTTGGGCTTCTGTCCTTTAGTACCTGAAATTAAAACTATGTTACTCCTGTTCTTCATTCATTACTATGCCTAATGGCATATAAATACTTGTTATACTGGATCAGTTAGGGAATCCCCCTCTCAGAAAAGCTGCCTGTACAAGTTCTGTGCAGAAGCAACTTTTCTGGGTTGATTGACACATGCATGTGGATTGTACAGATAAGGAGAGCTGATTGCATTATTGCATATGGTATTTCAAAAAGTTGCTAAAAGAATGAATTTCAGATGTTCTGACCACAAAACTAGGAGGTGATGCATATGGTAATTAACTCGATTAAATCTTCTAGCCATGTATCCCTAAAACATCACATTGTTCTTCATAAACACGCACAGTTATTACTTGTCAATTAAAACCTTGTAAAAATACCCAGTATGTTTATGCCCATTTATTAAGGCAGCTCTCACTGTTGATTAGAGAAGCTTCTCTTTTATGACAGCAGTGACCAGTGGGATGACTCAGAACCCTAGTGCTGAGAAGAAGTGACAGTGGAGTGCTCAGCACTGAGACTTCTCTATCATACCCACCATGTCTCAGGGGCTGTTATAGAAGAGATGGTAGAAAGAATCTAATAGCCCAAGGAAGGGAGGAGTGCTTACAATGCTGTCATCCAGACGCAAAGTGGCATTGATATTCATGAGTGGCTAACACTATCTATAAAAGGCCTGCATAATAGGAGGGAAAATGGAATCAAAATAGAAGAGAGATTATGTGGAGGGGGATTTGTGACAGGAAAAGAGGGTGGTGGGACCAGATTATGATTATGGTATGTTGTCTATATTTATGAAGGTTGTCAATATAAAAGTAAAACATCTTGTTGAAATACTACTTAGAGATGTATTTTCTTGTTGGCTTTTTTTGTGAATCCTTAGTACAATGGGTTCAATAGTGTTTCCTCAGAAGATATACACAGTTCTAAGCCCCACAACCTGTGAATGTGACCTTTTGCTGGAAATACAGTCACTACAAATGTCATCAAATTGTGATGAAGTTATGATAAGGAAGGGACGCTAATCCAATCACTGTGTCTTTATAAGTAGAGGGGAGGGTGTAGACAAACATCTAGAGAAGAAGGTGATGTGAAAATAACAGAGCCTGGAGTGGTGTGACCCCCACACATAGAAGCAGAAGTCTCCCTTAGAGCCTCTGGAGGAAGAGGGATCTGCACACACCTTGATCTTCACTTTGTCCTCTGGAAGGGAGGTTGATGCAGCCTCCACTGTACCTTTCCAGTCTATCCACACTGCAGCTATTTTTGGAGATTGGGATTTTAATTCAGGTAAAATGCGGTCATCAGTGTCCTAAACAGATAGGACCTGACTTTAAGAGGAAGTGATTTCAGAGCATTCTTCCTGCCAAGAGCAGACACAGAAGAATGATGGATGCAGGTTTCTGCTGGAAGCAGTGGCCTCACTTGGAGCTGAATCCTGCCCAAACCTTGGTCTTGGACATCTGTCCACCAGCACAGTCTCACAGGAAACATGTGTTAAACATGCTCATGTGCCAGGTAAAGGCATGCTAGATGCCTTCCTGACTCCCTGGAGCCTGGTGCATGTGTGACCTCTCCACAGGGAGGGTGGACTTGCCACTGCTATCTCCTCCCAGGATGACTGGTGTCCCCTTGCTTGTGGTTATAGCATGAATGAAGGGGGACAGTGTGGGAGGTCAGAGAACCTGATTACCAGCTCTAGCACCTGAACTGTGTGGCTACAGGCAAGTTGCAGGGCTCATAAGGTTCCAGCCTCTGGAAATGGTGATCATATGTTCTTGTTCCCTAGGGCATTTGGGAGTGAGTATAGAGGATCCCCAATGGGAGACAGGGTCACATCCAACGAAGCCATCAGAGCTGAGATCAGGGTAAGTTGGGATGTGATGACCATACCTGTCCTTCATCACTTACCTGTTTGGCACACAGCATATAGAGTGTTGAAGCTTCCTGGAATGAGAAATATGAGCATGGGTCACATTGTCTTTTCTTTTTAAATGTTATTTGTTTGTTTGTTTGTTTGTTTATTTATTTATTTATAAGGGGAGAGAGAGAGATAGAGATAGGGAGAGATTGAGAGAGAGAGAAGAGAGGGAGAGAATGGGTGTGCCAAGGCTTCTAACCACTGAAAATGAACTCCAGATGCATGTGTCACTTTGTGCATCTGGCTTTATGGTGTGTATTGGGGAATTGAGCCCAATTTTTTAGGCTTTGCAGGCAACTGCCTCAACCATTGTGCAATCTCTCAAGCCCATTAAAATTTTTTTATTGTTTGGATTTTTTTTGAGGGAGGGTCTCACTGTAACTCAGGCTGACATGGTACTCACTCTGTAGGCCCAGACTGGCCTTAACTCACAACGATCCTCCTACCGTTGCCTCCTGTGTGCTGGGATTAATAGCATATGCCACCATGCCGGGCCCATATTGTCTTTTCTAAGGGGTTAAGAATAAACTTGGCTTTGAAAAGAGATCAGATTATGGGAAGCTCCTCTTGAGTCAATAGTCCTTGAAACTTAGAGGGTAAAACAAATCTTGAGACCAAGATAGTCAGCGGTTCTCAAGACCAAAGCACAGTTTCAATTTTTGCACCTGGCAAGAGAGCCCTGAACCATCCCTTCCTGGAATTCTCCTCTTATAACTGCTCCACTTTTATTTCTTAGCTAATCACATAGGTGTACAAAGCTGAACTCTGATCAATGGTTCAGAGTGAGGCACTGGATCCCCACTTTGCATTAGGGTTCATAGCACTGATGCCCTACATTGTCTGGTCCCTGGCTTACCAAGATTTTGCTTAAGACCTCTTATTTATGATGTCTTAGTAGAAACCCTCCTTCAGACTCAATCTGGGCCTTCACCTGGCCTGGTGCTGTGTGCCCCTCTGTTTTTGTGTGGACAGCAGCTATGGACCCACTACCCGACCAGGCAATGTGCTTCCCTGTTTTACTTGCTGCAGACGAGTCTGCCTCTCCCTGTCCACCTTTGTCTCTCATTCTTTTTCTCTTTGTGTCTTTATTTTTGCCTTCAGTTATGTTTTTGTATATAAAGGTTTAATTTGTTTCAGTCAAACATACAGTCCTTTATTTATTTATTTATTTATTTGAGAGCGACAGACACAGAGAGAAAGACAGATAGAGGGAGAGAGAGAATGGGCACGCCAGGGCTTCCAGCCTCTGCAAACGAACTCCAGACGCGTGCGCCCCCTTGTGCATCTGGCTAACGTGGGTCCTGGGGAACCGAGCCTCGAACCGGGGTCCTTAGGCTTCACAGGCAAGCGCTTAACCGCTAAGCCATCTCTCCAGCCCCCCATCAGTCCTTTTATTTGCATCTCACTGCATTCCTTTTAAGCTTGGAAACTCCCACTCTTCTCCCCCCAAAGGGATTTGCTAACTTGATTTTTCTTCCCAGGAGATGGCTCAGAAGCTGTTCACCCTGCTGTGACATGCCAACGCCAGAGCGCCTGACTTGTCCAGAGGACCTGTTGTTATGAGCCCCAACTCAGGGGCTGTCCCAGCAAGGTCCTCCAGACTGGGGTCTACCAGCAGCAGAGATTGTCCCTGTCAGGGGCTGGAGGCCAGGAGGCTGTGCTCAGGTGTTGGTGGGGCAGCTCCCTCCAGGGCACAGAGGGAGGTGAGCTTTTGCTACTGCGGTTCCTGCCTTCCCCATTGACAGTTGCGCCACTCCAACCTCTGCCTGCCTCACCTCATGCCCACCATCCTTCTGCCTCAGTGTACTCACACAGTGCACTGATCTTACCCTAAGTGTGCCCACAAAGACTGGAAGATATGTATTTGAGGGAACAAGATGCAACTTGTGGTGGAGAACACCACCCGTCCCTAGGAGGGAAGCCTTTCTCCACCATGTGTGCACAATGGATCTGCAGAGATGAAACCCACCCACAGAGCTGTCCACGTTCCAAGAAGTACCCAATGCCTGGCGAAGTGCATTCATATCTCCAGGGTCACTGAGACATCTCTCTCTCTCACCCACTTGACCAGGCAGTAGTGCCCAAGGGTCCCACAGCCACATCATATCTCCTCACACCACTGCTGCTGCCTGGACGAGGCTGGGAACCAGAGGCTAACATGGGCCCTGAAGTCAGGGAGGAGGGATCCAGTGGGACACAGGCTTCACTGTGGGCAAAGCTCAATGCCACAAAGAGCCATAGCTGTCAGGGGCTGAGGGTGCTTCCCTCTCAACTATCTGTAGAGTGGGGAAAAGGACATGGGAGGACCTGTGGAGAACCTGGGTCCTTAGGCTTTGCAGGCAAGTGCTTTAACCACTGACCCCTCTCTCCAGCCCAGAAGACAACTTTTGAATAGATGACCTGAGTGGAATTTCCTTGCCTGTGGCCAGTTGGCTTCGGCCAGAAAGGGACCAGATGACATGCCTCTGGGCAGAGCTGTGAATAGCAGCTGTCTCCACCTGTAGCAACCATCATTCTGGATGGACAGGGTCCTGGAGGGTCTCTCACCAGGCAGCAAGGATCAGTGTTCTGTTCTGCCTTCCATGGTTCCTGGGGCCAATGGGGAAGGCTCCTGATAGGGGACAGGAGTCCTATTCTCAAAGCAAAGATCTTGGTTGCAGTCGGATGGCCTATAGTACTTCAAATTTGAGGCAAGGAGACAAGGAGTAGGGCTCATCCCAGATCTGCCAACCTTCCCACAAAACCACAATGTCAACTCCTCCAGGAAGCCTGTCCAGATCTCTGACTGGGTGAGGCAGCTCTGCTGCCCCCAGCTTCCCAAGACCCAGTCCACCATCACTGGGTCCCCAACATGTGTTTCTGTGTGGCCTCCTCATCAGACCTGCTCAGATCAGGAGGTCATGGAGGCAGTGTGGGGATGGCTGTGATAGAATGCCTGTCCAAGAGTCAGAACCCTGATGGAGATTAACCAGGGACTAAGGAAGCCAAGGGGTAGAGAGAGAAGTCAGAGTCCTGATGGCTCCTGGGAGCTCCTCAGTGACCCATGGTCACAGGGCTCCTAGGTGGGGGCCCACAAGGGGTGTGATGGCCTCTACACACATGTGCACAGGGATGGAGAGGATGTGATGAGACAAGCTGGGAGTCACTTTCCCTCTTACTGACAAAATGATACCATTTTCTGGCAGAGAAAATGGACTTATTTCCCAATTTTCCTCACATTTTCTCCACTCAAATGCTTGAAATTTCACCTTTCATTTCCCCTTCAGTGACTGCAGTTAGGTGTTGGACCTGCCTTGGAACTGGTCATTGTTTTCTCTGCCCCAGTGGAATCCAGGGACCTGTAGTATCCTTACCCCTGTAATCCTCAATACCCTGCTCTGGAGAAGACTATGTGCATCAGACTCAAGGGAATTTGAAAACCATGTAGAAAAGGGAATGAGAATTTCATGCCATGCCTGTGTGAAGCTGGAAAAAGTCCCTAGTCACTTCCAGCACTGACAGAAGGTGTATCAGTTGGTGTTTCTGGAGGCATACATCAGGGAGTGTGTGCCTCTCCTCTGTGGGTGTGTCAGGGACTGCTCATACTCACTCTGCTTCAGGCTGTGGTCTGGGTGGGCTTAGTCCTCATGGGTGGGCTCTCTCACCTGTTCCAACTGAGTGAGACCAAGAGAGTGAGGGTATTGCAAGGATGCCCCGTGCCCCACTCTCACCTTCTCAGGGACAGAGGAAGCCACAGTCTGGAGAGGAAGTACTCAGGACAGGAAGTAGCATCCCTGGTCTGGAAGGGGTCCAGATTCAGACAAACTATGGTCCTGTGGACTCAAGAGAGAGGCTCCTGCTTAATTAAGGTGGCTGGCACTATGCCTTCAGCCTCTGCCTGGCCAAGTGGTAGTACTTTTGGTTCTCTTCCTTCTTCTGGGACCTTCTCCCTCCTTTCTTCTCTTGATGCCAAACCTTCTCTTTCAACTTCCCCTCCTTGGCTGGAAGGGCATTTTGCTCATGGTGATGGTAGAAGGTCAAAGAGTGAGTCAACTTGCCAATGAATGTCAAGGCCTTTGTCCATCCAGTCATGGCCCAAACCATGGAAAGGCTGGTGGGGACAACCACGGAATCTCATGTCTCAGAGAGTAAACACTCAAGGGAGAATTGGGACCAGGGGCCCTCCCAACCACACAGGCTCAACCAATACCCAAGACATCTGCATGAGGGTTATGTAAGGATGGTGTGCTCCTGAGGGTGAGGGAAGGCCCTGGGTACTGACAAAGCCCTTCAGCCTGCACAGCTGAGACTCCAAACATGATGCCATGATGGTTAGGACTATCACGATCTTGCTGTCACCTAAAAAGTATGCTCCAAGTAGCACATGGTCACAGCATAAACCCGAGATGTTTCTTCTTTTTAAAATGTTGTGTGTGTGTGTGTAGTGTGGTCGTGTGAATATGTGCGGACACACGTGTGTGTATGGGTACATATGTGTGTATAGGCATGAATGTGGAGGCCAGAGGTTGACATCTAGTATCTTTCTCAGTCACTTTCCACCTTAACTTTTTGAGACAAGGTCTTGCACAGAAGCTGGAGCTCATTGATTCAGCTAGGTAAGCTAGCCAGGAATCCCTAGGGATCTACCTGTCTTCACTTTCCCAGCTCTGGCATTATAGAAGCGTAGCACCAGGCCTGGCGTTTTTATGTAGCATCTGAACTCAGGACCTCATGCCTGCTCATCAAGCACTGGTTGAGCCACCTCCCTGTTCCCAAACCTAACTAATTAAAAAGAAGAGAAAACCAACCTGTTTTCATGGCTTTTAGTGACTGTGGAGGCAAAGTCTGATGTTTTGGGGTCCCTCTTGAGCAGCAAACACAAACTGGCAGCGGGCTGGACCCTGAGATCTATTCAGTGACATGTCCCCCAGCCAGGTGGTTGCAGATCTAAATTACACACTGTAATGAAATTCTGAATATATTAGGGGCCATTCGTTTAAACTACCACACCATGTGAGTAGGAGGAGCAGAGACCACAGCAGGGAAAGAAAGGGGACAGCATGTGCCCCCACATCCCAGCTCCCCCCGGAAAACTCTAAAAACACAATAGCAAAGTAAATATGGCTACCCTAGATGTATAGGCTGTCCTGGAGTAGGCTTGTTGTCCTGAGCAGTGTTTCCCCCACGCCTACACCTTCCTTCTCTCCTGCCCCATGTCCCTCTGGTTTCCCTTCTCTAGGGAGGCCCCTTCTACTTGTGGAATTTGTGGGGTGTCCTAGGCCCTCATAAGGCAATATCCAGTGTAGTTTCCCATGGGGGCTGTGCCTGGGGGATGGGGTGGGCTGGGGGATGAGGCTCAGGACACCCTGGGAAGGAGCTCTTCCCTCTAGATAGACAACCCCAGGAGCTCTGGATAGAGCCTCATTGGCATATAGGGCCACCTCCAGTGTTGTCACCCAGGAGTCCAGCTTTCCTGGAAGCAGCAGTGATTTCCTGGGAATAAGCTACCATCCCCATAGCCCTCCTCACAGACCCACACACCCCATCCTCCTATCATCCACCCAGCCACCATCCTCATACCCTCCTCACAGGGCCCACATTCCAGTCTTCCAGCTAGCCACCTACCATCACCCCTCCCCCATGCCACCTCCCATTTTCACTAGCCATCGTCTCTCTCTCTTTTGTCTACCCACCATGTACCCATCTATCTATTCCTCCATCATGAACTCCATCCATCTCACTGACTTGTCCTCCACCCATCCATCCAGCCTTCCTTTTTTCCATTTACCTATTCATTATATATTCATTTACCTATTAGCCACCCATGTGCTTGCCATTCATTCTTCCATCACACCCCACCCACCTTCTATCTGCCACACATACACACATTCATCCCCACTCAATTTACCTACTTCTCACCCAGCTATTACTCTCTCCACTCATCTGTTTACTCACTCAACCTCTTCCTTTTCCTTCTGTGTGAGTCTGTGGGCTGGTCTATAACAAAGTACCTGAGGCTGCTTACTTTACAAGGGCAAGAGGTTTAGTCATCTCATGATTCAGGAGGTTTAGGAAATCTGGTAAGGGTTATAGGAGGATGGAGTCTTTACAGCAGGAGTGGTCACAGAAAATGTCACAAGGAGAGAGGAAGCAAGAGAGTAAGAATCAAAATAGTTGAACATGCCACATTCTCTGTTGTAAGATATCACATTGATTCCTTCTGAGGATGGAGCTCCTGTGGCCCACCACTTTCCAATGGACCCCTTGTGGTTGGACAATGATAGCAGAACCACTTGGCCATCATCACCAAATCTAGCAGCAGGAGAGGAAATTCAAGTGAAACCAACACAACAATTTCTGGGGTACCTAAGCCAGCATCTAGCTAAGTTCAGCCTGGGTTGCTGAACCTCAGAAACAGATGGCAGTAGAAGCTGTGATGTTTGTTACACAGTGATAGCTGACTGAAAAGGAATGAATGCTGGAAGGAAGGAAAGGAAGGAGGGAGGAAGTGGAGGGTGTGGAGCTGTGAGGAGCCATAGATGACAGGAAGGAACTGGAGGAACCCCTGGGTGAGAGGATGAGGTCAGCAAAAGATTAGGGAAAAGAAGCTGGAGATAAGCCTTTACCCAAATTGCTTTTTTTGGTCCGGCTTCCTGGAGCCTGAGGGTGTTGGATTCTCATGTGCTTAGTTAACACAAGTGGTCTGAACTTTGTTGTGGTTGTTTTTGAGGTAGAGTTTCATTCTAGTCCAGGCTGACTATAGTCTCAGAGTGGCCTTGAACTCATGATGATCCTCCTACCTCTGCCTCCTGAGTGCTGGGATTAAAGGCATGTGCCACCACACCTGACTGATCTGAACATTTTTTGTCAGAAGTTGAACTGCACGAGGTCCTGAGGGCAGGTGTGTCTCTGGTCTGTGCTTGAACACTTGGACCCCAGGCCCTGTAACACAGCTGCTGTTCAGGTTCTGCTCATCTGTGGTGGTGGAAGAGTCAAGTATCCTGAGTCCCACAGGAAGCCAGGGTCCTGGTGTTCCTCTTGTTTAACCTCTGCTGTGTCTGGTTTAGGAAGAGGCCACGGTAAGCATTTGTGAGAACAGGACCAAAATGATTGTCAGCACCCCCAGTATGGCCAAGTCTGCATGGGCCCAGCAAATTAAGGCAGCGTATATTTTGTAAGACAGGTTTCCAATCTCCCTGTGAGATAGGGATCATTGGATAATGAAGGCCACCAGTCCAGGCTTGTGTTCTAACTCCAAACTAGCTTTACACTTACTCTCTCCTGTGGCTGATGGTGAGATGGTCCAGCCTCTGTGACCCAGCACCTGACACTGGAGGCAGTCCCCTAAATGCTCTTGTGACAAGGTCACTTCCCTGCTCAGACCTCGTCCAGGGCTCTTCATTGTTTCTGGGATATAGCTCAAAGCTCTGACCTGACACTCAAGGTTTGCCTTGTTCTGTCTCTTGCACATTCCTCCCAGAATGTTGTTGTTGCTATTCTTCTTCTTCTTAGTGTTTTGCTAGGATCATCAAAATACCCTCTTCTACTGTCTCCAAACTGAGCTCTGGAGACTAAGTCTTTCAGCTCTTGTTTGCCCTAAGTCCTTGACTTGGAATCCCCATCTCCCTGCAGCCCACCCAACCAAACCCTTCTCCTCCATAGCTCCTTCTTCCCTCTCCTTGGAGGTGGCCCATTCATCTGGCTCCCCACCCCCTCCATGCCTCTCCTGGCTTTGCATGTGATATACCAAAGCCTCATGACACTTAGTGGTCTCTCTTCTTTCCTAACCCCTGCCAGGCTGCTTGTGGACAGTGGATTCCATTTGAGGAGGGCTTCTGAACCCTGGTCTTGCCATGCCAAGAGCTTCCAAAGTCACAAACTCTGTTTTCCCAGAAGCCCCACCCAACAGGCATGGGGGCCAGCTCATGTCCACAAGGGCTGAGTGACCAGGAGGTCCAGGGGCTTTGGGAGGGGTGGAACAGCCTCCAGGTCCTCTACAGCTGCTGGGTGATGGTCAGACCTGTACTTTGCCTGCGGATGACTGGAGGGTGGGTCCAGAGTCGTCATTTTTCCTGGGCATGGAAGACTCCAGATGCTCCAGGATAGGAACATGCAGACCTAAATTACAAGTTACTCCAGGAGGCCATCTTTTTCTCTGCAGCTGCCTGTGTGGCCACCCCCACAACAAAACCACAGCTCTATCCATTTTAAATAGGAGGCACGTCATTGTCTAACTTCCTGGCAGCTTCTACAGCTGTGGGGGGACCAAATTGGCTATTCATTCTGCAGGCCAAAATATCATTTAAGCCACGCCACCAGCAGTTGGGGCACCGCACACAAAACAGCCTCATCTAGACACACGACTTCATCACTGGAACCCTCAAGTCTGACTTCGTGCACTGAATTCAAAAGGGAACTGTGAGCTAGGGGTGGTGGCGCACGCCTTTAATCCCAGTACTTGAGAGGCAGAGGTAGGAGAATCACTGTGAATTCAAGGCCAGCCTGAGACCACATAGTGAATTCCAGGTCACCCTGGGCTAGTGAGACCCTACCTTGAAAAACCAAAAAATAAAAATAAAAATAAAAATAAAAATGTGAGCTGTGAAGCCTGTGAGGAAAATTTCCATCTACAATGAGATCACAGGACCTGGAGATGCAGGTGGCCCATCTAAGCGGGCTTTGATTCTGGAGGATCCCATACAGTCAGGTGCTGAGCCAAGGGTCAGTTTCTGGGCAGCATGAGGGGGTAGGGACTCTGTCCTCAATATGCCCAGCCTGCCTGCTTTGGATAGTCACATCTCAAACTCAGTTATGGGGGGGCGTCAACCCAGTCTGTGATTGCTACTGTGCCTGTGGTAACTGGGAGTTTAGGACTCCCAGCTGCAGGACATACACTGTTGATTTTCTGGGCATGAAAATGCATTTTAGTTCATTTCAGTTTTTTCCATGAGTTGGAGAAATTCCCTATTTCAGACAAATAGTTGAAGAAATGACTAAGCATGCACTTTATATAACAGCCATTAAGATAATTGACACTCATTTTTATTCAAGGTACAATATTCTCTGTGAGAAGAGACATTTTCTGCTTTCTTGAATGTTTCTAAAGGGCTGAGAATTAAATCTCTTCCCCAATAAAAATTAAAAGTCTGGCTTCTCATCTAAATATTAAAATCTAGCTGGAGCAGGAAGCATCTTCCCAAAGGTTCTGAAGCTCAAGGATGCTTTATGGGGGACAAACAGCTGGTGTCTGTGGAACACGTGATCTTTACCAGGTGGTGTCCCTTTGTAAAGAGGAGGGAGCTGGAGTGGGGCTGGGGGAGGGGCCTAACCCTCCTGGTGTCTAAGAGTGACAGAACTGGAGATAGACCTTGGCAGCAGTCCTCTGCAGAGCAGGGTGATTTCCCTGGAAGGTGGTGGGGTGGGAACCGGGGCCGTGCAGCAGAGGAAGCCATGGGAAAGGGGGAGGTTGGTGGGCTGCAGTGCTGGGCTTCCCTCAGCCTGCTTGTCTCTGGCCACTTTTGTCTTTTTGCTTTTAGTTTGCCTTTTGAGAAAGGGTCTCGCTATGTAGCCCAGGCTGACCTTGAACTCCAGCCTCCTGAATGCTGGGATAACAGGAATGTGACCTCATGCCTGGCCTCAGGCCACTTTCAAAACATGGAGCTCTCAATCCTACCATCTCTCCAAAGGCTCTGACAGGTTAGGTGTCAGCTCTGTACCGAGGAGTTGGGAGGAAACAGCCCATGTCCCTAGCAACTTCTGTCCTACATAGGATCTTTGCAGCCCTTCCCCACCCATGCTGGTTCTGCCTGGCATCTATGGCTAGGAGCCCATCCCCAGGGGCAGCAATCTGCAGATTCCCATGTGTTCCTCACCCCCTGACCTAATTTCTGCCCCTTCCCCATCCTGGGCCTTGGGTGGGCTTCTTCTTTTGGCTTCACCAGCCTGGACTTCAGTGATTCTGGCGTGGTGGTGGGACTGAGTCTGATGGCACTTTATACTTCAGGCTCTGAGGCTGGGGCTCGCACCGCTGCAGAACTGGCTGTGGTTTATATTGGTCACAGCCTCAGGTGTAAGCCCTGGTTCATGCTCTTTGATTGACATCTCCCAGTGGTCCTCTACGTGTTCATTAAATGTGAACACACAGACCTGGCATGTCCCCACACTTGCAGCCCACACATGAGCACGGCTGTGCTTCAGTGTGAAAGTCTGAACCTTGTGTGTACACTCACAGGCTGCGTGGCTCACACCACCCTCTGTCTGAACCTTGTGTGTACACTCACAGGCTGCGTGGCTCACACCACCCTCTGTCCGAACCTTGTGTGTACACTCACAGGCTGCGTGGCTCACACCACCCTCTGTCTGAACCTTGTGTGTACACTCACAGGCTGTGTGCCTCACCTCACCCTCTGTCCGAACCTTGTGTGTACACTCATAGGCTGCGTGGCTCACACCACCCTCTGTCTGAACCTTGTGTGTACACTCACAGGCTGCGTGGCTCACATCACCCTCTGTCTACACCTTGTGTGTACACTCACAGGCTGCGTGGCTCACACCACCCTCTGTCTGAACCTTGTGTGTACTCTCACAGGCTGCGTGGCTCACCTCACCCTCTGTCTGAACCTTGTGTGTACTCTCACAGGCTGCGTGGCTCACACCACCCTCTGTCCGAACCTTGTGTGTACACTCACAGGCTGCGTGGCTCACATCACCCTCTGTCTGAACCTTGTGTGTACACTCACAGACTGCGTGGCTCACACCACCCTCTGTCCGAACCTTGTGTGTACACTCACAGGCTGCGTGGCTCACCTCACCCTCTGTCTACACCTTGTGTGTACACTCACAAGCTGCGTGCCTCACACCACCCTCTGTCTGAACCTTGTGTGTACACTCACAGGCTGCGTGGCTCACATCACCTTCTGTCTGAACCTTGTGTGTACACTCACAGGCTGCTTGGCTCACACCACCCTCTGTCCGAACCTTGTATGTACACTCACAGGCTGCGTGGCTCACACCACCCTCTGTCTGAACCTTGTGTGTACACTCACAGGCTGTGTGCCTCACCTCACCCTCTGTCCGAACCTTGTGTGTACACTCACAGGCTGCGTGGCTCACACCACCCTCTGTCTGAACCTTGTGTGTACACTCACAGGCTGCGTGGCTCACATCACCCTCTGTCTACACCTTGTGTGTACACTCACAGGCTGCGTGGCTCACACCACCCTCTGTCTGAACCTTGTGTGTACTCTCACAGGCTGCGTGGCTCACATCACCCTCTGTCTGAACCTTGTGTGTACACTCACAGGCTGCGTGGCTCACATCACCCTCTGTCTGAACCTTGTGTGTACACTCACAGGCTGCGTGGCTCACATCACCTGCTGTCCAAATCTTGTGTGTACACTCACAGGCTGGGTGCCTCACACCACCCTCTGTCTACACCTTGTGTGTACACTCAGGCTGCGTGGCTCACACCACCCTCTGTCTACACCTTGTGTGTACACTCACAGGCTGCGTGCCTCACCTCACACTCTGTCCGAACCTTGTGTGTACACTCACAGGCTGCGTGGATCACACCACCCTCTGTCTGAACTTTGTGTGTACACTCACAGGCTGCGTGGCTCACATCACCCTCTGTCTGAACCTTGTGTGTACACTCACAGGCTGCGTGGCTCACACCACCCTCTGTCTGAACCTCGTGTGTACACTCACAGGCTGTGTGGCTCACACCACCCTCTGTCTGAACCTTGTGTGTACACTCACAGGCTGCGTGGCTCACACCACCCTCTGTCTGAACCTTGTGTGTACACTCACAGGCTGCGTGGCTCACACCACCCTCTGTCTACACCTTGTGTGTACATTCACAGGCTGCGTGGCTCACACCACCCTCTGTCTACACCTTGTGTGTACACTCACAGGCTGTGTGGCTCACCTCACCCCCTGTCCTGTGTCCTGATGTCACCCTGGCAGGTGTCTTTGTCTGGGTGTGCTTGGGCTGCTGTAGCAGAATAACACACAGACTGGAGCTTAAGCAACAGATCCTGGTTTTCACTGTTCTGGGGGCTGGAAATCCAGGAGACAGGTGCCCGAACACCTGCTGTGTGGTGAGGGCTCGGCCTCCCTGCAGATGGCTGCTGTCCTGCTGTGTTCTTATGTGGCGAAGACAGAATCGGTTCTCTGTGGCTGGTTTTCATAAGGGCAGTAAGCGCACCTAGAAGACTCCTCCCCAATGACCCTCTCTACCCCTAATCACCTCCCAAAGGCTTCATCACCAAATGACATCCTGATGGATTGTGGTGGGCATAAATGCTCAGTGCACAGCAGTGTCCTCTTGCTTTCCTCCCTGGTGTGGCCTGGCCAGATCGCCATACCTGCACTGGCTGCTTTGGAAACTGGCTGTGACACTTGAGAGTGGCCCGTCCCAGAAGCCAAAGGGTAGTGTGTGCTCCCCAACTCCCTGGGGACTCCTGTAGAGCTAAAAAGGCTTCCATCACCAGCTATGCCTCAACACTGAGGAACATGAGAGATTAATTATGCTGCTGACTACCCAGCATGCACTGAAGCCAGCTGGGGGCCTCTGGGATGAGGAGCATCAATCCTGGGGTGACCCATCCTTCTTCCTCTACTGCCTCTGGCTCCTGCACACACCTGATGAGAGCACCATGCTTCATAAACAGAAGTACACGGGAAAGGGATTATGGCACATTGACTGCTGAGTTCCCCTACCTACCACAATGAATACAACTCCTCATGACCTCCTTTAACACAATGATTCCTCAGGCTGAATACAAGTAGCAGAGACCCCAAAGACACTGAAAGAGCCAACACATCTACTGCGTACCCTCAACCGTCCCTGACTGGGTCTGCTCATCCGATGGGACAGTTGTGGCCATTCAGAAACCATGTCCCTCCAAGCAGCTAGGGAGGTGTCTGCCTGGTAGAGCTGGGCAGCCTGTGTTATGAGATTCAGACCTGAACTATGCTGTGGTCCAAACTTAGCTTCCTGCAGGGGTCTGGGAATGGGCCCAGTAGACAGGTTTGGCTCAGCTATCATGCCATGCCCAGGAAAGAAGTTGGCTTCCTCCCAGCAAGCTGTACTGAATTCCTGCTGACCTTCCTCTGTGAGTCTCCTTGGGGACTTGAGGCCCTTCTTAGACTCAGCTAGTTTAATCAACCTCGTTGTAGTCACTGTGGTGTCTGGTCAAAGGTGTGCCTCACGCCGGGCCCTTCTCCCTGCACAAGCCCCAGAATCCTGATTGCATTTTTGCTTTCTGGAAAAAAAGGCATGTGCTAGACTTTTCCAGATGTTCCCCTGGGATGTGAGGCTGGCCACCCTCCAAGGATCCCTGATACCTTTCAGAGCAGAGGAGACAGGTTACCAGACTTTGGACAATGACCCCCTCTCCCCAGCCCAAGTGGGAAAAAGTGTCCCTGTGTTCCTTCCAGGGTCAAGACTGGAGAAAATGATCTTTTTACAAGTGCCAGTAATTCTTATTAATTTTCCTAATAATATGTCATATGTCATTCTATTGTCACCTTTTCCCAGCACAAGGGAGCTCTTCCTCAGAAGTAGTGAAGGTCTGGACATGGAGCCTAGGGTGAGGGCGGGTCATGGTGGGGGGTGACGGTGGCAGACAGTGACTACTCCTGACATCAAGGATATACAAACTTGGCCCTAGAAGCTTCCATGACCCTTCCTGTCTGTCCCCAGAGAGTTCCTTGGCCGGTTACTGTACAAGGGCCTCTCCCTGGGCCCCAGTTCCAGCTGGCTTCAGTGCATACTGGGTAGTCGGCAGTGTAATTAATCTCTCATTGTTGGGGCATTGGCTGGTGATGGAAGCCTTTTGAGTTCTAGAAGAGTCCCCAGGGAGTTGTGCAGCACAGGCCTGGGGCCTCCTGGATACTTGGTGCCCTCCTCAAGGAGGGCCCGGGTGGTGTCCAGAGCTGGGTTTTGGAGGTAGAGGGCCTGAGTGGCTTTGGCTCTTGACCTTGCCAACCTCAATTTTCAGCATAGTTTCCCAGCACACTATCAAACAGATGAACCATTAGAGTGGCGTGGGGAGCTTTACAACTAGACTTTGGTGCCAGGAAAGCACTTCACTCTTGATATTAGCTTTAGATAAACAAGGTGTACACTGGCTTGCATGCAGCTACTTTTGTAGTTTGCAGCAGCAGCAAGACCAGCAAGATCACTGTGGTGTAGGTCAGAAAGACAGGACTGTAAAGTGGTCAGGGCAAAAGCGATGTCCTGACTGGCCACTCTACCTTCATGGATCATCAGCACACTGGAGAAAATGCACCCAGGACTTCCCTTGGGACGAACTTGCAGTATTCCTCATCAACTACTTCTGTGTGTTCTCAGAAGTTTAGGGAATCGGGAAAAAGAAAGTGTTACGGTTTGAATCAGAGATGTGTTGGGGGCTGGGTTCCCAGTAAGTAAGCTTTTGAAAAGTGACTGGACCTTGAGGTATCTGACTTGGTCAGTGGATTCGTCTCCTGATGGGGAGTATGGACAGTAAGAGGTGGGGCCTAATTGGAAGAAACCCTGGAAGCATGCCCTGGAAAGATGTGCAATGCCCCTTTATTCCCTCTGCTTTCTGGCCACCATCAGGTGAGCGGCCTCTGCCATATGCTCCCACTGCCTCACCACAGGCCCACAGCAACGGGGTGCAGCAACTGTGGACTGAAGCCTTTGAAACTGGGAGCTTATATAAAAATTTCCTCCTTCTGTTTCCCCTCATGTATTTGTCAAGGTAATGAGAAAATACAAATTACTAATCATTACAAAGTTACGAGCACAGAAGAGCAGCAAGTAATGTCACCAAGCCACCAACTCCATGCCTGGCTTTGCGCTGGGGCATGGTTCAGTTGGTAAAGCACTTGCTGTACAAGCTTGAGGACTGGAACTGGGATCCCAGCTCCCATCCAAGTGTGCTCCTGAAGTGATGGCAGCCACCTGTAACTCCAGTGCTTGGGAAGCAGACAGAGGATCCCCAGGGCACACTGGCTAGCTCTGCTTACCAAGTTGGTGAACCCTGGCTTCCAGTGGGACTTTGCCTCAGAAAATAAGGTGGAGGGGCTGGGGAGATGGTTCAGCAGTTAAGGTGCTTGTTTGCAAAGCCTAATGATACAGGTTCAATTTCTCAGTACTCACATAAAGCCAGACACACAAAGTGGTACATTCATCTGGAATTCATTTGTAGTGGCTAGAGGCCCTGGTGCACCCATTTAGTCTGTGTTTCTCCATGAAAATAAATAAATGAATAAGTAAATAAGAAAAATATTTTAAAAAATAAGGTAGAGAGTGATCGAGGAAGATACCTGATATCAACTTCTGGCCCTCACACATATGTACACACACACACACACACTACACATGCACATATACAGACCAAAAGAAAAAAACCAACAAAGAAGTGGCCCAGCTACATGAAAGGCTATGTAGCTGGCCATGTAGGTGGCAGGATGATAACTGGGCATCCTGAGGAGAGCCACATAATACAGCCTTGTGGCATGGTGCTGGCTTATTTCATGGAATGATTCCTGAAGTCACCTGCCCCAGGATGACAGGCCCACAGAAAGCAGGCTCTGTGAAGTAGCTAAGGGCAAATCCTTGTTTAGCCAAGGCCAGCGGGAGCACACAAGGCCAAGAAGGCAGGGCTGGTGCAATGAGTTCTTCCACACCCCAGGGAGCAGGGGAAGGAAGGACATGTACATGTAAGATGCACGGAGACACCCCATACGGCAGTAGCGCCACATTGGGGTTTTGTGTCACCGCCAGTACCTTAGCCAGTCATCTGAGACTCGGGTTCTTGTCTGTCTTGGGGGCGATGAAGACCCCCAAGCCCTCTGTGCTCCTGCCGTGATGGCAGGCCTGATGCCCGCCACTGCTGTGAGGGCTGTCCAGCTGGCTTCAGAGAAGCTGGGGTCTGCAGGAAGCTGCTGCCCCAAGACAAGGAGCGAGGAGATGAAGTTGGGAAGTGAGGAGGCGAAGAGTAAGAAAGTAGGAGGTGAGCAATGAGAGGCACAGCTGAGAGGGGAGGAGATGAGGAGCACACGGAAGGAGAGGGGATGGGGGCTTCAGTTCCCACCACCTGTGTCCTCTGAGGCTGTCTTCTCAACCTGATGTCCTCTTCCAGATGAGCCCAAGCAGGTGACTGGAGGCTGTGCCCTGCCCACGTTCACACCTGCCTTTCCTATTACTTTCCCTGCTGCTTCCTTCCTTGTCTGTTTCATTCAGTTTTTGTTTTGAGGGTGTTGCTTATTTATTTGTTTGTTTGAGACAGAATCATGTTATGTGACACAGACTGGCTTCAAGCTCTAGTCCTGCCTTGGCCTCCTGAGTGCTGGGATTGAAGGGTGTGCAACGTGTGCCTGGCTCTTCCTGGCACTTTATTTTATTTATTTATTATTTTTGGTTTTCGAGGTAGGGTTTCACTCTAGCTCAGGCTGACCTGGAATTCACTATGTAGTCTCAGGGTAGCCTTGAACTCATGGTGATCCTCCTACCTATGTCTCCCGAGTGCTGGGATTAAAGGCGTACACCACCACGCCCAGCCTCCCTGGCACTTTTGATAAACTGGAAGGAGGTAGAAGTGCTTGGGTTGATGGAGGTCTGAAACTTGGGGTCTTGGGGCCCATGCTCCATCCCAAACAGAATCTCTAGTTCTAGATGCTGCCATTCTAGAAGAAAGCCTTTGCAGAAGACTTATCAGCAGCTCCCCTGGCTTGCTGTGTGGCTGATGTCAGATCTAGCTCCCTGGGCCCAGACAGGCTTCGTTAATAGCCAACTCTGACTTCTTCCCACAGGGCTGGGCCACATGCTCCAAGGGGAGCCCACCAAGGGACCTTAGTATTCAGCTCCTCTCCCTGGGCCTCAGTGGGCTTTGGTGGCCTTCTGCCCTGCAGTCACTGGCATCCTCAATGGGGCACTTGGCCCCTCAAGCCTGGGCTCAGGTGCTTTCACCTGCAGTTCGTGGCTGATGAAGTGAGACCCCAACTTCCTGTCCTCCTATCCCTTAGTCTATATCCTTCCCTCTAAACAATTCAGATAACACATAGCACTTTCACAGTGGCTTCCCAATGCCTATTTTTTATTCAAACCACCCCTTTGATTCTAAGAACAGGAGTTTGCCATGCACGGGCCGTTTCAATGCAAGGAAGATGAATAATACATGCAGGGAAGATGGACACCCTGGCGCCACAGTGGGCACAGAGCTGTCCCTGGGACCTCGCTTTGTGTGTTTGGGGGGAGGGTTCTGTGGTTCCTATTGAATGGTAGGTCGTAATTGGCCTGGGACTTGGGCACCCTGACTCTGCTCTGCAGTTATCACTCACCTTAGGACTTTGTTTCGTTTGTTTGTTTGTTTTGAGGTAGGGTCTCATTCTAGTTCAGGCTGGCCTGGAACTCACAGTGATCCGTGTACCTTGGTCTCCTGAGTGCTGGGACTAAAGGTGTGTGCAACCATGCCTGTCGTCACTTTTAATTTCTGTTGGCTTTTCAAGGTAGAGTCTCACACTAGCCAAGGTCGACCTGGAATTATGTAAGCTCAGGGGGGCCTTGAGCTCACAGCTATCCTCCTACCTCCACCTCCTCAGTGCTGGGACTCAAGGCATGTGCCACCACGCCTGTGGTCGCTTTAGGACTCTGAGAGCAATCTTTCTGACTCCCTTGCTTCAAATCTAGCTACAGATCCACACTACAGGATCCTGTGATCCTGCCGCTGTGGAGTTACCCAAGAGAACCAGGACACTAGAGCAGAGTGGCTTTGCAGGAATGAGCACGTGGGGCCTGGGGCTGGTCACCAGAGCAGCGGACGGGATCTCATCCCAGCCTAGCGGGTGCTCAGCCAGATGGGTAAGGAGGCACGATGACCGCATGCCATGAACACTTGTGTTCACACACATCCCACTTGCCAGTTCTCAGTTCTTTGGCTATGTAGAAGGGAGATGGTCCTGACATGCTTTCCTTCAACATTTGAACATTTTATCTGCTGTTTCTGTCCTCTTAAACTGCTGACAAAAGGGCATTTTGGTCTGCAGTCAGCGTCTCCGTCTGGGAGTTCCAGGGCATTCTGTCTTTTGTGTTTCACCTGCTCAGCTCAGCATGTGGTCTGCCATTCTAGCACACTGTCACCATCGCCCTCTGACAATGAACCTGCACTGTCTGGTCCTTGACCTTTTCTTATTTATGTAAGTGGCTATTTGTATCTGGGCAATGCCATGCTCTGTTCATCACTCACCTCTGCCAGTGGCTGTGACCAGCCTAGGTAGCCACCAAGGGAACCATGTTTTCAAAACCGGCATTTTCTCTCTTAGGAATCAATAGTATGTACTTACTTGGTGTCTGATGATGGTGTGGCCTGAACTCCCAATACTGGTTCAATGAGGCTAAGTCCCTCTTGACCCCTGCAATTTGCTTTGAGACTTCTCCACAGGTTCCTTTCCCTTGGCCTCCCTGCCGAGTCATCTTACTCGCTGTGCCTCAACCTCACAGCCTCTGTCTTCCTTGGCCCAGGCTCGCACTTAGTATTGGGAACCCCTTTGGCCTGTGCTGGCCTAGCAGCATGTATTTGTTCTCAAATGCCCAAAGGGAGAGAGCACTTTATCATTTCTGAGGTATGTGTGCCTTCTTTTGAGAATGAGTATGGCTATGTTGCTTTCTTAATAGACTATGTTTAGAATGATTTTATATTGTAGGAGAATTGAGACAAATCCAAGAGTTCTCATATACTCCCTGTGTTAGGATCTCACATGATATGGTATGTGCGCCAAACCAAGGACCTGTAGAGATGTGGCGTTATTAACTGAAGACCACACTACATTCAGCACCTGTAAATATGTGGCGTTATTAACTGAAGACCACACTACATTCAGCACCTGTTGCAGGCAGCTTCAGTTGCCGTGATGAACTTCCAGAGCAGACACAGATTGCAGGAGGAATGGAATTCATTGAAGTTTATAGATCCAGAGGAGGTTCCATAATGGCAAAAGATCCACACAAAGAAAAATACCACCACTGTTCCCATAAACAAGCACACTCCAGGAACCCAGGTAGAGCTCAGACTTCCCTGCATACCTAGGCTGGAATTCAGATCTGCCTCCAGTAACAAACACCTTAGGACTGGGCCCTAGGATCTGCCCCGTGACACTGCCTCCAGCCAGATAGCTGGAAATACAAGAAGCTTTAATAAAACTCCTGAATCTATTGGGGGACATCCATTCAAACTACCACATTCTGTCTCTGGTCAATATATTCACAACCATCTCATATTGTAAATTGTATGTAGTCTAAATTCAAAGGTCCCCATAGTCTTTATCAACCTAAGATAGTTCTAAAGTTCCAAGTCTCATCTGAGATTTAAGTTTGTCTCTTAGCTGTGAGTCTTATAAAATCAAAACAAGTTACATACTTTCAACATATAAAGGCACAGAGTAAACATTTGCAATTGCGATAAGACAGTAAGGAGAGCTTGGAACAATTCAAACTTGATAACCATCAAGCAACCATCAAACATCTGCATTCAAGTCTCATATTCAAGTCTGATATAACCAGTGACCAGTAAGGTCTCTGGATTTTCCAGTTCTGCCCCACCAGCTGGGCTGAATAGTCAGGGAAAACTTTCATCCCTAGCCAACAGTACTCCATAGTAGCCCTTGCTACAGTCCTGGGATATCTAAACATCTTTCATTCTTCACTGCCAACCATGGTCTACCTTCCAATGGCTTATCAGGGTCATCACATCCTGTCTCACACTGTGTCTCAGTGGTGGCTCCTAGAACCATGAGCACTTTATAACCCACTCCACACATTTTTTTCATGCTTCACAAATCAATACCAGGTATGCAGGACACAGCCATATTGTTAACTCAGTGACCAAATAAATCAGTGATTTTGAAGAGCAGGTTCCTTCCTTACAAAAGAGTTTGCATTTTTACCATTCCATCTTTGCTGGGTGTAATCACCTCTGGGGTTCTTTCCATTGTTTCAGTGTCAAGTAGTTGGGCCATCTTCCTTCCAAATGGCAATGTATTTGACAATAGCAGCTTCAGCAGCCAGTCTCTGTGCCAGTAACTTTAAACTTGCTTGAGTTTTTCCAACTTTAAATCTTAAATTTTTCAGTTCCATATCTTTAGACAAGCATATCAATCCATTACAAATTTACCCTTGATCAAAATCTCTAGGCATGGGCAGCAGAACATAGCCAGTCCTTACGTCCATAGTCCAGTTCCAACAAGATTTTCTGTAGTCTTTTCTTCCCTTTAGAAAGTTCATAAGCCAGGCCTCCATATATAATTCTCTATGCACTTAGCATTTTCAAACTCTCATCATAATAGTCCATAATATTTGGCTTACTGCTCCAGAAGGCATCTTCAGTTGTAAGCACCAAATTTCCCATTCTTCCAGCATACAATTTCCAAAAGACCCAAATCCACATGATCAGATTCATCTCAGCACTCTATCCCACTCCTTGCTATCAATTTTTTGTAGTAGTCATCTTCAATGTCACTGGGATGAACCTTCAAAACAGATGAAGTATGAGAGGAAGGGAATTTCTTTGAAGCCTAAAGATGCAGAAACAGCTGGCCCCCTTTCACAGATCCACATAGAGAGAAATGCCACTGCCATCACCATAAACAAGCATACTCCAGGAACCCAGGCAGAGGTTGGTCTTCCCTGTATACCTGGGCTGGAATTCAGATCTGCCCCCAGAAATAAACACCTTAGGACTGTACCCCAGGATCTTCCCAGTGACATCTCCTCCACCTAAGTAGCTGGAAATCCAAGAAGCTTTAATAAAACTCTTGGATTTGTTGAGGGCCATCCATTCAATCTACCTGTGTCCTTCCATCCTGGGACTCCATGTGGCATGTAGTTCTCATGCCTCCTTGGGTTCTACTGGGTGGTGACAGTTTCTCTGACTTTCCTTGTTTGATAACTGTGACAACCAGTGAAGTTCTGGTCATGGATGTGCAGGGTGTCTCTTCATGGGGTCTTGTGGAACATATTTCTCTATTGGTTTGACACTACCAACAGCCTGAGGAATTTCTCAGGAAAGCTGGTCTCTGACAACCCTCAAGACCAGTCAGAGTAAAGCAGAGTTAAATAGTGGATTTATCAAGCAGAGAGATAAGGGACAATGCATACTTTAGATATAAACACATGTGGAGAGAGAATGAGTGAGTGAGCATTTAAAAAGGGCAATAGCACATATCTAAGACATCGATACCAGCTTCTCAATAGGGATCCTCTCCCCTAGTGTTGTTGCAATGGCTGTTTATAAGTCAGTGGCTTTCACAGCCACATTGCTCAAAGGATATAATTTTAAGGTTTAAAGATTAAGCAAAGTTAGGCTGGGGAGATGGTCCAGCAGTTAATGGTGCTTGCTTGCAAGCCTGTTAACACAAGTTAGAGCTTCCTCAAGTGCACACTTAAAGCCAGACACCAAATCTGTAAATCCCAATACAGCTATGATAATGGGAGATGGAGCCATCAGCAGCAGACACAAAAAGAGAAACTTCCTCAAAAGAAGGTGAAAGGGAGGAGAAATACCCCGACATGCATCTCTACATGCATGTCATAGCATGAGGAAGTTCATATATACACATTGTAACACACAGGTACATATGTATCATTAACAAATGAAAAATATCCCTTTAAAAATAAGATTAAGTAAGTTTTTTTTTTTTTTAAATGAGGTAGGGTCTCACTGTAGCCCAGGCTGACCTGGAATTCACTATGTTGTGTCAGGGGCCTTAAACTCACATCAATCCTCCCACCTCTGCCTTCTGAGTGCTGGGATTAAAGGCGTGAGCCACCGCGCCCGGCTAAGTTTTAAAATTATATATAAAACATGAGCTTTTTAACTTATTTCTCTTAAAGAATTTCTGGAGCCAGGCACAGTGGTGCATCCCTTTAATCCCAGCACTTGGGAGGCAGAGGTAAAAGGATTGTTATGAATTTGAGGCCAGTCTGGGACTACAGTGAGTTCTACGTCAGTCTGGGTTAGAATAAGACCTTACCTCAAAAAAAAAAAAAAAAAAAGACAAAAGAATTTTCTTTTGTAACAAAAAACATATTGTAGGCTTGATGAGATGGCTTAGTGTTTAAGGCATGTGGTAGTTTGATTTGGGTGTCCCCCATAAACTTAGGTGTTCTGAATGCTAGGTTCCCAGCTGATGGAGATTTGGGAATACCTCCTAGAGGCAATATATTTTGGGGGGCAGTCTTATGGGTAGTATAGCCAGTTTCTCCTTGCCAGTGTTTGGCACACTCTCCTGTTGCTGTTGTCCATCTGATGTTGCCCAGGAGGTGATGTCCACCCTCTGCTCATGCCATTATTTCCCCTTGCCATCATGGAACTTCCCCTCGAGTCTGTAAGACAAACATTTTTTTCCCCACAGCTGTTCTTGGTCAGGTGTTTTCTGGCAGCAATGCAAACCTGACTGCAACAGTAAAGTTGGTACCAAGATTGGTGTCATTGCTGCTTGAAACCTGACTGTGTGGCTTTGGCCTTTTGGGGCTGATTTTGAAGAGGAATGTGGAAGGATTTGAAACTTTGGCCTAAGAGACTCCTTGCAGTGCTATAAGTACAGCATGATAGATTATTCTGGTGAGAGTTGAAAGACCTGAATGCAGTAAGAACTATAGAATGTGAGGTTTGGCTTATGAGGGTGAGAAAGATCTTTGCCTGGACTGGGCTAGAAGCAGTTTGTGTGAGAAGCTTGTTGTTATACCTGTGTCCTAAGAACTTGTGCAGGATTGCTGAGGGATATAGCACAGAAATGAAATCTTTGAGCTCAAACTTCTGCCTATTCAGCTATAATTGTATGAGAGATTATAATGATTATGACTGGGCCAGCTGACCTGCATTAGGGCAACAGAAAGAATTCAGTCTTTTAAAGGGGCCTGAATGCTGAAGGAGTGTCCTGTTCTTCAAAGTCTGCTTTATTCCACCTTGGCTTAATAAATTGGCACCTTGCCTGGTATTATGGAGTATAAGAAATGCAGGAAAGAGGGCCATTGAATTTGTAACAGGATCTTGTGTTTCGGAAATGGCCATGGGTAGTGGTAAGCAGGTTTACTGGATGCCTTCTTGGAGACCTGCTGGAGCTGTAAGGATGGACCATGGATTGCTGTGGTGACCCAGTAGAGATGGTGGGACCACAAGATGGCTGCTAAGGAGAGCTGCAAGCACCGGATGAAGTTTTCCAGGACTGTGAGTAGCCTAGCTGGAGGGGCAGAATTGGAACTCGAGTGACTTGTTGCTGGTTAGAATTATCAGACTTGGAGACTTGTCACTGGCTAGAGTTATTGGATTTGGAGCTACAGAGTTTGAGGTTTCCTCTGTTTAAATCTTGTATTGGTTGAACATTTCTTTGTTCTGCCCCATGCCATCTTTGCAGTGCGAATGTTTATCCTGTGCCATTCTGTTTTTTTTTTTTTTTTTTGTATTATGGCTCAGTTAAAAGATCTCAGACTATGGGGATGTTTGAACATCATTAGGATTGATAAAAACTATGGGACCTTTAAAGTTGGACTGAATGCATTGTATTTTAAATCATGTATGATTATCAGTTTATGGGGGACAGGGGTGGAATGTGGTGGCTGGATTTAGGTGTCCCCCATAAACTTAGGTGTTCTGAATGCTAGGTTCCCAGCTGATGGAGATTTGGGAATTAACACCTCCTAGAGGCAGTGTGTTGTTGGGGGCAGGCTTATGGGTATTATAACCAGCTTCCCCATGCCAGTGTTTGGCACACTCTCCTGTTGCTGTTGTCCACCTTATGTTGGAGGGGAGGTGATGTCTACCCTCTGCTCATGCCATCATTTCCCCCTGACATTATGGAGCTTCCCCTCAAGTTTTCAAGCCAAAATAAACTGTTTTTCCCACAACCTGCTCTTCAGCAGATGATTTCTGCCAGCGACTGCAACCAGGTACTTGCTTGCAAAGCCAAAGGACCCAGGTTCAATTCCTCAGGACTCATGTAAGCCAAATGCACAATGTGGCACATGCATCTGGAGTTCATTTGCAGTGGCCAGAGGCCCTGGTGCTCCCACTTTATCTCTCTCTCTTTTTCTCACTCTCTCTTTCTCAAACAAATAAATAAAAATAAAAATCACATTGTGGTTTAGGATGTGCATTGTTCATACTTAGGGATAAGGAAAGAGGGCTGTTGTAGCTAAGCTCAAGATCACAAACATTATGGCTCTAAGTAAACTTAGGAAAATATGCGTCTCGGTAGAAAATACAGATTTTTATCAATCGGGTTGAAGTTTCTGGCTTCCAACCAATTTTGGAGTGAGGGACTCTTCTCCTTCTGATATTGTCTTAATTTCCCCCATCTTTCCATCCTGCCTCAGGTTCTTGGGAGGATCATAGGGCTCACTGTCACTTCAATGCGTCACTTCAAGGTCACACACTGTCAACAAGACTCCTCCCTGCCATGTCCTGGGTCTCCTAGGTAAGGTGCACTTGTCATATTTCTCTGTTGTAAGGCTTCATTCCTCTTGGCCACATTGTCTTATGGAGCAAGAAACCATCACTTTACTGTCACCCAATCAGATGTTCCCCATAAACTCTTGCGTTTTGAATGCTTGTTACCCAGGTGGTGGCCTTTTAAGAGGGGAGCCTTGTTGGTTGTTGTGTGGCTTAGGGTGGGCTTAGGGATGTGATAGCCAGCCCCCCTTGCCCGCGCTCAGCTCACTTTTCTGCTGTTGCTTTCCACCTGCTGCGGCAGAGGGGATGTCTAGTCTCTGCTCTACTTTCCTTCCTGCCATGATTATGCTGCCCTTCAAAACTGTAAGCCAGAGTAAGTCTTTTCCTCTCATCAGCTGCTTTTGGTAGGGTGCTTTGCTTTTATCAGTTGTGTTGAAGCTTCTGACTCCCTGCCAGATTTTTGAGTGAGGGGATTCTTCCTCTCCTCTTCTGGCATCACCTTAATTTCCCCATCTTTCTATCCTGCCTCAGGTTCTTGGGAGGACCAAAGAGCTAATTGTCACTTCACTGTATCACTTCAAGGCCACCTGCTATCAGTGAGACTCCTCCCTACCATGTCCTGGGTGGGCGTTATAGTCAGCCACACATTGCTGGGGTGAACGGATATCAGGCACAGTTTAGGGGAGGAAGGGGTTTATGTCAAGCTCACAGACCCAGGGGAAGTTCCATCAATGGCGGAAGAAGCTGCTTCCATACACCCAAGAAACCAAACAGCCTATGAGAAGCAAAAGCAGCAAGTAGGGACCCCCTCCCACCACCAGGGTGCAGACTGCTCTGTACACCTTTGGGCTGGAAATCAGACCTGCCCACAATCACTTGGGGCTGGACCCTAGGATCCACCCCCAGTGATACCTCCTCTAGCCAATCAGCTAAAGACCCAAGTTAAAAGCTTTAATACAACACATGAATCTTGGGGGGGGGGAGGCATACATTCAAACTACTACAGCGTGTTTCAAAAACTATCATAAGGGCTGGAGAGATGGTTTAACAGTTGAGGTGCTTGCCTCAAAAGCCCAAGAACCCAAGTTCTATCCCCTAGTACCTACGTAAGCCAAATGCACAAGGTGTCACATACATCTGGAGTTAGTTTGCAGTGGCTGGGGGCCCTGGTGTGTCCATTATCTCTCTACCCATCTCTGCTTCAAATAAAAATAAATAAATATTTTTAAAAACTGTCATGAGTATTGTTGCTATTGTGCTTCTTGGCTGACCAGCCTGTCTGTCTTTAATGTTGAATTATATATGCCCAAAGGTATCCACAATCCTATCCCTGGAATATGTGGGCACAGCCTCACTGGGGGCAACATCTTTGATAATGTAACTAAGGCTCTGATGAGGAGATGGTCTCCAGTAGCTTTCTGAGCCCCAAATCCAGTGACAAATGAAGGGAAATAATTTTTTGGGGAGAGCAAGTTAGAAATGTGAGGCAGAGAAGTAAGGCTTTGAAGATGACACTGAGGATCAGTGACCCCTGCACCAAGGAAAGACGTAAACTCCTCGCTGGAAGAGGCAGCAAGGGGTCTCGCACTGCTGATGCCCTCATTTTGATCGTTGCTCCCCAGAACTGTGAGGGCACAACTGCTTGGTGTTTCAAACCCCCTTTGTGGTAATTAATCACAGGAAAGCTAACATAGCAATGTCCCAATGCTTAGCTTTCACATAGTCTGGTTAGGGGAACCACTTATGCCATGGATCTGAGAGGCTATGGTCCATGTACCATAGCTGGCTGCAGCTTTCTTTTATCCTTTCTTCCTGACCATGGCTGTGTAGTCAGTTCCATGTTGCTGGGATGAACATCCAAACCAGACAAAGCTTATGGGAGGAAGGATTTATTTCAAGTTTACAGATTCAGAGGAAGCTCCATCCGCACTTCCATAGGTCCCAGCAGAGAGAAAACAGCAAGCAAACAGCAGCACCCGCGCACACACCCTTCAGAGCACAAACCTGCTCTCTCCACACCTTTGCGCTGGAACCCGCTCCATCACCAGTGACACCTCCTCCAGCCAGGCAGATAGAAATCCAAGTTACAAGTTTAATTTTAACAAAACACCTGAGTAGATGGGGCCATACATTTTCAAACTACCTCAATGGCCTGTTAAGACACCACCATTGTTCCTGTGATTGATACAGGAATTTTGGGTACCTTGTACACCAATGCACCAATAATTCGAGGTGTTCCCAGATCCTTCTCCTATGAATTCAGAGCATGAAATCCATGGACCAGAAGATAAGGTTCCTCTTCTTACAGCTTAAATCTTTAGGAGTATAAAGAGAAGGGAGCTTAAGCCTAGAACATGAGAGAAGGAAGCAAGGTGGAGCTCTTGCCCAGGGAGGCAAGAGAGGGCTTCAGAAGTCCACCTGAAGACTCAGACCTGGGGTTTTATGGGGAGTGGCTATGTGAGGAAGACCAGGTAGGCAAGTTACTGTGGACAAAGACCAGATTTTCCAGCTTTGTCAGTAATCTTAGGGAAGGTTCAGAGTTTCTGTCCTCCATGAAGGGGGCAAGCTTAGTCTAGATATCTTTCCTGGAGGATATAACATCCAGGTTTCTGCAAGCTTAGTGTCATTGCCTGCTTTTAGTCAAGAAATACAACATCATTAGTTTGGGGTTCTGCCGCCCTGAATGGCTAGCCAATTTCTGTCTCCTATCATCACGGTAGGATAAGAATCAGGCAAGTCCTCTACCTGTATCTCAGAATTGGAGTGCACTGATGGCCAGAGGGTAAGGAGGAACTTCTCCTATGGAGAAGACCTTCAGACCCACAAATCCCAGAGGTTGCTGGCAAGCATTCCATAGTAGATTGTTCAGAGCAACTGTAGAGGGCTGCTCTTGCTTCAGCCCCATAGGTGGGGAATGGAGAAGAGGGTCCAGTATCTTGTTCATGAATTTAAAACACATGCTTTAGCCATAGGCAGTGCTCAATAGCTCCAAACCAGGTCTGAGGGGGTGTCTTCTAGGCTTCTGTTAGGCACCTGTGGCTAGAGCATGTAGTAGGCCAGAGCTATGATACTTTCAGAGTCAAGTGAGATCACCATCAGAAAGGATGTTGAATGTGTCATCACTGTTGTGAACAGGGTGTCTGTGGGACCAAGAGGGTGATGCTGGCAACAATACTGACCTCGGACAGGCAGTCCACATCCCAAGCATGTCTATCTTTCAGGAGCATTTGTGGCTGAGGACCAGAGCTCAGAGTCTGGTCTAGTTAAATCAGCTTCACACCCTCCCTCCACTGAGTGTTCCATGGTGGAAGGAGGTTGACAGAATCAGCCTCCCAATATGGCCATCATGGGGTTGAGCCCATGCAGAACCTCCCTCACTGCTTCCTGATCTTGGAGTCTGCCCCTAGGGGCAGGGAAGTGGCTGGCTCTCACTGAGCCCTCTAGTGAGCATGGGCATGGGACATGGGCCTCCTCATACTCCTGGGGGAGCCACAGACGTCTTTCCCAGACAGGCCTTGCCCCTCACCCCGGTCTGCAAATTTGCTCTTTTCAAGTTCTAGAACAACCACTGGTATGAGTTCATGGAATCTGGGCCTGACTCAAGTAGAGTGAGATGGAACTGAACCTGTACCTTGCAAACAGGGACTGAGTGGAGAGCTTCTCTCTGCCATAAATGCCTGGCAGTACACTGAAGTCAAGGTCTGTGAACAGTGTGAGCCAGAGCAGAAATCAGTGGATTTAGCGGAACCCTAATTAATAGCAGAATGTATACAGCGGTCTATAAAGCCCTCTCTCTCTCTACCATGCACACACGTGCACACACACACACACACACACACACACACTCACCACTCATTCACATGCGACAATTTTCTAGCCCACGTGAACAAGGATAAACCACCTCTGTGCTCTATTTCTGTTTTCTAGTTTAGAACTGACAGGCAGCGGGGACAAAGGGGGTCTCGGGAGGAATGGTCCCTATGCACAGGTCTGGAAGAACTGGGAGGTGACAAGTTGCATATGAAGCTGGTGCTGGGCATCTAGACCTCCTGCATGGTTTCTGTCCCCACACTGCCTTCTTCTGGATCAGAGATTATCCACCAACAGTCAAAGCTCACATGACAGGGAACCCACCACATATGCCAAGTCACACCTAAGGAACACAAAGCTATATTGTCACAAGAAATAGTTAATATTGTGAAAGAATGATAACTAATATTCAATGATCCCAATGATTACAAAAATATTGCACAAGGGCTAGGGAGATAGCTGTTGATAAAGTGCTTGTCTTATAAGCACTGTGATCCTCCATACCCCCATAAAGGCCTGTGTGGTGGCTCATATTTATATTTCTAGTGCTAAGGAAGTAGAGACAGTGGAGATTGGAGCTTTCTGGCCAGCCAGTCTAGGTTAAGACTTTGTCTCAGAAAAGGTTGATGACATTCTTAAGGATGACACCCAAGGTTGTCCTCAAGCCTACACACACACACACACACACACACACACACACA
Organism: Jaculus jaculus; assembly: GCF_020740685.1. NCBI lineage: Eukaryota > Metazoa > Chordata > Mammalia > Rodentia > Dipodidae > Jaculus > Jaculus jaculus. Next base: position 59,460,320 of record NC_059112.1, read on the forward strand.
CACACACGTGCATGCACATGAACATGTATACATATGTGCAGGCACACACATGCACACAATAAAATAAATTTGCATAACAGATCAGATCAGTGAGCTTCGTTATTACTAGAGAAGAAAAACTTATTGCAGAGCATGGTGTGGGGCTCACATGAGCTGGGCTTGCAATGCCAGATGCCACTCAAAATCCAGCTTCTGGATGGAGAGATGCCTTAGTGGTTAAGGCACTTGTCTGCAAAGCCTAAGGACCCAGGTTTGATTCCCCAGTACCCACATGAGCACAAGGTTGGGCATGTGTCTGGAGTTTGTTTGCAGTGGCTAGAGGTCCTAGTGTGCTCATTTTTCTCTGAATATCTGCCTGTCTCACTATATAAGTAAATACATAAATACATACAATATTTAAGAAATCTAGTTTCTGCCAGACCCTGCTGTCCGTGCTGTTACATGTTACCACGTGCTGTTTACTGTGTCCTCCCATCCTGAAGTGGGGAACTTCCAGACTCACAAACTCCTGACAGAACCTGAGGTATTCAGGCTGGGTTTAATTTTGAGACTGTGATGGTTTATGTTGATGTTCAACTTGACCCGATGTAGAATCACCTGTGAGAGATTACCTTATAGGTTACCTGAGGCGGGAAGACCTGTCTTTTTTTTTTCTGGGAAGACCTGTCTTAACCGTGGGTGGCATCAGTCACAGAAAGGAGAGAGCTGGCTGGGCAGCAGCTCTCATCGCTCTCTGCTTCCTCACTGTGGACTTAACTTCCAGCTCCTGCACCATGCCTTCCTCCATGTGATGGACTAGAAGCTGAAGCTGTAAGTAGACTAAACCCTTCCTCCCCCAGTCTGACTTTTGTCCAGGGTTTTGGATGAGCAATGAGAAGGTAACTGACACAGACAGGGTCTGGCTATGTAGACCAGGCCAGTCTCACACTGGAGCTCATCCAGCTCCATCTCCCAAGGGCTGGATGACAGGGAAGTGCCACACATGAGGCCCAGATCTCCAGGCCATCGGGGTGATCAGACCATTGTTCTGATTCTAGAGTCTGTGTGCCAAGGTGGGCCTCATGCACGAGAAGCAGCTATGGAAATTCAGAAGGCAGCTGGTAGGCATTGTGCCCAATTTCCTGTGGGCTGGGCTCCAAGCATGGTGCCTCTCTCCTGTGGCTCCCCAGGGCCATGCCAGGGATCTTTCTCCAGCTTTGACTGTTAATAATGCCAGGGTCTTCTGTGCGAAGTCACCAGCACAGGGAGGAGATGACAGTCCAGCAGATGGGCACATGCTGCTTCCAGGAGTGGCATAATAGCTGCCACTTAGGCTGATTGCAAGTCACAGTGATAAAGAGACAGGTGCGTGACCCACTTGAAAAAGAATTTCATATTTGAGTAATGCATCTCCACTGCCTCTGGGTTGAGTAACGGCCTGCTTCATCTCCAGGGCCCTAGAGCCCAGCTCCACCATCACCCACCCCTCTCTCCAGCAAGGTGTCTGTGGCCATATTCTACAACCTGCTTCAGTGCTACTGTGAACACCTTTTCTAATGGGGTGAGCTGGGGCTGGCCACTTGGCATCTGTGTGGTCTTGGCCCTGAAGTGATGCCCCTTGTCTTGCCCATGACTTTGACAACTAAGTGAGACACTGCCTGAAAAGCATTCAGCGCCCAGTGACTGTTCTGCAACTGTTACTAGAAAGATCCCACTTCAGGACTGGGAAGATGGCTCAGCAGTTAAGATGCTTGCCTTCAAAGCCTAACAACACAGATTCAATTCTCCAGTACCACCCCAGTAAAGCCAGATGCACAAGGTAGTGCGTGCATCTGGAGTCCATTTACAGTGGTGGGAGGCCCTGATGTGCCCATTCTCCCTCTGTGTTCCTCTCTATTTTTCTCTGCTTGCAAATAAATAAAAATAATATTTTTTAAAAAGAAAGATCCCATTTTATGCTCAAGGAGTGAGATGTGGGATTGTGGGAGACTTTTGGGCTTGTGGGTACAATGTCTACATCTTCAAGTTACACAGTATCTAAAATTCCCTATAGAACCACAGCCTTACAGCCTTGCTGCCTGGCATAGCTCACAAGCTCTCTCATTGTATCAATTTACATGGTAATGGAGCTAATAATTAACTTTTTGTATTATTTCCTCTGTAACCCTTGTTTCTCTCTCTATCCAGTTTTCTGTTGTATTTTTTATTATTGATTTGTAAGGGCTCTTTACATATTCAGGATAGAAATCCTTTGTTAAATTATATTGTGTGTCAGGTACATAAGTTATGAGTGATTTTTTTTCTTTTCACTTTCTTCTTGGTGTCTTTTGTTTTTTACCATTATCACTCTAATATCCTTTGCATAAATTGATTCCTCTGCATTTCCTTATAAATATTTCAGTATGCATTTTTAAAAATAAGAATACATAATGGGTTACAATGACCGGATGTTATTGCCTTAATGGAGCTAAATTGATTAATCATTTTGCTGGGGTTAGTGGTTTTTGTGGCTCACCATGAAATCCTTACAACTTGGAGAGTATACAAATCATTTTACTTTATGCTTTTTAAGTTGCAAAGTTTGTCTTTCTTGTTTAAATTTATTTATTTATTTATTTGAGAGCGAGAGAGAGAAAGAAAGAAAGAAAAATAAAGAATGAATGAGTGAAAGAAAGGAAGGAAGGAAGGGTGCGCCACGGCCTCTATCCACTGCAACAAACTCCAGATGCATGTGCTACCTTGTGCATCTGGCTTACATAAGTCCTAGGGAATCAAACTGGGTCCTTTTGTTTTGCGGGCAGGTGGTTACACTAAGCCATCCCTGCAGCCCTTGTTTAAGTTTTAACCTAGTGGAATTTGATTTTGTATCTGAGATGCAGAACCTGATTCATTCTTCCCCCAAAATAACCATCCTGAGAATTGCCTGGGCAGGACCTACAGGCACAGTCTAGTCCTCCTGCTGCCATGGTCAGGTCCACGGTGGCTGGCACCTTTCCAGGTAGTCTGTTCTCTACCCTTGACCGTGTTGCCTATTCCTGCTCAAAGCCACCCATGTTTAAAATGCTGCAACTTGTCTAACGCCTTGTGATCTGGCAGGGCTAGTCTTCCCCAACTTGTTATTTGTTCATTAATTGGCTAATTTAGAAAATATTTAATGAGATCCCATAAGTGCTTGACCTGTGCTAGTCTCTGGAATACCCACCAGAGGATAAAGACTTAAACCCCTGTTCTTTTTGAAGGAGGCATTCAAAAATAATCACAAGACATGAATAAATTCTGGATGTGTCAGAGGCCACTGATATCTTCAGAAAGAAGCAGAGGTGTGCAACTTATATGTAATAAAGTCCACTCCTTTCAAGCTTGACAAGACAATAGAGGGATGCCTTTCCCCCAAAGCGTCTCTGAGTTCCATCCCAGTTCATCCTCCGTAGGCCCTGGGCACATGCTCTGAGGGGTCACAGATTCTGAAGCCTTTTCTCTGTGACTCACCCAGCGTGTGCTGTTTGATACCCTTGGGGTCCACCCAGTTCTGTGTGGAGCCTGTTCTTCCTTTCATAGTGGAGGCTGCGGCTGCAGGCACGCACCGCAGTGGGCTGCTTCTTCACCTGTTGGTGGACACTGGGGCTGTGTCCTGGGAGTGACTGTACAGAACAAAAAGCGTCTGCATACAAGTCTTCGTGTCGATGTGCACTGGGGTGTGTTGTAACTTTATAAGAAACTGAGTGTTTTCTATAGAAAACTGCCCTCTAAGCACTTGTGCTTATCCCCATATATTAATGCTACTCTCACTTTGGTTAGAGAAGCTTCTCTTTTCAGATGGCAGTGACCATAAGGGTGACAAAATCTTACCCAATTGCTAAGAAGTGACAATGGACTGTTCAGCACTCAGTAAGGCATCTCTATCACAACCTCCATGGCTCAGGTACCCTTGCAGAAGAGGTGGCAGGAAGAATATAAGAATCAAAGGAAGGGGAGCACGCTTACAGTGCTGTCTTCCAGAAACAAAGTGGCCTCGATATCCATGACCTCACAGCGGCTGACAAGATCTTCCACAAGATCTGGATAATAGGAAGAAATAAAAATGATGACATCACCGGGCATGGTAGCACATGCCTTTAATCCTAGCACTCAGGAGGTAGAGGTAGAAGGATCTTTGTGAGTTGGAGGACACCCTGAGACCACATAGTGAATTCCAGGTCAGCCTGGGCTAGGGTGAGACCCTACCTCGAAAAATGAAGTCTAACAACTTTGTTTCATAGTTTGTGGTTGGTTATAGGGCTTATTTAATGAACCTTTGCTCAACATATCATGAAAATTTGGTCTAGAAGTTTATTTATTTGAGAGAGAGAGAGATAGAGGAAGAGAGAGAGGGAGGGAGAATGGGTGCACCAGGGCCTCTAGCTACTGCAAATAAAGTCCAGACACATGCACCACTTTGTGCATCTGGCTTGCATCGGTCCTGGGGAATAGAACCTGGGTCCTTTGGCTTTGCAGGCAAGTGCCTTAACCACTAAGCCATCTCTTCAGCACCATGGTCTAGAAGTTTCATAGGTCTAGATTTACATGAAAGCTATTAATATATTCCATATAGTATCCATTAAAATTTAGTGTGTGGTATAGGGCTTGAGTTTCATTCTTTTATGTATAGATATTGAATTGTTCCAGAACTTAAAAAAAAAAAAAAACACATTTTCCCTACTGATTATCTTAGCACTTATCTTGAATGCATATGTGTGAGTTTATTTCTGGATTGCATTTTCACACTACTAGTGGACTACATTCATTATGTGGCTGGGTAATATGCTGAAACCAGCTAGAATGATTTCAATTTTGGAGTTTTTCGTGAGGTGGTGGCAGCATTCCTGCTGTGGTAAGGATACCTATGAAGGTAAGGATAACCTTGAATTTCTGATTCTCCTGCCTCTACCTCCCCAGTGCTGGGATTATAGGAGTGTGTTACCACATCCTGTTTATGTGGTGCTGGGGACCCAACCACAGGGCTTTGTGTGTGCTGAGCAGGCACCCTAGCCACTGAGGTTCCCCCAGATCAATTTTGGATTTTTTTTGAGGGGAGATTTTCAGACTTATTCTTCATATTTTTGTTGTTTGTTTTCAAGGCTGGGTCTCACTGTAGCCCAGGCTGACTTGGAACTCATTTTGTAGTCCCAGGCTGGCTTCGAACTCACTCTGCCTCCTCAGAGTGAGTTTAATCTTAGCATGAGATTAAAGACCATATATAATTACTTTTTAAACTTTGTATTTCAACATACTTTTCCTATCAATTTGTCAATTAAACAGAGGTAAAGAAAGAAAGAGAGAAAGAGATGGGATTGCATTAAGTCTAAAGATAAATTTTGAGAAACTAATCTGTATCTTAATACCACTGAATCTTTTGACTCCTGAAGTCAACACATCTCTCCATTTATTTAGGCATTTTCAGTTTCTCTCAGCTGTGTTTTGTGGTTTTTGCATACATTTTATTGGTATTTCACTTTTTGGGTGGGGGGTTGAGGTAGGGTTTAACTCTATCCCAGGCTGACCTAGAGTCTACTATGTAGTTTCAGGGTGGCCTTGAACTCACAGCAATCCTTCTACCTCTGCCTTCCAAGTGCTGGGATTAAAGGTGTGTGCCACCATGCCTGGCCCAGTATTTCACTTTTATTTTATTTATTTATTTTTTTAAGTTATTTATTTATTTATTTGAGAGCGAGAGACACAGAGAGAAAGACAGATAAAGGGAGAGAGAGAGAATGGGCGCGCCAGGGCTTCCAGCCTCTGCAAACGAACTCCAGACGCGTGCGCCCCCCCTTGTGCATCTGGCTAACGTGGGACCTGGGGAACCGAGCCTCGAACCGGGGTCCTTAGGCTTCACAGGCGAGCACTTAACCGCTAAGCCATCTCTCCAGCCCAGTATTTCACTTTTAAAATGCAGTTGTTGTGAAAGGTATTTCACAACTCAGTGTGCAGTTTTAATTTTTTTTCTACATTTAATTAGTTTATTTGAGAGAGAGAGAGAGAGAGAGAGAGAGAGAGAGAGAGAGAGAGAGAGAAAGAGAGGGCATACCAGCGCCTACAGCCACTGCAAACAAACTCCAGATGCACCACCATGTCTATCTGGCTTACATGGGTACTGGGGAATTGAACTTGTGTCCTTAGGCTTTGCAGGCAAGTGCCATAACTGTTAAACCATCTCTCCACCCCTAAGTTTATTTACTTTTTTATTTTGAGACAGAATCTCCTTAAGTTGCCAGGCTGGCCTTGGCTTAGCAATCCTCCTGCCTTAGTCTCTCAAGTAGCTGGGATGAAAGGCCTGTGCCACCAGGTCTGGATAATTTGCATTTTTCAGTTGCAAATCCATAGACCCATGATAGGCTTTTCTTTTCCTTTCTTTTTTTCACAATTTTTATTAACATTTTCCATGATTATAAAAAATATCCCATGGTAATACTCTCCCTCCCCCTCCCGCACTTTCCCCTTTGAAATTTCATTCTCCATCATATTACCTCCCCATCTCAATCATTGTAGTTACAAATATACAATACCAACCTATTAAGTACCCTCCTCCCTTCCTTTCTCTCCCCTTTATATCTCCTTTATAACTTACTGGCCTCTGCTACTAAGTATTTTCCTTCTCACCCAGAAGCCCAATCATCTGTAGCTAGGATCCACATATGAGGAAGAATATGTAGCCCTTGGCTTTCTGGGCCTGGGTTACCTCACTTAGTATAATACTTTCCAGATCCATCCATTTTTCTGCAAATTTCATAACTTCATTTTTCTTTACCGCTGAGTAGAACTCCATTGTATAAATGTGCCACATCTTCATTATCCACTCATCAGTTGAGGGACATGTAGGCTGGTTCCATTTCCCAGCTATTATAAATTGAGCAGCAATAAACATGGTTGAGCACATACTTCTAAGGAAATGAGATGAGTCCTTTGGATATATGCCTAGGAGTGCTATAGCTGGGTCATATGGTAGATCAATCTTTAGCTGTTTTAGGAACCTCCACACTGATTTCCACAATGGCTGGACCAGATTATATTCCCACCAGCAGTGTAGAAGGGTTCCTCTTTTTCCACATCCCCGCCAACATTTATGACCATTTGTTTTCATGATGGTGGCCAATCTGACAGGAGTGAGATGGAATCTCAATGTAGTTTTAATCTGCATTTCCCTGATGACTAGTGAAGTAGAACATTTTTATAGATGCTTATATGCCATTTGTATTTCTTCCTTTAAGAATGCTCTATTTAACTCATTAGCCCATTTTTTGATTGGCTTGTTTTATTCCTTATAATTTAACTTTTTGAGTTCTTTGTATATCCTAGATATTAATCCTCTATCAGATATATAGCTGGCAAAGATATTTTTCCATTCTGTAGGTTGCCTCTTTGCTTTTTTCACTGTGTCCTTTGCAGTGCAAAATCTTTGAAATTTCATGAGGTCCCAGTGATTAATCTGTGGTTTTATTGCCTGAGCAATTGGGGTTGTATTCAGAAAGTCTTTGCCAAGACCAATATGTTGAAGGGTTTCCCCTACTTTTTCCTCTAGCAGTTTCAGAGTTTCAGGTCTGATGTTAAGGTCTTTAATCCATTTGGACTTAATTCTTGTACATGGAGAGAGAGAAGAATCTATTTTCATCCTTCTACAGATATATATCCAGTTTTCCCAACGCCATTTGCTGAAGAGGCTGTCTTTTCTCCAATGAGTATTTTTGGCATTTTTATCGAATATCAGGTGGCTATAGCCACCTGGACTTACATCTGGGTCCTCTATTTTGTTCCACTGGTCTATATGTCTGTTTTTGTACCAGTACCAAACTGTTTTTGCTACTATGGCTCTGTAGTATAGGTTAAAATCAGGTATGGTGATACCACCAGCCTTATTTTTGTTGCTCAGTATTATTTTAGATATTTGAGTTTTTTTTGTGATTCCAAATTAATTTTTTGATTGTTTTTCTAGTTCCATGAAGAATGCCTTTGGAATTTTGATGGGGATTGCATTAAATGTGTAGATTGCTTTTGGTAAGATTGCCATTTTCACAATATTGATTCTTCCAATCCAGGAACAAGGGATTTTTCTCCATTTTCTAGTGTCTTCTGCAATTTCTCACTTGAGTGTTTTAAAGTTCTCATTGTAAAGATTCTTTACTTCCTTGGTTAGGTTTATTCCAAGGTACTTTTTTTTGATGCAATTGTGAATGGGAGTGATTCTCTGATTTCACCCTCTGTGTGTTTGTTGTTAGCATATATGAAGGCTACTGATTTCTGTGTATTTATTTTGTATCCTGCCACATGGCTATAGGTTTTTATCAGCTCTAACAGTTTGCTAGTAGAGTCTTTAGGGTCCTTTATGTATAGAATCATGTCATCTGCAAATAATGATAACTTGATCTCTTCCTTTCCAATTTGTATCCCTTTTATGTGTGTCTCTTGCCTTATTGCTATGGCTAAGACTTTCAGTACTATATTAAATAAAAGTGGGTACAGTGGACACCCTTGTCTTGTTCCTGATTTTAGTGGAAAAGCTTCCAGTTTTTCCTCATTTAGCTCATGTTAGATGTAGGCTTGTCATAAATAGTTTTTATTATATTGAGACATGTTCCTTCTATTCCCAGTCTCTGTAGGACATTTATCATAAAGGGATGTTGGATTTTGTCAAATGCTTTCTCTGCATCTAATGAGATGATCATGTGATTTTTTTGTCCTTCAACCCATTTATATGATGTATTACATTTATAGATTTGCAATTATTGAACCATCCCTGCATCTCTGGAATAAAGCCTACTTGGTCAGGGTGAATGATGTTTTTGATATATTCTTGTATTCTGTTTGCCAATATTTTGTTGAGAATTTTTGCATCTATGTTCATGAGGGAGATTGGTCTGTAATTTTCTTTTTTTGTTCTATCTTTGCCTGGTTTTGGTGTCAGGGTGATGCTGGCTTCATAGAAAGGATTGGTAGGATTCCTTATTTTTCTATTTCCTGGAAAAGCTTAAGAAGCAATGGTGTTAGCTATTCCTTGAAGGTCTGGTAAAATTCAGCAGTGAATCCATCTGGGCCTGGGCTCTTTTTAGTTGGGAGATTATTGATAACTGTTTGGATTTCCATGCTTGTTATAGGTATATTTAAGTGATAAACCTCATCTTGAATTAATTTAGGTAGGTCATATAAATCAAAGAAATCATCCATTTCTTTCAGATTTTCATACTTTGTGGAGTATATGCTTTTATAGTATGTCCCTATGATTTTTTAAAATTTCTCTGGAATCTGTTGTGATGTTACCTTTTTCATCTCTGATTTTATTAATTTGTGTCTCTTCTCTCTTTCTTTTGGTCAGATTTGCTAAGGGTTTATCAATCTTGTTTATCCTTTCAAAGAACCAACTCTTTGTTTCATTAATTGTTTGGATTTTTTTGTTTCTATTTCATTAATTTCTGCCCTAATCTTCTTCCCCTTCTTTTTTATTTTTAAATTTTTTTTATTTATTAGAGACAGAGGGAGGGAGGAGGGAGAGAGGGAGAGAGACAGAAAGAGAGAGAGAAAGAAAGAGAGAGAGAGAGAGAGAATGGGTATGCTAGGGTCTCTAGCCACTGAAAATGAAGCCCAGATGCATGTACCATCTTGTGTATATGGCTTATGTGGGACTTGGAAAATCGAACCTGGGTCCTTAGTCTTTGCAGGCAAACACCTTAACCACTAAGCCATCTCTTCAGCTCTACTTTCCCTTCTTTAATGGACATAGTGTTATGTGTTATGGAAATTAACTTTTCCTTTTATAATCATTCAGATTACAGAAGCCTGCGAGTACAGAACAGAGCTTTTCTATATCACGGCTTCTATTTTTAGCATCCAACACCAGCATGTGCTGTGTATCACGATGAACCAGTATTAACACATCATGGCTCACTGAATACACACTTATCGGTTTCTCTTGATTGTTCACTTGAACAGTCCTATCTAGGACCCCAAACACATTTAGCTCCAAAGCACCACAGGCTCCTGATGGCTGTGGCAGACTTTGTATCTGATGATCTTGACAGCCAGGCCTTTTGTAGAATGTCCCTCAGTTGTGATTTGCTGGAAGACCACAATGGTGCAGTACCATTCTCACCATGTCATTTCAAGGTACATAGGCTCATGGTGTCGTCTGGTCTCTGTACTATGAGCTTAGCCTTCTTTGTAAGATGCTTCATGATCATTTTGTGTGGTTCTTCCTCAGCTCTGGAGTCAGTCGTTTCTTTGAGGAACCTTGGTTTCTTTTATCAGAGTACTAGAAACAAACAAACAATAACAACAGAAAGGTCAGATATGCTTGCTGCTACTTGGGAGGGGGGACCTTGATGCTAGGCCCTCTCAGATGATAGAGCAGCTAAATGTAGGTGGGTAACTAGCCTATGTGTCCACATTCCTGTAAAACATTCTTATGTAACCATCTATATCTATGGAACAGAACATCTGTTCATACTTGTGTCTACAACTGACACTGTATCATATGAGCCATTCTACCTTCTTCCTTTGGCTAGCTGAGAGAAACCTGCCTCCTTCCACACAGTATACACTTACTGTATTGTGAAAAAACCTGCTCCAGTTCTGAGAATATATTCCAACTCTTGTCCATTCCATCAAAGCAGCCAAATTCATACAAATGAATTTATTCACAATCACTTCATATTGCTCTCCTAACATCTGTAGGGTCTATAGTGGTATCTCTTCTTCCACTGATGTTGGCAATTTGTATTTCCCTTCCTTTCTTCCTTCCTTCCTTTCTTGACATGGAGTCTCACAGTAGCCCAGGCTGACCTGGAATTCACTATGTAGTCTCAGGTTGGCCTCAAACTCAAAGTGATTCTTCTACCTCTGCCTCCCAAGTGCTGGGATTAAAGGTGTGCACTATCACACCCAGCAATCTCTCTCTCTTTTTTTTCTTGACCGAGTACAAATGCAGATTAGGAGGACAGATGGATTTTACCATGGGTGAGGTTTAGTAGTGGAGAATGATAAAATGAAAGACAGCTAGCACACATACCAAGGGGAGATTATAGCAATACCTCATGGAAACTAAGCTAAGGATGATGGAAAGAAGAGGCTGAAGGCCAGTGAAGAGGTGATGGGAATAAAGGATTATAACATTGCTGGGGTGAGTACTAGAAATGGAAAGGGACAGCACTGCAGAAAGGTGGTCAGGGGCCAGAAATGCTAGAACACAATGCTCTGGAGCAAGTTCATTTGGGATAGTAAGCAAGTCTAGGGCAGCTCCAGGAAGGTAACATGCTGAAGAGGTGACTGGCATCTCTGATACCATGTGTTGTATCTAGTATATCTAGTGCTATGCATAAGACATATGGGATGTACATAACTGTCCAGGTTGCAGAAAGTGCTGGATCTACCTTGCCCACGTACCAGCAGACTCACCTCAGGCAAGATGTTTCACTTGTCTGTGTTCCAACCTCTTCATCTGTAAGCTGGGGTCATAGCACCTGGTTCAGCAGGTTGTTGGCTGTGTTAAGGACCTATGCAATACTTAGCACAGGGAGGGACTTGACTTCTCCAAAGACAATGATTACACTTCTTGGACATGTTTCTTTTCTGCATTTCTCTCACGTCTATTTTTATAAAGGACATATGGTTCATATGGGTGTGTGAGTGCTTTTAGTAAATCATGTTGCAATGATTTCCTCTCATTTATTCTGCTCTTTGCCCAGCAATCCATCTGATGAAGGATGCAGCCATTAAAGCTCATGGCTTTTGATGTTTGTGGTTTGCCTATGGTTTTTAATTTTTCTTTTTGGTTTTTTGATTTTTTGAGGTAGGATCTCACTCTAGCTCAGACTGACCTGGAATTCACTATGTAGTCTCAGGGTGGCCTTGAACTCATGGTGATACAACTACCTACGCCTCCCAAGTGCTGGGATTAAAGGCATGCACCACCACACCTGGCTTGGCTTTTAAAAATATACTTATTTATTTATTTGTGATGAGAGAGTGAGTGTGTGTTTGTGTGTGTGTGTGTGTGTGAGAGAGAGAGTATGGGCAAGCCAGGGCCTTTTTCCACTGCAAATGAGCCCCAGATGCATGCATTACTTACTTAGTGCTTTAGGTGGGTACTGGGGAACTGACCCCAGACCAGCAGACTTTGCAAGTAAATGCCTTTACCATTGAACCATCTCCCCATCTCTGCTGTCATAGTTTATATGAGCTTTTTTTTTTTTTTTTTGGCTGTCATAAAAAGGCTACAAATTAATATGGCTGAAGTCACAGTAATTTAATCCCTAAGACTTCTGGTCCAGTAAGTCTAAAATCAACATGTTGTAGGGACTGCTTCTCCTGAGACCCCAGAGGGTCCTTCCTGCCTCTCTAGCTTCTGGGGTGGCAGTCCCTGGTTTGCCACAGCTCTACTTCAGCCTCAGCTACACTTCCATGGCCTCCTCCCCATGTTTACATGCCTCTGTCCTGATCTCCTCTGCTGAGGACACCAGATGGATCAGCTTAGGGCCACCTTGCTGAAGGATAGCCACCACCAGCTGTACCAATGGTACCTGCAGCTACTCTGTTGCCAAACAAGGCTATGTAAGGTGTCATCTTTGAGGGAATGCAATGCCATCCATAGCAGTATTCAAACAAATGTGAAAATATGAGTGAATATGGATGACACAAGATTGGCAAAAATCTCTGTGAATATTGACAGTGGAGGTGGCTACCTGGGATTTATCACACAATTTGTACTGCATTTATTTAAACATTTTCACAATAAAAAGGCAGTTTTTTAAAAGTCAGAATTTCAATGAATATTTAATAAATTGGAAAATGTTAAGTGCTAAAGGTAATATACAAAATTATGCCTTGACTAAAAGCCCTTATGGAATAAATGACCCCAAAATATTCATGGTAGTTTTCTCCAGGGAGTTTGGGGCTTGTGATTTTGCTGGATTTTTGTATTTAAAAAAACTCACACTGGATGCAGATTATTAGTGTAGTATTAAGTTTTCTTTTTAAAAATCAGCCTGGGCTTGGGAGATTGCTCAATGGTTAATGTGCTTGTTGCTTCAGCATGAAGGTCTCTGAAGCAGGAGACCACTAAGTTTGACTCCCCAGACCCACATTAAAAGAAAAAAAGCTGTTGTGGTAATTCATACCTGTAACCCCCCCCCCATTGAGGGTGCGGGGGTAGAACTAGAGAGCTGCTGGTGCTGCTGCTCCAAGTTGAGGGAGTCTACATGCAAGGGCGTGGGGTGCAGAGCTGCACACACGTGCAAACACTAGACACCACATGTTCCATGCCACATATAAATTACACACACACACATGCTCAGCCTGGCATGGTGAAAACTGCCTGCAATCTCAACGCTTGGGAGGCTGAGGTAGGACAACTGTGACTTCAAAACAAGCTACAATAACAAGTGCTCTGTGCCATTCTGCATGTTGTAGTCAGCTTCATGTTGCTAGCAGAAAACACCTGACCAAGAGCAGCTTGTGGGAGGAAAGGGTTTATTTTGGCTTCAGACTTGAGGCAAAGCTCCATGATGGCAGGAGCAAACAATGGCATGAACAGAAGGTGGACATCACCTCCTGGCCAATATTAGCTGGAAAATAGCAACAGGAGAGTGTGCCAAACAATGGCAGGGGGAAGCTGGCTACAACATCCACAAGCCTGCCCCCAAAAATACACTGCCTCCAGGAGGATCCATTGCCCAAATTGCCACCAGCTGGTAGCTTAGCTTTCAGAGCACATAATTATGTGTATACCTGAATCAAATCACCACACTGGGCTACTGGGCTACATAGTGAGGCCTGACTAATAAATATACATCAAGCTACCTTTTCCTTACCCACTCATACAGCTGTTCAACAAACAGACCTTGCCCAATCCCTGGCATTTGTTCTTCCTGAGCCAGGCCCACCTAGCAGGCTAATAAATGCAATAGATGTGGACAGTGCCCCCAGAAGCCCATGGTCTAAGCCAGGGACCAAGCTGTCCTTAGGCAAGGATAGCCAAACGCTCTTTCAAACCTAAGCAAGTTACATGGATTTAAGTAACTGTCTCAAGGACTGGGAGAAAACAGAGTCCTCTTTAGAATATTTGAAATTATTAATGATTTTGTAACTGACTCAACAGCCATCCACATGGTGGAATAATACAGAGTATGCCCAAGGAGTGAGGCTCACTGACCAAGGAGGGAGACTGAGGGACCACCATAGAGCTGGGCACAGCAGACCCAGGTACAGGAAGTGGTAGGGGCTGCAGCCACCAGCCAGAAGGTGAAGGCATGCCCAGGAAGGAAGTACCAAGAGGGAACAGAGTGGAAAATGGGAATTTTGGGGTTCCTTGTCAATACAACAATATGCCAATGCATCAATAAGTTAAGGGTATCCCAGATTCTTGTTTTGTGAATTTAAAGAATTAAAATCCACACACCAGAGGGTAAGGTTTAGAGAGACTTTATTAGATTAGGAGAAGGAAGAGGAGGAAGTAGAGAGCTGCTGCCAGTGGAGGCAGGAGGGGGAGGAGAGCCCATGGGCGAGTAGGGAGGCTATCAGAACCGGAAGCTGGAGGTCAGGAGATGAACAGCCAGCAAGGAGAGCCCTCCCCACCTGGAAAGTGGCTACTTATCACCTCACTGGAGAACTTCACTTGCTGGCTCAGGGAGCCAGCGTGAGGGCTGAGTGGTCTGGGCTAGGGGCTGGCTCAGGAAGATGCCAGCCTTGAAGCCAAGTTTTGGGGCTGAGCTTAACCAATCACAATGCCAGGATCAGATTTAAATTCCAGGAAGGGGAAACTCCCTCCCAGGAGGGGCTCAGGTTGTTCATGGAAAAACAGGTCTAGGGAACTCCTTTAGTCAAGAGATAGAGGCGAAATCCTTCTCTTGAGCTCTAGTAAAGTGGAGATTGCAAGGGCAGACTTAAGACATTCCTTTTGGGGGACAGTCACCCTAAATTATCTAACAAAGCTATCTGATGGTCTCTCGACCTGACAAATACTGAGCAGGATTCTCACTTAGGGACACTTACTGCCTGTGTGCTTAGGGCCAGGCAGAGCACTTGGAGCTAAGGATGGCCTTGGATCCTGCCCCCTTGGTAGGACAGCTACTGGCCCATGTCTCTAGGAAACGGTGTCTCCTCCCAGCATTCCAGTTTTCTATTAGATGAGGATGTCACAGGGGTGCTGTGAAGGGGGAAGAGCCACGTGTGGGAGTCCCTTGCTATCCTGGTGCAGATGGAGATGGAGGGAAGACTAGGAGGTTGTGGAGATGATGACATGGCAGCTTCTGACGATGAAGTCAGTGATGACGGTGGCGATGTCAGTGATGAAGATGATGGTGATGGTGATGATGGTGGAAAAGGAGGAGGAGATGACGACTGGGTAGCTTATTGCAAACGTCTGGGCGGAATGGTCAGGTAGGTTGGAGTCTGTGCATTGCTCGGGTGGGTGGACAGGTGGGTGGACAAGAGATGGGAGGGAGGGTGGTCTTTCCCGTGTTTGGGAGATGTTAGAACAGCATCTTGCTTGGGATGGTGGTTCTTAAGCGCTGAACACATGGGTTAATGCTAAGGCTAATTTTTTGATTCAGCTGAGCCAAAATGAATGGAAACAAATTCGGGTTTTGATAGAGTTGGGTTAGGATGAAATGGAAGTGAGCTGAACTGAACTAGAGTCGATTCATGCCACATTGGCCAGTGTTGGACCGGATGCAGTTTGCTGAGATGGAGCTTCACACTTGAGCCTGGGATTCAAGCGCCTTCTGCTCAGAGCTCTGCCTGCCTTGACGTGGTGGCCCTGGAGACAGATGGAGTTGGCCTCTTCCCCTGCCGGATCCTGCAAATGCTTTGTGCTTTATATAGCAGGTTTGGCTCTCCCCTGCCGTGTGTGTGTGTGTGTGTGTGTGTGTGTGTGTGTGTGTGTGTGCATGCTTGTGTGAAGCATGCGCATGGAGTGTGCATGAAGCCTGTATACCATGTGCAGGCAGCAAGGGCTGGGAGCAGGGTCCAGGGACTGCGTTTGTAGGGAAAACATCTTTGCTTTCCCTCTAGCCCTCTTCTTGTTATCCAGAGCCTGGGATCCTTTGATGAGCCTTTGAAAGGGTAGCTCCTACCTGGAGGAGTCTCTCTGAAGAAGGCTTTGGGACCTACAGTCATTGAGTCTGACTGTGTTCTATAGCCGCAGTCTGCATCTATTGCATGCTCCCAAGGATGGGGGTTCGCTGCTTCTTAGCAAAATCCCTGACACTTCTCTGCTGGTTCAGAGCCTTGACTCTCACATGCTTTCCACCCAACCATCCTGTATGTTGCAGGCAGTGGGGGCTCAAGAGGGCTTATGTTGCCCTGCTCACTCTCTCCTGGGGGCCCTTGGTCCTGGAAACCACAGGGGACAGGCGCCTGTCCTGTTCCTTGAGGCTGTGCAGTCTCCTGGCTCCCCACCAGGTCGAGTTCTACCTTGAAAGATGTGGACAAGGAGCAGGAAGCTTGTGAGGAAGGAAGAATCCAGTCTGTGTCCACCAGGTGAGGGAAAGCCAGCTATGTCAGGGTGATTCTGCCATGAGCAGCAACTCGGCCCCTCCCACAGCACAGGAGGCACCAGGTGCAGAGAGCAGCTGCCCAGGCCATAGGCCTGTCTCTCTAGGGGCTGCTATGTAGGAAGGCCCTGGCCCCTTCCCTCCCTGAGGGCCCCCAAGTCTGGGCGACAAATGCTGAGTTTCAGCTCCAGGTTGCTATAGAAACAGGTACACCTCTGGTCTTACTCGCTCCGTTTTGCTCAGCTGCTTTTCTGCCCACATGGAGACTGGCCCTATTGTGGGAAGAAGGCCATGTGAGCAGGTACTTTGGGGTACAAGGCACTGGCCCTAAACTCATGCCCCTGCTGTATCTCTGAAGGAATATAAGGCTCCCATACAGAAGAAGCAGGGCCAGAGTGGTAGAGCCACCAGCACAGAGCCACATGGCTTCCACAGGTGGGCAGGCAGCGTCTAGTTCTTGACTCTCCTTGGTTGGCCTCCTTCCTCCAAGTCATGATCCAGGGGCTCCGTGGGGTCAGTGTTTGGTTGTAAGAGCTTCCTCTGCTGTCAGAGACGTTCTCCTCATGCTACCCTCACCCCAATGCCCAGACTAGCTATGTGACCTTGAGTGACCCTTGCCCAATTTGAGCCTGTGTGTCCCCATCCACAAAATGAAAGGTACCCACATACTGGAGGGGGGCCCCATGATAATGCTCAAGCACCTCTCCGATATACCCTCAAACACTTCTTCTCCCCCACAGCACAGGCCCTCCTCTCTCCCCTCTGAGGATGGCACTCTGTCCTTGGGCCTCACTTCCTTCTGGAAGCTCAGGGCTATCTCAAGAGGAACAGAGACTAAGTGGTCAGAGTTGCAGAGGCTCATAAAAGACCACTTCAGGACCTTACAAAGGAGTATCCTAGGAGGTGGCTCATCCCTGTGTTAGCTAGAAGGAGCAGACCTCCACCACTACCCCAGCCAGTAGGCCCAGTATCTCCTGGACACAGGTCTTGTCATCCAAAGAGGTTTGTGGCTCCACAGGGACAGTATCATTTGCTCTAATACCATGGGACAAGTGAGGCAGTGCAAGGTGATGCCCTGGGGCAGGAACTGACAGACAGTGGTCATCAGTCCCTAGGAAGGGATGGAAGTCATTGGGGCAGAAGGGACAAGCTGGGCCCCGTTGGGGATTCAGAGGGGTAGGGAAGCCTCAGAAGCAGTGCTGAGCCAGGAAGTGCATGGTCAGTGTCTCCAGCCAACCTTCGGGGCAAGCCAGGGCTTCCTGTAGGCTCTAGTATTTTCCACAGCTACCTGACCCAGCCATGTGGCCACAGCCTCTCTCAGAGCAGCCCCTTTCCTCTTCCCACACTGAGTCCTGGCTAAAGACCCCTCCACCTGGACTTGACAAGAGCCCTCCCTGCACCTCCCAATGGAGGACTTAGCTAGGAGGAACATGAGCATATATAGGGGTGATGCCATTCTACATGACACTGTAGTGCAGGGGACAGGGCATGTGTTAGAGCCCTGGACATCCAGTATGGAGAGAGTCCCTCCCGGCAATGGTAGCTGTCAGTGACCGCCAGCGCACCTATATGGGCCCATCAGTCACAGCAGATGGGCAAGCCAATGCCAGATGTTACTAGCAGGGAACTGACCATCTGAGGGGTCTTTGCCCAAGTTTTCTGTAGACCTAAAATTGATGTAAACACTAAATTTTAGAAAAAGAAAAACAAAATGAGAATAGAAATTTGGAACAGGAAGGTCAGGAGGGCCTCCCAGAGGGAGGCAGCCCACTCTGGACCCCGTCTCTCCCCCAGGGCACTTCTGGGCTCTTCTCTGTCATCTGAGAGCAGTGACAGCATGCACTGAACCTAGCAGCCACAGCTGTGGGTGAACTGCCTTCCAGAACAGGCCTTGGGTCCCTGATTTTGCCACAGCCCTCCCCCCACCCCCAGGCAGAAGAGTGGAGGGGAGGGAGGGAGCAGGCAGAGGGGAGGAAGGTGACCCCTGCATGTGGAGAAGTCAGGATGTTGTGGGATCTCATAGCACCAGGCATGGCCAGCTGAGCCCTGTAGTGGAGACTGCCAGGCAGTGCAGCCCTATGGGAAGATCAGGTTGACCACGTGGGCAGGCAGCCTGGCAGGACCACAGCGGGCACCTGCGGCTGGAAGTGCCTTGCTTCCGTGGGCCAGGGCCACAGAAAGGAAAAGCATCCCTTCCCTTCCCACGCAGCGCCTGCAGCCGCTGTGCACAGTCAAAAGACGCATACAGGTTCAGGTTTCTTTAAATGCACCGAGCAACCGGGAGGAAGTGGGCTGCGTTTTCTCTAATCTGTGATTCCTTCAACTTCATTCTTCCCCTCTTCCCTGTAATTATCCCATCGTGGGTGAAAATAAACCTCCTTGAGGAGACAGCCTCCCAGAAGAAGGCATTATGTCGGCATGTGGGAGGCCCAGAGGTGGAAGCGCTTCTCTACTCAGCCAGGGCTTTCTCGTGCGCCTTCTGTGCTGTGGGCGCAGCTACCAGGGCCACCCAGCCTCCTGGGTGAAGCGCAGAAAAATCCCCCATCTCAGGAAACCACCATCCGAGGCAAGCAGGGGGTGTTGGTCAGTAGACACTGGACCTCAGGCTTGAGGACAGTGGCAGAGCCTCCTGGAGCCCATGCCACCTTGCTCTACACCACACGGGTTCCCTCCGCTTCCTCTAAAGCCAGATTTCACCCCCCCCAACCAGAAAGACCTTCAAAGAGCTTCCCAGTTCTATTGTTTCCAAACCCAACCAGTGCCACACTAGTTCGAGGGCCCCCTAACAGCCAGGTGTTCTGGAATGCCTAATGAACTTGCTTCCTGACAGTCCATCGAGGAAGTCATTTGGAAGACTAAGATGCCAAATGTGGAGTAAATGTGAGATGTTTTCACTGTGCTTGTTACCTGCTATGTTGTCAGTAAACATCACTGTTTTTCTCACCTGCATGTTCAGTGCCATTAATTCCTATAATCACAGGATGTGCATTGAAAACTGAGCCTCTGAGAAAGGAAGGAAATTGCTGGAAAGATGGGACTGGGCTCCCTGTGGCTCTTGGCTGAGACATGCCTGACCTAGGGACACAGGCTGCCACCCTCCTTGGCTCCATTGCCTAAAGCAGGTGATGATTAAGATAAGTCTCGATCATTATACATGGCAAATCAAAAACCCACACTGAAAGTCTTAGAAATGTCTCAGGGACATTGAAGGAGACTCCAGGGGTTTGGAACCAGTTTATTTATTTCACTTTGTAGCATCCAGCTCTTAAACAGTACTCCACTTTGGAAACAAGATTATCTTTCTTTCCCCTAGCTGGATTCTTTTTAATTTTTCCTTTTCTTTCTTTCCCTTTATTAATTATTATTATTATTTTTGCAGCACTATGTTGAGTAGGTGGAGTCCCTATGGCAAGATGAGTCTTGGGGCCCCAGGTAGGTACCCTCACTTTGCCTGCTCTCAGGGAGATTTGCAGAGTTAAGGGACAAGAGTGTACTGGCAATGGTATTTCATGGGTGAAAGTCAGGCATGCTGCCCAAGGCCTGTGATATTCACTACCCTCTCTGCGGGGCATGCTGCTGCCCTACCACATTGTGCCAGGGAGGAGACCCAAGATATAGGACCAGCTACACTTCAACTTTTAAGAAATATTTATTTATTTGCAAGGAGGAAGGGAGGGAGGGAGAGACAGTGCTTGGGCACACCAGGGCCTCTTGCTGCTGGACACAAACTCCAGATGCATGTGCTACTTTGTGCATCTGGCTTTATGTGGGCACAGTAACCTGTGGGCCTCCCAATCTCAACTTCACAGCATTTGCCTGTGAGGCCATGTCCACTGCTCACCATCATCTATCTAGAAATAAATGTAGATAAGTGGTACTGGAGTATCTAAGCCAGGCTGCAAGGCTTTGCGAGGTAGCACTTTAGTACTGCTAAGCCATTTTTCCAGGCCTACTCTTATTCTAAGGTACGTATCGTGTGTCTATGAGGCCAGGCTCAGAATCCCTGTACCAAGCCCCTTAGTGGGCTGTGTGTGAAGCTTTGAGGGTAAAGCCCAAGTTGTGAAGGACACCCCAGGATGTTGGAGATGCCAGGACTGCCCAGCATGCCACCTGTCAAGCTGACCCTGATAACTAATCCTTGGGCTTTGCAGGTTCCTCGCCTCCCATGTGCCCCCTACAGGCACCTCTCGCCACACCCACATCCAGTGTCTGGCCAGACCCTTTGGGTACTATTGTGAATTGTACCTGGGATTTTCTCTACTTCCAGCTCTCAGGGCCTGGCAGCATCAACCAGCCCCAGACCCCTGGCCTTCCACAGTTTTTCCCTTTTCCTGGGGATCTTACCCTGTGGTCTGCAGCAAGCCTCTCACTATGCAGCTAGGTAAGGGCCACTCTGCCAAACTGATACCTGAGATGACAGTGGGGTCCTATCCCAGCACAGTGACCCATGTGAAGGTCAGGTATGGAGACAAGGCCGGAAGCTGTGCTGTGCCTACCTGCGAGGCACCCTCTCCAGCTCCCTCTCCTGCGCTTGCTGCCCCCTGCTGGGAGGCTCCACAGGAGTGCTCCTGTCCTCGAACTGCGTGGCACCCTCAGTGTGCCTGCGCCAGGGCTGAGCAGCCACCTGCCCCAGTTTCCTCAGTCCTGTGAGCCTGCTGCCCAAACCCAAGGTCAGATCTGCCTCCCAGCCTCAGCTTTACAGCATTTGCCTGAGAGACCATATCCACTGCTCACCATCGTCCATCTAGAAATAAATATAGATAAGGTGAATATGCTGATGAGCTCGAGATATCAATAGTCAGTAGACATATATGTGTATCTAATATAGTATATAAATCCATAAACACATACCCATGTTTTCTTTCTCTCTTTCCTCCTTCTCTTCTCTCCTCCCCCTCTCTCCTCAGTGTGTGTGTGTATGTGCACATGTATGCACAGGCATGTGTGTGTGTGCTGCTCACTTACACGTGCAGTGTGCAGGTACTGGCTCCAGCAGAACCACTTGGCTGCCATGGGTGCTGGGAGCTCAGAGGGAAGAGCTCAGAGTTAGGTCACTAGCAGGCAGGCGGTGGTGAGAGGTGGATTTCAGTGCCAGCTAGGTATCAGCAGGAGGTCATCACCACTTGCAGTCCCCTTCTGGGCCCCTCGGGTTCCATCCTCAGTGGCTACATTGGACCCATCCTAAGCACTGAGGAATCTAAGATAGCTGACAAGTTCTCCAATACCAGTATGAGCAGAGACCATCTTCGCAAGGTTGACTTGAGATAGGCACATGTTATTGGGAATCCATGTCCCTGGTCTAATGGGATGGGGGAGTGTCACCGTGACAGGCAAACCTCTCTTGGGGTGGGGAGATGGAGCTGCAGCCATGCATAATACAGAGAGAAGTGCACACCTTTAATCCCAGTACTTGGGAGGCAGAGGTAGGAGGATCGCTGTGAGTTCAAGGCCACCCTAGTGAATTCCAGGTCAGCCTGGGCTAGAGTGGGATCCTACCTTGAAAAAAAAAAAAAAGACAGAGCTGCTCCCACCTCCCTCAGGTACATGGGAGCCAAGGGGCTTCTGAGATGGGAGCTTGGGGCAGGTCACCACCACAAGAAAAATTCAAGGGAGCCCAATTCTCATGAGTCTGTTTTTGGAGGTGCTAAACCACCTACCAGGAAGCATAAGAAAGTAAAAGCAATGATCTTGGTGGGGGAGCTCATGGTGGGATATATTTGGGGTGCTTAAGGCTTTCCTCCTCCTCTTTCCTGGCTTTGAGGAAGGGAGGGCCCCTCTGCTGTCAGTCCTTGGGGTTGAGTTCTCTGGGACTGAGCCGCTAAAGGTGGGGGCAGCTGCATGGGCCTTTTGCTGCCTTGGCTCTGCCATACCCAGGGGCAGGAAAGGTATAGCAGGGAAGGGGGGCTCCTTGGTTTCCTGCTAAGGATGGAACCAGCAGGGGCATGTGTGAGCCCTCAGCATCCACCCAGCACAGCTGCAGGCAGAGCTCACCTGCTGGTGACTGGCCAGCCCAACACTGGGGTCCCAACATCAAGAGCCTAGCATGGAGTCTAGGCTGGCTGCCGCTGCAATCCAAGTGGGTGGGAGATGCCATTAGCAAGAGGACGGAGGTATAGAGGCATGGCCATAGCAGCCACTGCCCAACATCTTCTCCCTAAGGCAGTGAGAGTGTGTGCCCCTCCCTACCTCAGGTAGAGGGGAACTCCTAGGAAGGAACAGGCCACAGTGTCAGGACTGAGGTGGTAAATGGGCCAGTAGCAGGATGGTAATGGCAAATCCCCATGGGGTCTCCAGGCTGGGTTCACACACCTCTAATGAGCCTAGGTGGGCCTGTGTGGGTCTGTGTGTGAATTTAGTAAGGGAAGCCCACCTGCCTATTAGGACCTAAGGTTGAGTTGCAAGTTGTGAACAGTCTGGGTTTGAGTCCTACTGAGGACAAGTCTCCCTCCCTCCTGACACCCCTCCATGTCCTCCTAGATACTTCCAGGATCCCCAGTGGGCGTGGTCCTATGAGCCAGGGACCCCAGGATCCCTGCTTCTTTTTTAGCCCTCTCTTCATGCAAAGCACGGGTATGACTCTCAACCCTGTCAGCATAGCCCTGAAGGAGCCCGGATTAATGGGCTTCATTTAGGGCAGTACATAGTGGGCTATGAATGTTGGGCTTAAGGAGAGGTACTGACAGACCTTTAGCCAGTAGGAGGGACTTAAGCCCCAGATTGTAGTTGCAGCCACTTGAGCTCTGAGCATACAGCCCCCCCCCCCCCCCCGCCCCCGTCTGAGCCTCTGAGCCAGGAGCAGGGAGGGGATGGTGGGCAGACTTGCTGGGAGAGCCAGCAGGTGACCTGGGGGGGGGGGGCACCTGAGCCTCCCCAGCCCCTCTGGGGTGTGAGTCACCGGATCTGCTGTCCAGCAAGACTTGGGCCTCAGCCAGGTCTGGCGGCCTTGATTGATTGGGAGGGAAGATAATACTTTGGAAAATGATTTTCTTTTCCTTCTTTCTCTTCAAAGAAATTGAAGAAACCTGTGGTTTACAAATCTGCTGACCCAGCAGGAGATTTAAATTGAACCAGCTTTGTCAGGAAAAGGCCCGGGCCAGGGGACAGGAAATACCTGGAGGCAGATTCCAGCCTGTTCTGGGGAGACATGGGGTCATAGTGTGGCTAAACTGAGGAATGGTGGTGGGCATTGGTCACGGGGAGGCCAAGGCAGGATTGCACCCCCTCACCTTCATAGCTGGTCACGCAGCGTCTGAGGGATGAACCCCACACTTACGTTAAAGATTCTGCCAGGATAATTGTAGAACTTCATGATGATGGGATTTGGAATGTTGCAGATCTGGAGCCAAATTCTCTTGGACTATCTTTATTTAGTCCTCTTAATATTCATTGTCCTCCACTGGTAAAACCACTGGAATGTATTAACAGACCACTGGCTTTCACCAACCCAAAAGCTAACAATATCAAGAAATAGCATCTGAAATCTACAGCAGAGATTTCTCTACTTTATGGCCTGATGTCCCCTCCAGTGTATTTAATGTATTTGGTAAATGCCTTGATTTGTGATTTTCTTTCATCATGTGACCATGAGGATTATGTAACCACTTCCACAGTGGAACATGTTATGTGGGGCAACTTAAAGTTGTGTTCCTTGGCCATACTCACTCATATTTGGCTCAGAATAAATAACCTTTGAGGTGAGAGCTATGTTGTGTGTCAACAGTTTTAATGCCTGAACATTGGGCCTCAGTGATAATCCACTGTCAATGAAAGCATCCCCAGGATCTGTATGAGGTACCAGCTATCTCATGGCCTCCTCGGGTGGATGTCGGTGAGTTCTTTGTGGAGCCTGGAACTCTCTTTGGATTGGTTGATGGTTCCTTGGTTTATTCTGAACTGGTTCTAGGGTGACTTCTTATTTGGTTTCTAGAGCATTGGTGGGATCATTTGTTTGGCAGAGGAAATCTCGAGAGAGGATAGCACTCAGGCTGATGAGAAGACAGCTATAACTGACAAAGAGCTTGGCGCTATTGGAGAGACACCTCCTCTGGCCCTGGGGCAATAGGAAAGGTGCCCTGAGGGCAAGAGCTTGTCCATTTGAAAGAACAGAGCTGAAACTGAAGGGGTTCCTTGCTGGAACACAGCTACCTAGGGAAGTGTTTTGCCAAAGTCAGCTTGGAAGGCTCACAAAGGCCTCTATAGCTAATGGTCAAAGGAGGCCAGATAGCACCCAAACCAGCAGTAGAACTTGACAGCATAACCCATATGATACTGGTTTTGGGAGTATGAAAGATGCAAGATTGAGGGGGTCATGGAGTCTTGCTCCATGGTTCCAGAAATCTGGTGAGGCCAGGCAATGTGTGGCAGGGGCCTGCAAGGAGGTCCCGAGAGGTCACTGCATGAAGCTAGGAAGGTGAATGCAGAGTTACAGTTGAGACCCCATGATGTTGGAGGTGTCTTACTCATGTGATGGCAGCCAAGGAAAGCTACAGGCATGGAGTGGAGCTGTCCCAAGATGTCTGTGGAGCTTGAGGCGTGTGGCTACCTAGGACCTATAGAGCCCAGAAGATTCTTTCATGAGCCCTAGTTCCTGGACATGGAGCTGTAGAATTTGGAATTTGCTATGCTGGATTTTAGTTTTGGTCTAATCTCTCCTTGCTACACTCTCATTCATTCCTCCCTTTTGGATTAGGATGTTTATTTTTTGTCATTATATGTTAGCAGTATATAACTTGTTTTTTGATATTAGTCTCAAAAGACATTTTCTCTTTCTTTCTTTCTTTTTTTTTTTTTTTTTGGTTTTTTGAGGTAGGGTCTCACTCTGGTCCAGACTGACCTGGAATTCACTATGGAGTCTCAGGGTGGCCCTGAACTCACAGTGATCCTCCTACCTCTGCCTCCCAAGTGCTGTGATTAAAGGCGTGCACCACCACGCCTGGCTCTACTCTCTTTTTTGAACAAAAGTGGAAGTGTTGAAGACTATGGGACAAGGGCTAAAGTTGGACAGAATGCACTTCAATGGTCATGAGCCCATAGGGACAAGGGTGGATGAGTATGGCTTAAAAGAGATACATTTGACTGTCAAATTGACAAGGGGTGGACCTGTGATGATTAATCTCAGTTGTCAAGTTGACAGAATTTAGAATCACCATGGAAACAAATATCAGGGCATGTCTGTGTGGGATTTTCTTTTTTAAAAATTTATTTATCTATTTATTTATTTGAGAGTTACAGACACAGAGAGAAAGACAGATAGAGGGAGAGAGAGAGAATGGGCGCGCCAGGGCTTCCAGCCTCTGCAAACGAACTCCAGACGCGTGCGCCCCCTTGTGCATCTGGCTAACGTGGGACCTGGGGAACCGAGCCTCAAACCAGGGTCCTTAGGCTTCACAGGCAAGCGCTTAACCGCTAAGCCATCTCTCCAGCCCTGTGTGGGATTTTCTAGACTACGTTAATTGTAGTGGGCATCTCCACCCTCAGTGTGGGCAGTTTCATCCCATGAGGTGGTGTCCTGGACTGCATAAAAAGAAGAAAGCTTGGGCTGTAGAGATTTCTCAGCAGTTAACGCGCTTGCCTGCAACATCTAATGACCCAGGTTTGATTCCCCAGTACACACATAAAGCCAGATGTGAAAAGCAGTGCATTCACTTGGTGTTCGATTACAGTTCTAGAGGTCCGGCACACCCATTCTCCATCTCTCAACTTGCAAATAAACAAAAAAAAATATTTAAAAATGAAAGCTAGGCCAGGCATGGTGGTGCATGCCTTTAATCCCAGTACTTGGGAGGCAGAGGTAGGAGGATCAATCACTCTGGGTTCCAGGCCACCCTGAGACTCCATAGTGAATTCCAGGTCAGCCTGGAACAGTGAGACCCTACCTCAAAAAACCAAAAAATAAAAATAAAAATAAAAAATAAAAAGGAAAGCGAGCTAGCTGGCCATCAGCACTCACCTCTCTACATCTTTACTACAGACCCGTGGTGACCAGTTGCTTCCTGCTCCTACTGTCACTCCTTCTTTGCCACAATAAACTGAAATATTAAACTGTAAGCTAGTAAAGAAAAAGCCACAACAAAAACAGTCCTCAATAAATAAAAATATTTAAAATAATTTGAGGGCTGGAGAGATGACTTAGCGGTTAAGTGCTTGCCTGTGAAGCCTAGGGACCCCAGTTCGAGACTCGATTCCCCAGGACCTACGTTAGCCAGATGCACAAAGGGGTGCACACATCTGGAGTTCATTTGCAGTGGCTGGAGGCCCTGGTGTGCCCATTCTCTCTCTCTCTCTCTCTCTGCCTCTTTCTCTCTCTGTCTGTCACTCTCAAATAAGTAAAAATAAACAAAAATAAAATAATTTTAAAGGGGCTGGAGAGATGGCTTAGTGGTTAAGCATTTCCTGTGAAGCCTAAGGACTCTGGTTTGAGGCTTGATTCCCCAGGACCCATGTTAGCCAGATGCACAAGGAGGCGCATGTGTCTGGAGTTCATTTGCAGTGGCTGGAGGTGAGCCCATTCTCTCTCTCTCTGCCTCTTTTTCTGTCTGTCACTCTCAAATAAATAAATAAAAATAAACAAACAAAAAAATAATTTTAAAGAGCTGGAGAGATGGCTCAGTAATTAAGGCACTTTCCTGAAAAGCCTAACAACCTTGGTGTGATTTTCCACTATCCACTTAAAGCCAGATGCACAAAGCGGTGCATGTATTTGGAGTTAGTTTGCAGTGGCTAGAGGCCTTTGTGTGCCCATTCTCTTGGCTGGTCTCTCTTTTCTCTTTTTGCTTACAAATAAATACATAATTTAATTTAAAAAAAAAACCTCCTCTTAAGCCAGACATGGTGGTTCACATCTTTAATCCCAGCACTTGGGAAGCAGAGGTAGGAGGATTGCTGTGAGTTCAAGGCCACCCTGAGAATACAGAGTGAATTCCAGGTCAGCCAGGACCAGAGTGAGAACCTACCTTGAAAAATCAAAAAAAAAAAAAAATCCTCTTTTTGTCAGGTATTTTGTCATAGCAATGAGGGAAGAAATTGCGTACATCCATTTTAAACTCGATGAGCATATGATCCTGAAGACACTGAAGAAAGCAGCTCTTGTTTCTGTCCCCCAGGCCAAACAAGGTGGAGGTATAGGGGAACTCCCAGAACATGCAGCAGCCTGACAGAGAAGGCCAAGACAGCACAGCCCATGGTTTGGAAGGAACCTTGTTGGTTCATCAGGGAAGACACACATAAGGGTAATCACCCAGTGTCTTGAGCCCCCTTGCATTCCCATAAACATTCAGGATCAATTAGCAAGTGGGAGGAACTGACTTTAGGGTGAGAGCTGAAGGAGCTCCTTCAAATGCAAATACAAAATACAAATCCTCCAGCTAGCATAGATGGTTGCTAAAAAGGACACTGGCATGGAACACAAATTCAAGCAGGGAAATTTAAAACTCAAGAGTTGTGGGGCTGCAGAGCTGGCTTAGTGCTCAAGGTGCATGTCTGCAAAGCCTGGCACCCAGGTTTGACTCTCCAGGTCCCACGCAAGCCAGATGCACATGGTGGCACATATGTCTGCAGTTTGTTTGCAGTGGCTAGAGGCCCTGGCATACCCATTCCCTCTCTTTCTCTCTCCCTCTAATAAATTTTTTAAAAAAATCTTTTTTCAATTAAGAGTTGTGAAAACTGTAAAACTTTAAAATTTTTTATTTACTTATTTTTATTTTATATAAATTATAATGGGCTAAATATTTTGTTTGTTTACTTACAAGCAGAGAGAGAGAAAGAGAGACTGAGAATGGGTGTTCCAGGGACTCCAGCTGCTGCACATGAACTCTAGACGCATGTACCACTGTGTGTATGTGCGTCCTGGGGAATTGACCTCAGGTTGTTAGGCTTTACAGGCAAGTGCCTTAACTACTGAGCAATCCCTCTAGCCCTAAAACTTTTTTTTGATATGATTAAAGGATAGAAAATGAGTAAAAAAAATTTAGAGGTTGTGTAAGAACTAAAAATAATTGCCGAGGAGTCTAATTTTCTCGGCCTCGTACTCTGAACTACCCTTTTCTGACCTTGCCTCTCTTCCCTCCATCACACTATCCTGCCCTATTCTCTAGTAATCCCTGAAGAGAACAAAATTCTGCATCAAAGGAAAAGATTGTTATGGCCTCTTAAAGTCTAGGGGAAAACTGATCCTGTACCATCTAAACTCCTTGGACAAAAATGGGCTGGAAACTTTGATCATGAGGTTTCCTGAGTCATATCAGGACCTGCTAGGATTTACTAAGGAATTTCAGATCCCTTTATTGATCTACAAAGTAGGAATTTATGACTTTTATTTGAAATTTTTATTTGTAATAAGATTACTTTCTCTGCTGCTTAGCTTTGAAAAATAGGGGAAAATAGTACTTTAAGTAGGTATAACAATTTTCATTTTCTGACCTTTTGCTTTCATTTAAGGAAGCTCTAAGAGATAGATTTCCTACTTAGCTTCTTCCACAAAGAGTGCATTCTAAATTAATGTAATTGTTCTTAGGTGTCATTCTGTGTCTAAAATAGCATCGGCTAAAACTCAATCTGGGGAGCTGGCTCAGTGAACAAAGCACTTCCACACAGTTTAGTGCCTGTGTTTGGATCCCGAGTCCCCTGAGAAGCTGGACACTGTCTTGCTAGTGTCTGTAATCCCAGAGTGCCTGAGCTAAAATGCAGGTGGTCAGAGTTGCCTGGAAGATTGCAGGACAGCCAGCTTGGTGACAGTGAGAGATCCAGCCTTAAATGATATGTAAGATGGGTGGGGACTGACACCTGACTTCCACACACATGCATTGGAAGAATAAGTATCAAATCTGTGGCTGCTTTATTTTGGCATTTTTAAACACTGTGTGCTAAAATTGCTATTAGCTTTTTGTTTTCATTTTTTTGGGGGCAAGCCCAATAGACTGGCCTTTACTATGGGGGGGGGGCACATAATTGGCACACCAGGGCCTCCAGCCACTGTAATTAAACTCTAGATGCATGCACGCCATATGCGTATGCGTGACCTTGCACGCTTGTGTCACCTTGTGCGTTTGGCTTACATGGGACCTGGAGAGGTGAACGTGGGTCCTTAGGCTTCACAGGCAAACACCTTAACCGCTAAGCCATCTCTCCAGCCCTAAAATTGCTGTACTTGACATGACAGTTTTTCAGTGTGTGTGTGTGCTTGTATGTATGTCAATATGCATGTCTTTGGGATGGTCTTGAATTTACAACTGCAGCACTAATGCCTGGGCGCTGTGCCTGTCTGCTGGTTTCTCTCTTGTTGCTGCTTCTTTTGAAAAAATCCAGTAGCCAGGTCTTTATCTTAGCTTGGTCCAGCAGAAGTACAGGCATTTAAGAGTTAACTATAAAATTTGGGACTGAAAATGATTTTTTTAACTTGCTCCTTTCATTTTAACTTTTTAATTTTTTAAAAATTTTATTTGCAAGCAGAGAGGGACAGGGAGAAGAGAGAGGGAGAAGGAATGGGCATGCCAGGGCCACTAGCTACTACAAATGAACTCCAAATTCATGTTCCACTTTGTGCATCTGACTTTGCATTAACTCCAGACTCTTATTTTAACTTTTCATTGACAGCTTTCATTCATTTAGATAATATACCATGATCATAGTCCCCTCCTACCACAAGTTTCCCTCCCAAATCCCCCTTCCACTGATTCTCCCTTTTTCCTTCCAACTAGTCTCTCTTCTATTTTGAGGTCATCATTTCCCCCCTCCTATTATACAGGTCTTGTATAGGTAGTGTCAGCCATTATGAAGCCATGAACACAGCCACTTTGTATAAACCTGTTCAATTTAAAACCAAGTTCTTTTTTTTTCTTTTTTGAGGTAGGGCCTTGCCTACCAGGCTGACCTGGAATTCATTATGTAGTTAGTATTGGGGTGGCCTCAAACTCATGGCAATTCTCCTACCTCTGCCTTCCAAGTGCTGGGATTAAAGGCATGTACTTGGTTTAAAACCAAGTTCTTATTGCTTGCTTACAAAAGGCATCTTCAAGTTTAGTCATTTGGACAATTATCTTAATCTCTTTCATCATCATAAATATAATTTAGTTTTACTATCCTTTGCAATATACTTGGGGGCTTTACAACTGTGTTTTCATACATTGCCAGTGCATAGAGAAAAAATTGTTATCTGCCTGAGTCTTTGCTCAGTAAAATTATTTAGCTTTAAAAATTCTTATTAATGTTTTCATGTACAATATAACAGAATTTAATATGAAGGAATTTAATCTCTTTAAAACTATTTTTATTTATTTGTTTAAAAGAGAGAAGGGGCATGCAAGAGCCTCTTGCCACTGCAAATGAACTCTAAGCACATGTACAACTTTTGCATTTACAAGGGTAGTAGGGGATTGAAGCCAGGCTGTCAAGCTTTGCAAACAAGTGCCTTTAACTGCTGAGCCGTCTCCCCAGCCCACATTTAATCTTTCTGGATAAGTACGTAAGAAACATAAGGTATTTTGTTTTATTAAAAAAAGAATTTTGGCCGGGCATGGTGGTGCATGCCTTTAATCCCAGTATTCAGGAGGCAGAGGTAGGAGGATTGCCATGAGTTCGAGGCCACCCTGAGACTACATAATGAATTCCAGTAAGCCTGGGACTAGATGGAGACCCTACCTTGAATACACACACACACACACACACACACACACACACACACACACATACACTTCCTACTTGGGATATTCCTGCTAAATTACATAGTGATTGTGGAATTTACTTTACGTCATAGATATTTAAACATGTTTGTAAAACTTGGCCTATTGTATATAATTATCATTATGCTGTAATGTTCAGTCCTTTGGGTTGGTGGTTAAATAAGCAAATGGCACTGATCAATTGTCAAAATTGATTAAAAGGCACTCCTATTAATTCTTCTAAATCTAAGTTCTACTGCTTTTGGAAAACATCAGTGATCTCCTTATGAGGTAATTGTTGGGTGTTCTATAAATATGAACAAAGGACTGTGGGATCCTTCTCTGCCAAAGGAGACATTGCACATTAATATAAGGGACTTGTAAGAATGATATCTAGGGCTGGAGAGATGGCTCAGCCATTAAGGCATTTGCCTGCAAAGCCAGAGTACCTCGGTTCGATTCCCCAGGACCCACGTAAGCCAGATGCACAAGGTGGCGCATGCATCTGAAGTTCATTTGCAGTGGCTATAGGCCCTGGTGTGCCCATTTTCTCTCTGTGTGTCTCTCTCTACCTCTTTCCCTCTCTTGCTCTCTCAAAAAAATAATTAATTAAAAAGAATGATATATATATAAAATGTTCAAAATTGATTACAAAATCATTCTATAGCAAGCTCTTGGGAGACAAATAAAATGAGAGCTAAAACCAGATGGTTTTTGTCAATTAAATAGACATGGATCAAAGTCTCTCTTCAACCTGTGCTGCAACACTTCAAGAGGTACACTCTGCTTTCAAGCTCATGCTTCAGCCCTGGCTGACACGGAATTCACTATGTAGCCTCAAGCTGGCCTCAGACTCACAGCAAGTCTCCTACTCCGGCCTCCCAAGTTCTGGGATTTAAAGGCATGAAAGAGAGAGAGAATAGGCAGCCAAGACCTTCAAGTCACTGCAAATGAACTCCACGTGCATGCTCTACTGTGTTCATCAGGCTTCATGTGGGTACTAAGGAACTGAATTTGGATTGTTAGGCTTTTCAGGAAGGTGCCTTAACTGCTGAGCCATCTCTCCAGCAATGAGATATATACCCTTTAAGGAATGTCCAACCTGGGACCTGTAAGCACAAACAAACGCAGTGAATGCGACACAACATACTTTTATAAATGACTACTGTCGTGTTGCAGCATCAATGGTTGGACACTTCTGCTTACATTCATGTGTCTCACCTCCAACGAGTGCCACATCTCTCAGAGAACACACGCGTGTGCACGAGTGTGCTCATGCTCCCAGGTTCTCTGAGGACACACATGTGTGGATGAGTGCGCTCATGCTCCCCAGCTCTCTGAGGACACACGCGTGTGCACGAGTGCGCTCACGCTCCCCAGTGCTCTCTGAGGACACACGCGTGTGCACGAGTGCGCTCATGCTCCCCAGCTCTCTGAGGACACACGCGTGTGCACGAGTGCGCTCATGCTCCCCAGCTCTCTGAGGACACACGCGTGTGCATGAGTGCGCTCACGCTCCCCAGTGCTCTCTGAGGACACACGCGTGTGCACGAGTGCGCTCATGCTCCCCAGCTCTCTGAGGACACACGCGTGTGCACGAGTGCGCTCATGCTCCCCAGCTCTCTGAGGACACACGCGTGTGGACGAGTGTGCTCATGCTCCCCAGCTCTCTGAGGACACACGCTTGTGGATGAGTGCGCTCACGCTCCCCAGTGCTCCCTGAGGACACACGCGTGTGGACGAGTGCGCTCATGCTCCCCAGCTCTCTGAGGACACACGCGTGTGGACGAGTGTGCTCATGCTCCCCAGCTCTCTGAGGACACACGCGTGTGGATGAGTGCGCTCACGCTCCCCAGCTCTCTGAGGACACACGCGTGTGGACGAGTGTGCTCATGCTCCCCAGCTGTCTGAGGACACACGCGTGTGCACGAGTGCGCTCACGCTCCCCAGTGCTCTCTGAGGACACACGCGTGTGCACGAGTGCGCTCATGCTCCCCGGCTCTCACTGAGGACACACGCGTGTGAACGAGTGCGCTCATGCTCCCCAGCTCTCTGAGGACACACGCGTGTGAACGAGTGCGCTCATGCTCCCCAGCTCTCTGAGGACACACGCGTGTGCACGAGTGCACTCATGCTCCCCAGCTCTCTGAGGACACACGCGTGTGGACGAGTGTGCTCATACTCCCCAGCTCTCTGAGGACACACGCGTGTGGACGAGTGTGCTCATGCTCCCCAGCTCTCACTGAGGACACACGCGTGTGGACGAGTGCGCTCATGCTCCCCAGCTCTCTGAGGACACACGCGTGTGGACGAGTGTGCTCATGCTCCCCAGCTCTCTGAGGACACACGCGTGTGGACGAGTGCGCTCATGCTCCCCAGTGCTCTCTGAGGACACACGCGTGTGGATGAGTGCGCTCATGCTCCCCAGTGCTCTCTGAGGACACACGCGTGTGCATGAGTGCGCTCACGCTCCCCAGTGCTCCCTGAGGACACACGCGTGTGGACGAGTGCGCTCACGCTCCCCAGTGCTCTCTGAGGACACACGCGTGTGGACGAGTGCGCTCATGCTCCCCAGTGCTCTCTGAGGACACACGCGTGTGGATGAGTGCGCTCACGCTCCCCAGTGCTCCCTGAGGACACACGCGTGTGGACGAGTGCGCTCACGCTCCCCAGCTCTCTGAGGACACACGCATGTGGACGAGTGTGCTCATGCTCCCCAGCTGTCTGAGGACACACGCGTGTGCACAAGTGCGCTCACGCTCCCCAGTGCTCTCTGAGGACACACGCGTGTGCACGAGTGCGCTCATGCTCCCCGGCTCTCACTGAGGACACACGCATGTGAACGAGTGCGCTCATGCTCCCCAGCTCTCTGAGGACACACGCGTGTGGACGAGTGCGCTCATGCTCCCCAGCTCTCTGAGGACACACGCGTGTGCATGAGTGCGCTCATGCTCCCCAGTGCTCTCTGAGGACACACGCGTGTGGATGAGTGCGCTCACGCTCCCCAGTGCTCTCTGAGGACACACGCGTGTGGACGAGTGCGCTCATGCTCCCCAGTGCTCCCTGAGGACACACGCGTGTGGACGAGTGCGCTCACGCTCCCCAGCTCTCTGAGGACACACGCGTGTGGACGAGTGCGCTCACGCTCCCCAGCTCTCTGAGGACACATGTGTGTGCACGAGTGCGCTCATGCTCCCCAGTGCTCTCTGAGGACACACGCGTGTGGACAAGTGCGCTCACGCTCCCCAGTGCTCTCTGAGGATACATGCGTGTGGACGAGTGCGCTCATGCTCCCCAGCTCTCTGAGGACACATGCGTGTGGACGAGTGCGCTCATGCTCCCCAGCTCTCTGAGGACACACACGTGTGGACGAGTGCGCTCATGCTCCCCGGCTCTCTCTGAGGACACATGTGTGTGCACGAGTGTGCTCACGCTCCCCAGCTCTCTGAGGACACACACGTGTGGACAAGTGCACTCATGCTCCCCAGCTCTCTGAGAACACATGCGTGTGCACGAGTGCGCTCATGCTCCCCAAATCTCTGAGGACACACGCGTGTGGACAAGTGCGCTCATGCTCCCCAGCTCTCTGAGGACACACGCGTGTGCACGAGTGCGTTCATCCTCCGCAGCTCTCTCTGAGGACACACGCGTGTGCACGAGTGCACTCATGCTCCCCAGCTCTCTCTGAGGACACAGTCCTGCAGGCATGTGGCACTCATGCTCAGTGACTTCAGCCAGCCAGCTTTGAGCCCTCTGACAGGATTCCCATGTGCTTTTGTATCCCATAACAGATTTCCTAAGCCCCTTATTTTTTATGTTTAAAAAAAAATGCTTGAGGTATGTGGAATTTTCTTAATATCCCTTTCCAAATGGGAGAATTAATGTTGATCGTGTTCTTAGTGAAACTGCCAATCAGTTGAATTGTTTCTTTGGTGTTTTGTCAGTCCCCTATCTGAGGTGAATAAATAGTTATCTCCCCAAGAAAAATTATGCAACACAATAAAGAAAGGTACCTTAAAATGTTTTAATCTTAAAGCTGGGTTTGGTGGTGCATGCCTTTAATCTCAGCACTTGGGAGGCAGACATAGGAGGAGCTCCATGAGTTCAAGGCCACCATGAAACTACATAGTGAATCCCAGGTCGGCCTGAACTAGAGTGAGATCCTATCTCAAAAACCAAAAAAACAAAACAACAACAAAAACAGAAAAGTATTAATGTTTAAAAAATCAGACAAAAAAATGTTAATTCAAGAAAGAGAAAACTTATAATCCAAGAGACTCTACTTTAAGAGCCCATTTCCTGATTAAATGAATTTTCAAGGTGTCCCATAATACAACCAAGATTTTTTTTTAAGTATATTAATAATACTCATATTTTGCTAAAAAATTGATAGGTAATATTCCAAAATAATTCATGTTTAAGTCCTATTTTCCTTTCTGATTATAAAATACAAAGTAATATTATATTATTTATATTTATTTATAATATCTATAAATCCAGATTTCTCACAAATCTGGCTATTTGTATCTACTCCTATCACTAATAATAATTGGAACATGGGAAAAGACACTTTTGTTAAAAAGAATTTGAAATGATACTGAATTTTTACCTGATTTGTTCTGTACTATGACTCTATTTGCTTCCCCAAACTGAAATATGGTATCATCCCCAAAATAGTAAGATAGCACAAATGAGAATATTAGTCTCAATGACAGTTATAGTAATTCAGATATTAAACACCAATCTTTCCAAAAATTAAAACTAGTCACTCCATAGGTTATGGTTATAGAATCAAACTGACCAGAGGAAAAATGAGAATTAAGATGATGATATGTAATTTCGAGTACTCCAAACATCAAATATTTCATAAACACGAATGACTGCACATATGGAGGTGCGGGGTCCATCTGGATAGGGAGCAGGAGGCATGTGCGGGGGGGCGGGGGGTTCTGGTTGGTTAGGTTGCCTGCTTTCCTCATCTGCCATCTTGACTTATTTTTAAAATATTTACTTATTTATTTTGAGACAGAGGGCAGAAAGAAGCAGATAGAAAGAGAGAAAGGCAGGGAATAGGCACACCAGGGCCTCTAGCCACTGCAAATGAACTCCAGATGTGCATGACACTTTGTGCTTCTGGCTCTACGTGGGTACTAGGGGAATCGAACCTGGTTGGTTAAGTTTTGCAGGCACGAATATTAATCATTGAGCTCTCTTAAAATATTTTTTCTTTGTTTTCTTTTTTTTGAGGTAGGGTATCACTCTAGCCCAGGCTGACCTGAAATTCATTAGGTAGTGTTAGGGTGACCTCAAACTCAAGGCGGTCGTCCTACTTCTGCTTCCCAAGTGCTGGGATTAAAGGCACCACCACACCTAGATACTTAATTTTTTTCTAAATTTATTTTTAAGGAGATGCAGAGAGAGAGAAAGAGGACGAAGAAGAAGAAGGAGCAGGAGGGGAAGGAGCGGGGGGGGGGGGGAGGAGGAGGAGAAGAAAGCGGAAGGCGGCAGCAGTGGAGGCATGCCAGGGCCCCTAACCACTCTAATGAATTCCACGGCGGACATGGCATACTGGGCTTGTGTCTTCGCTCAGGTGTCTGGGCTTCCGGAGCATGTGGGTGAACCCAGCGCCATTGTTCTCAGGAGGTTTTGTTGTGCGCCGAGCAGTGTTCTCCCTTCGGTGTGGAGGTCCCTGCTGTGCCACGTCGGGAGGGCAGACCAGCCGCCCCCGGGCTTCATAGTCCCCTCGCCTCTCCTGCTTAGCCTGTCTCTCTCTGTCCACATTCAGGCTGATCCATGCGTCCTGGGTCTTCCTGTCCTGGGAACATATTGAAGACCTATAGCCCTCACTGTGTCTAGAGCTTCAGACTCAAGTGTCTACCTGCCTTCTGACAGCCCCCAGTTGCTGCTCTGTCCCCCCTCTCCCTGCTGGGGGAAAGGAATCCAAAGACTCCTGACCAAACACTGGAAATTCTGGGGTCTGGAAGAAGGCAATGGGTTGTGAGCAGGAGCACAGCATGCGGATTGGGGTGTGGTGAGGCCCTTCCCTGAGCAAGGGCTAGGCTATGGGCAGAGGATACCTTGGGTATGCAGGTGAAGTGACAGAACCATCTGCTGAGGTCTGTCCTTTGGATGCCTCACCCAGTCACCATTAACAGCCACGTGCTATTCTATGTACTTACCCAGAGACCAACCCACCTGCTCAGTGGCCCGTCCATCCATCCATCCATCCATCCATCCATCCATCCATCCATCCATCCATCCACGTATCTGCCCCAGCGTCCATCTGCCCACCTGTTCATTTCCTCATCCATCCACTCACCCATCCTTCTATGTTGTCACTTATGTGGTCATCAGTCTTCTTCTGAAGGGTTTCTGGTCAGGTTATGTTAGCTGGCTGGTTTGGGGCTGCTGTGAGGCCTGGAGGAGGGGCCAAAACAGGGCAGATGAAGGGCAGTGCTGTGTGCCCCACTGGTTCTAGGGCACAGAATGAAACCCTGGGCAGCTGGGAGTTAAGAACTAGGCTTTGCCAGCCCACAGCTTAGACTTGCATGAGTGGCTGGCGGTCCTGGGCTGGCATGTGGACACAGCCTCACTCCCAGTCTGCTGCTGTGTTCATCTGCGGGGGAGAAGAGACAGAGGCCTCCTGAGCTGTCTTGACCTGAATTTTCAGTCAGCCAGGTCCCCCACCCCAGGGGTTGTCTAATTATTATTTTAACCTAGTTATAGAACTTTCTGTTAATTCCCGAGATGCTTCAGGGCTGTCTGCAGCCCTGCCTTCCCCCAAATGCTGAAGAAAAAGCTGCAGGGAATCTAGCCTGAGGCTTGCCTGTGAGTCAGGGGACAAGACTTCAGCTCTTCCCTGCTGCTTCCAGTGTGGGTGACCTTGGGTCTGTGGCCTCACCCCACTGAGTCCTCTTTCCTCAACTCTAAAAAAGGGAAGATAGTATGACCACCTCATAGACTCCATGGATGTAGATTTCATGAGGGAAAGAGTTTATTTAGAGCCCAGCTCAGGCTCAGAGGAGGAGATCCTGGTGGGCTCTCCTTCCAGGCAGCCATCCAGCCCCCTTTCCCAGAACAGTAGCGGCTGGGAAGGGGAATGGACTCGTCCATGTTTTGTGTGAAAGCTCTCGATCTCAGTTATATCACTTAGGATGACCCAACAGTGAGTTCTGGAAACCTAGCCTGGTACCAGAGGGGGAGGGGAAGGCAGCCCAGCAGGATCCGCTTGCTGCGTAATGAAGGCCTTTCCTCCCTCTCCTTCCCTTTCCTCTTGGCCTCTCCATGATTTGTTTCCCGCTCACAGAGCAAAGCCCCATGGGGAGCTGAGCATGCTGGCCCAGGATATAAGAACCCAGTGGCTGGGCAGGGGCAGCAGCGGGAAGGGGAAGGCCTGCTCACATCTGTCACCTGCGGGGCCAGGGCCATGGGCCTGTCATGTTCTGGGTGGCCCTACTGCCCGACTGCTTCAGGCTGCCCTCTGTATGGCTCTTCACTAACTTTATTTTTAAGAGTCCTTAAGGACCAGAGTCCTTAGTGCCATGATGTGGCAGAGACTTTGGCTCCAGGAGCCACCAACCTGCCGACCCTGGTCTCCTCGCTGCTTCCCTGAGCCTGTGGGACTCTGGAGACCCTCTTAGAGAGGCTGGGCTGTCCTTCAGCATGTCTGCATTACAGCCCAGGGTCTCTGTCCTCCCTGGATACTGGGAGGATGCTGCCGGGTGTGTGCCCCTCATCCCTGCCCAAGACATGCTCAACAGGAGGCACGGAGAGGGAGCTACCGTCCTCTGTGGTGACAAGGATGGCTGATGACCCCAGTGCCCTCCATATGCCTTTCCAGAAGCTCCCACATATATTAGGTCTGTCCACCCTCCGATGAGCCACATTTGATGCAAGAAGATGGATGAGGCATGTAGGTCTTAAGAGAGCTGGACTTAAGTCACAGAGAGAGGACAAAACCTTGTGACCTGGGCTTGGCAGGAGGCAGGTCTCCTCAGCCTGGTCTGCTCCTGTGCCCTGCACCCATCTATCAGAGCCAGCTGGCAGGAGGGAGGAGGAGGTCCTCTTCTGCAGAGGGAATGAGCCTACCTGTCTCTCCTCTGCTCACAGTACGTGGTGCCGGCACAATCACACGTGTGGCTTGGCGCCTCACCCTCTCCCTTTGCCGCTCCATGCCTGGGGCTTGCCTCTCCTGAGTGGCAGCACTATAACCTTTGCCTCAGGCTTGGCTTTCTCTTTATCTATCTGAATTTCTAGCCTGCCCTTGGTACCCCTACCTGTTTCCTTATTTTTCCTCCAAAATATGACCTTCCTGTTACCACCACTTGTCCCTTGTGATCTGCACGTGGCAGAAAAGTAGGACTTGCCAGCCATGGTGGCACATGCCTTTAATCCCAGCACTTGGGAGGCAGAGATAGGAGGATTGACATGAGTTCGAGGCCACCCTGAGACTCCATAGTGAATTCCAAGTCTGCCTGGGCTAGAGTGAAACCCTACCTTGAAAAAATAAAAAACAAACAAACAAACAACAACAACAAAATATCAGGACTCAATGAAAATGTCAACGCCCACCCGAGGCCCTGTTTCTTCTACTAGCAGTGATGGTCTGGGGATGTCCAGAAGCCAGACTGAGGCTGATCCTGAAAGATGGAAGTGGAAGAAGACAGACTGGGGCTTCAGAGAATGGCGGTGTGTGTGGGGGGGTACAGCAGCTGGGCAAAGTAGGGAGACAGGGAAGCCTCTGATCTGGTTCCCTCTAGCTCATGGCCAGCTGAGTGGTGGCTCCAAGGGAAAGGCTGCTGTTAGTGAGTTCACCACTGGCCAGAGGTGGTATATGCTGACTGCTCTTAGGCCTTGCTGAGGCTCAATGGTGGTGGTCTCTGGCTCATTCAAAGGGTGTCTGTGAAAGGATATCTGGTGTCCGCCTGCATCGCTGCCCTTGAAACACGGCCAAAACATGAGTCAGCAAGCACTCAGGGGACACTCAGTGTTCAGAGACGCCATGGTTTCAAGAGCCCCTGTCCAGAGCAGGCACCGAGACACTGAAAGCCAGTTCTGGACAGGTGTCGTGGAAATCCAGGGGGAGGAAGCCTAGCTAGATGCTGAACCTGCTCTTGCCTCCTCCAGGAGGCTTTTGTCACTCTGAGCCTCTTGTGACAAGGCCACCCTGCCCCGATCTTGGCTCAGCTCCTGGTCCAGGGAACCTGAGCTCACAGAGCCTTCCGTGGGGCAGTGCAAGGGCTCGGTTTCCATGGTCACCACCTCTCCTCTCTCTGGAATCTGCTTGCTCAGCGCCTGATGGGGGAGTGGGAGGAAGTTCAAGGAGGCTGGCTGCTCTGACTCTAGGTTCTGCGGGAGGCACACAGAGCTCAGTCTTCCTCACCAATGGTGACTCTCCAGACATGGACTGAGACAGGTCCTACTGGCTAACCACTGCAGCTGGATGGAAGATGCCTACCCCCAATTTGTAGCCAGACCTGTGGCTCAGAGTGGAGACGTGCCAGGGTCACTTTCTGTGTCTGCTGGCCTATTCCTGCGCTGTCACTTGGTGGAATCCTCAAACAAGTCCTTGGCTGCAGCCCTGTGAATGATTAGGAAACTTCCAGATCGTCCCCAGGACTCCAGTCTTTGTGCACACTTTTACATCCTGGCAGGGTTAGGGAGGTGAAAGGGGCAGGAGAGGAGGCAGTGGCCTGGGCCCAGCTCTGAATGAATTCCAGTTTTCCAGGGTGATTAGCTCTCTAAATGTGTCCCTGGCTTCCCAGCCACTATTTCACAAAAATTTGAGAGAGAGAATGAAGAAAATAAATGCTGGAGAAATGTTTGGCAGCCAGGACGACGGCTGTGTCTTCCTTGGGTTCCCTCTTGGTGTTTGTAGTGTGTAGCTGGCCAGGGGGTGCAGCTTTCATGCAGAGAGCCAGGCCCCCTTTATTCACACACAACCACAGGCCTGACCCTTCAGTTTGTTCTGCAGTTTGCTCTGTTGAGAAGGAGAACAGAACAGAGTCAGACCGGAAACAGGGAGAGTAGAGATCAACCATCACCATCCTGCACCCCCCACCTCTCCACACCTGTCCTTACCGTCTTCTTTTTATTTTTTTATTTTATTATTTGAGAGAGGGAAAGAGGGGGGAGAGAGAGACAGAGACAGAGAGAGAGAGAGAGAGAGAGAGAGAGAGAGAGAGAGAGAGAGAGAGAGAGAAAATGGGTGCACCAGGGCTTCCAGCCACTACAAACGAACTCCAGATGCATGTGCCACCTTGTGCACTGGCTTACATGGGTACTGGAGAATCAAACCGGGATCTTTGGCTTTGCAGGCAAATACCTTAACCACTAAGCAATATCCCCAGCCCCTACTTGTTCCTTCTTTAGGCTGGCTCTCTGCACGAAAGCTGAACCAGGGACTTGAGGCTGGCTCCTTCCTGTTTCCCCAAAATGCAACAGGGCCTGGACCACAGCAGGGCTCCTTCACCTGCATGTTCAGTGAATGGATGGGTGGATCAATGGATAGATAGGTGGGTGAGTAGATGGATGTATGGCAGATGAGTATACAGATGGAAGGAAGGATAAGTAGGTGGATAGATACATGGATGATGGATAGATAAAGAAGTGAGTAGACACATGGATGAATGGATGGATGGGTGAGTAGATGAGTGGATAGAAAGATGAGTTGATGAGTATAAATGTGGATGAATTTGTGGGTGGACAGCATTAGAACACACACAATAACTATAAGAAGCCTGGAGTTCAAGGCTGCAAGAAAGCAAGACCAGACCCCTATTGCCAAGGAAACCCAAGACTACCTGCATTAGGGCCTTCAGTCATATCTAGTGCCTTCATGGCTCTTAGCATGAAGACCGAGTTATGAAAAGTAGAATTTCCTTCATCCTAAAATCTTATAAAAGGAGACTAACTTGCTTTGTTCTTTGAATTTCTCTGGTGTCTGACTCCACTATATCACCATGGCACCATGGCATAGTGCTTCCAGCTCATCTAATTAAAGCTTAACTATAAGAGGGCATTTGGTCTCAGCCTCTCTCTCTTGGACCAGGCTACTCTCCCTCACAGCATTATCAGACAGATGAATAGATGGACAGACAAATGGATGAGTGGGTGGGTGGGTGTATGGATGAATGGGTGGAAGGATAGATGGGTGAATAGATGGGTAGGTAGGTAGACGGGTAAGTGGATGAGTAGTGGATGTATGTATGTATGGGTGGATGGATAGGTAAATGAATAGGTAGATAAGTGGATAGGCACATGTATAAGTGCAGGTGGGTATACATATGGATGAATGGATGTGTGGGTGAGTGGATAGGCAGATAAGCAGATAGATGGGTATCTGGGAATTCCGGTGCTTTCAGGCCACTTTCTCTCACAGCCTTTGGGGGAGAAGTGTCATCACTTGTGGTAAATATGATGAGAAATGTATGGTTGCCCAACTATGTTTTGAAGCTGACAGTAAGAACTGTGTCTGCCTCAGAAAGCCCACTATAGCTTTCCTTCCCTCTGTGCTCATTTGGGAACCAGAGGTCCAGGGTCCTGGTGGGCTCAGGCTATGGCCTTTAGGTTTTGTCTTTGGGCATCTAGAATTAAGAATTGGTAATCACTTTTGTGGTTGAAGTAAGCTCTTGATAGTAGTTACCTTCTTGTTGCTGGGCAAAATATCTGACCCAAAGGAGCTTGTGGTTTATTTCAGCTTAGTTTTGAGGGGAAGTTCCATTGTGGGGAAGAAAGCATGACATGAACAGGAAGCTGACTCACATCATCACATCAGTCAGAGGAGAGAAGCTGTGAATGCTTACTGAGGCTGGACTAAACCCCCAGTGACACACCTCTTTCAGCAAGGCTGTACCTCCCAAAGGCTCTACAACCTGGGCATTAAGTATGGGCTTAATCACAGACACTTGAGACTATGGGGGGTATTTTATAAGTAAACCACCACACCCTTGATCCTCATCCCCAAACTGGATCAGATAACTGGAGAGGGAACAAAGTCAGCCTGTAGCCGTTACCTTCTTATTGATGGGATAAAACACTTGACGAGCAGCAGCTTATGGAAAGAAAGGGTTTATTTCTGAGTTGTGCTTTTCAGATGTTTCATCATGGTGGGAAAAGCATGGCAGGCATGGACAGCTGAGTGTCACACCTACACATTAGCAGGAGGAAGTAGTGAGAATGTGAGCTAAAAGCAGCTTTTACACCCCAAGGCCTGCCCCAAGTGACACACCTCCTGTAGCAAGGCTCTTGACCTCTGTGGTAGTGTGAATGAAGTGTCCCCTAGAAGCCCCCAAACTGAATGCTTAGTTCCAGTTGATAGTAAGTTGGGAGGCGGAGCTTTGCTAGAGGAGGTGTGTCGTTGGGGGCAGGCTCATGGGTGTTATAGCCAGCTCCCCTTCCTAGAGTTTGGCACACTCTTCTGCTGTTGTTGTCTGCCTGATGTTGGCCAGGAGGTGATGTCCACATTTTCCCCTGCCGTCATAAGAATATCAGCCAAAATAAATCCTTTCTCCCCAGAAGCTGCTTCTGGCCAAGCATTCATCAGCAACAAGAAGGTAACCCCAACAACCTCCCAAAGACACCACCAGCTGGGGGTTAAATATGAGGCTTAAATCAACAACCTGGGAGGCTGTAGGGGATATTTTACATTCAAACTGCCCCAAAGCCCACAGCTCAAACCCCTCCCTCTGGCCACACCGGGACATCGGGGGTCAGTGTGTTCTCTCCCCTACTCTACCCTT
This sequence comes from Jaculus jaculus, assembly GCF_020740685.1. Lineage (NCBI taxonomy): Eukaryota > Metazoa > Chordata > Mammalia > Rodentia > Dipodidae > Jaculus > Jaculus jaculus. Next base: position 59,504,207 of record NC_059112.1, read on the forward strand.
CCCACAGGCCTAGCTACTTGGTACAGAGTCCCCAGAAAACTCTTAGACTTCAAAGCCCAGAGTGCCTTCATAGCGTAGGATAGGGACTAAGTTTTATTTTTTTCTCTACCACTCCTTCAGCACAAAGCAGGTCCTTAGAGGGACAGGTCTTCCATGCTAATGAGGAGTCTGGCCGTACTTAGAACAGTAGTCTCCAACTTGCACAAACCCTGAGGCTGCTGATGACCTTGGGCTTCTCATTCCAAGCCTGTTGTGGTCCCTGTCCAGCTGTGCTTCTCAGTTTTATGTGACATCTGGGCCATGTTTGGTCCTGGGAGGGCCCAGCTTGGCTGCTCAGACTAGGGGTGAACTGATCACTTACTTTGAGCCAGCCACTCACCCCATGCAGTCAGTGAGAAGAAGCAGATCCTGTCAGTGGGTCACATGATTCAGGGCCACACAGGGGTCAGTGGCAGGGATCAGGAACAGGGGCCTGTTGCCAGGAGCTGGGCCTCCAGTCACCTCTCTGTGCCATGTCTGTGAGCTGCAGACATCATCCTGGGGTGGAATGGGCTATAACAGCTCGGGCTTTGGTGCTCCAGCTGGTGCGCACCATAAGTGCTTGGCCGTGATTACCCTGGCTGAGAATTCTGCTGAGTTAGGTTCAAAGCCTGGGACCCCAGCTCATGGTACCGGGGGTCTTCAAAGGAGCAGAACCAGTGGGAGGACATATCTGTGAGACAGAGTAAAGCTGCATCACAAGGATGGACTCATTGATTACGGCAGCTGACAATCCCAAGCCTGCAGCTGGCAAGCAGAATTACCAATTCCAGTCTGAAGACTGAAGGAGTGCTGACACCTGGCTTGGCATGGGGGTGGGAGAGCGTCTTAGTTCTCTTTCAACTGGTGTGACCAGGCCAACCCACACCGGGGACACTTTGCTCAGTCTACCCATTCAGATGTGGTGTCAGTGAGATAGCATTTTACTTGGTGTCTGGGTATCCTGTGGGCCAATTACAGTGACACAGTCGACCATCAGGTGTATCATCACTACTATGGGATGGGATTCCCTTTCTTATCTTAGTTCCGTACTATGGTGGTTTGAATCAGGTGTCCCCATAAACTTAGGTGTTGTGAATGCTAGGTTCCCAGCTAATGGAGATTTGGGAATTAATGCCTTCTGGAGGCAGTGTATTATTGGGGGAAGACTTAAGGTGTTATAGCCAGTTTCAACTTGCCAGTGTTTGGCACATTCTCCTGTTGCCATTTTCCACCTTATGTGGGCCAGGGGGTGATGCCCACCCTCTGCTCATGCCATCATTTTCCCCTGCCATCATGGAGCTTCTTCTCGAGTCTATAAGCCAAACTAAGCCTTTTTTCCCCAAAATCTCCTCTTCATGGAGCCTCAGTGTCCTTTACTGTGCCTAGAAGTCAAGCCCATGCAGACCTACACATTCCTGGGCTCTTGAAAAATGGCAGTTGCTGACAAGTTCCAAGTCACAGCAGGCCACAGGTCAACCACACTTCCTCCCTGTGTACTGTGAAGAAGCCGGCAAATGGAGTTGTTCAATATACTTTTGTGTGTGTGTGCACTCATACATCTTTGAATGTGTGTAGTGTATGTGTGCACCTGGGTATGATTGGGGTTTAAATCATTTGCCTGGAGCTATGAGTCTACCTTGAATTCATAGCTGGTTATTTTGGTTATTTTGACCTCAACTTGAACTCCATACTTTCCAGTTCACTGGTCCTGTTTAAAAAGAATAAAAAAGTGGCTTCCTGACTTGGAGTTAAAGAAGTCAACAAACAAAGTTTCAGGACTAAGGAAGGGCTCAGGGCAGTCTTGGCTAGCTCATAGCCTGCAAATCAGAAACAAATGCCCCCATGTATCTTGAATCATGCATGAGTGAGACTCACATAGGAAGTTGGTCTATGCTGAAGGCAACATGGCCGTGCTGTCTTGACTCTGGGGTTCCATCCTTCTCCATAGCAGTTCTAGTCTGGGGATTGTGGAGGCAGAAGGCAGTTGGCAGGAAGCCAGCGCTCCATGGCTGGGCTACTGACACCGCGCCTTCCCCCTCCCGGCCACCCAGAGCAGTGCTGCAACTGTGTTGCCGCGGCGGAAGATAAACCCAGAAGGTCCAGGCACCTGCTGTGGTGCGCTCGGGCAGGATTTGACCTTGGAACATCGGTCCAATGCCTGGGCCAGTCCCTGTGTCCCATGAGGCCCAGGTGTCATGACCTCTTCCTTCCGATTGGAGTACCTTTCCTTGCCCTCCTTCTTGTCTCAGTTGAACACTCCAGGAAGCAGAGCCTGGGGCAACATTAAGTGTGAAGGGTTTGTTTGGGTTGTGGGTTACAATCACAAGACAGCGAGAGGGAGGAAAGGGGAAATGGGAGAAGGATGGGAGACAGTGCAAGGGGGCCTTACTGTGGGAGCCACATTTTCCATGAGTCCCGAGAGTCAGGTAGGATGTGACAGCAGGAAAGCTCCCTCCACCTCCTGTCCCTGGAGCACAAAGCTCTCTCTGATCACCTACTGCCTCACCAGCCGCGTCAGCAAAGCTCAGGAATGAAACAGGCCTGCACGCTGGGCCCCTAGGTCAGGGTCTACAAGTGATGAGTCATTTACAGACCGCATGGCCACAGCTTTCGGGCCAGAAGTGGAAGGAACAGGTTGGAGCAGAGTGGCCAAGGGCCCAGCAGACAGGTGTGAACAAGGGTGTCCTGCTCAGGTTCATTCGCCCTGGCCCCGTGTGTCTAGAATCACACATGAGCGAGGCTCACATAGGAAGCTGGTCTTCTGATTGATTTGTGGCTGTGGGTTTTCCAGAACCAGGACCAGCTGAGGCTGCAACATGTTCCTTTCCTCGGGGAGGCCAGCCCGCTTGCACAGCACAGTCACAGCTCTGTCCCGGCACCTCCCCAGCGGCTGGCCCATGATCAATAACTATCAACTCAGTGAGTGAGCCATTGGGATCAGGCGACCTTCCCAAGACAGAATTTAGATCATACTGTCCCTGGTTAGGAACCCCACAATTCTGCTCTTTCATTTGAGACCAGCTGCCCCCGGGCCAGCATTGACAGTTCCTGTAACAGTGACAATGCACATAAACACGCAGTATACTTTCATATACTGAATGCATGCTCACACGTAACACACAACGCATGCTCACACATGAAACATACAGTATACACAGCATGCATATGCATATGTACACAGCAAATGCACGTACAAATGCATGCTCATACATGCAGCATGCACACATACACACGGTGCACACACTCGTGCTCCATGGTGGAGGAAGCCTGTGGAGTTAGGTCTGCAGATCAAGGACATGGTGTCCAGCAAGGTTACCCCAGAGATGGGGGGCTCCAGGGTTTCTGCTGAGACTCCATCCTCTGGCAGTTCTGCCCTAGCTGGCATTTGGGGATGGATTGCCCACCCCACTCTCCTTTCTCTAGCCAGGCTCAGTCACCTCAGATGGGTCAGGCAACATGAGCAGCAGCCATGGACTGGCATTGTGGAGATGCCCAAAGGGGTTACATTCCAGAGCTGTTCCTCAACCTCAGTTATGTGTCCTGCTGAGGCCTTGCTCTGGGACTCACGGGGGACACTCAGGTGTGGCAGCAGAGACTATAGTCTGAAGTGCTCTGGAGAAGACAGGAGTGAGAAGCATGTTGGGCCATCAGTGCCTTTGTCAAGCTTCTGTTGCACTCTGGGAAGCCTGGCATGAGTGAGGACACCACAGGCTACTGCTCTGAATAGGAGGCCTGAGGCTGGGAACATGGCAGGCATGTGGCCCAGCCTAGGGCTGTGGAAAAGGGAAAAGGCCTCTTTGTGGAATGCTAAAGCAATCCTTTTTTGTTTGTTTGTTTTCAAGGTAGGGTCTTACTCTAGCCCAGACTGACCTGGAATTCCCTATGTAGTCTCAGGCTGGCTTCGAACTCACAACGCTGCTCCTACCTCTGCCTCCTGAGTGCTGGGCTTAAAGGCGTGCGCCACCATGCCAGGATTCTGCCAGAGCAATCCTGAAGGTGAAGCAGAAGGTTTCTGGGTGAAGGCAGGTGAGGAACAGCATGGACAACAGCTAGATTTCTTGGATCCACCCAAGGGCCCCACCTGTCATGTTTGTTGGTTAATTTTTGTGTGTCAACTTGATTGTTAGAAATCATTTCTGGGTGTGTCAGTGAGGATATCTTTGGGTGAGAGCTTTCAATCTTAGGAGCCAGTGAAACATATGCCCCCACCTTGGGGGTGGAGGTTGCAGCCAACCCCTGAGCAGGGCAAAGAGACAAGGAAGAAGGAATCCCTCTTTACGTCCCTCGCCCTCGTGAGCTGGTCTTTGGCCTTAGACTGGGATTCTACAGCTCTCTCGGGTCATAGACAGCAGAGTGCACGATGCCACAGGCCCCATGACTATGACAGCCTTGTCTTTACAGTCAGTTTCTAATCTCCCCACTCACCCCCACATCTGCTTTCTTGTTTAAAATATTTATTTATTTGCAAGTAGAGAGAGAGAGAGAAGAGAGAGAATGGGTGCTACAGGGCTTCCTGCTGCAGCAAACAAACTCCAGGCACATGCACCACTTTGTGCATCTGGCTTTACATGGATACTGGGGAATCAAACACAGGTCAGTAAGCTTTGCAGGCAAGTACCTTAAGTGATGAGCCATCTCTTCAGCCCACATCTGCTTTCTTGTTAGTTAAAGGAGGCGCTGAGGGGAGCCCAGCTTGGATGCAGGGCTCTGCTCAGACAGCAGGGAGATTGTAGGGTGAGTGCAGGGCACACTAAGCTGTCACTGGCTGAGGGCCTGAGGAGTGCTGGCTGATTGTTCGAGGTTTCCACTGTCAGTATCTCCAGGAAGGCAACCTCTCCTTGCCACCACAGCAGTGGGCTCCACAGGCCCCGAGCCCGTCGCTCTCTCTCCTGGGGCAGGGACACAAGCGGGTCTGGAAGGTCTATTCCTGAAGTGATTGACAGGATCGCCTGCCACTCTCCAGTCCTGGAAGAACCACAGGACAGGGTGAGGGGAGTGTGGAGGGGGAACCCTGGAGTTAATTAAATGCCAGAGCGTGGATCCAGGCACTCCTGGCCAAGGGCTCCTGGGGATCAATTCCTTCAGGGACATGAGATCTCTGTGCTGCTGGGGCTGAGGCAGCTGGGCTGGGGTGAGTCCCAGGAGGGCAGCTTGGTCTTCCTGGGATCCATTCCTCCTAGCCAAGGGGCTTACTGAGATTTCTGAGTCTGGATCCATTCTGGAAATGCCATTCCCTGTCCCATGCCAACCTCAGGATCCCACTTTGTGACTGTGTTCATGCCCTGCGCTGAGTGCAGACACTGCACTCCTGAGCAAGTGTTGTCATTTCTTTCGACCTTCCTCCCACATCCACCCACTCCTTTGTTACAGAGCCATCATGCTCCATGTCGGGCCTCCAGGGCTCATCTCCAGTTCTCAGAGCGGTCCGTCCCCATGCTCTCCGTGTCCTCTGTAGCACTTTCAACCTTCTACGTTGTGTGACATATGCAGGAGTGGTGGCTGAAAGCCTCCTTGTATGGGGCATGAAGTTGGAGGAGGGAGCAAAGGCAGGGCATTTGCTAGTACATTTTTGTTTTTTTTTTATATGAGAGATAAAATAAGCAAGTACTAGAATAGTCATGCTTTGAATTAGTAAACAGAAAAATCAATTTATAGCTCAGATAAAATGGCTTATTTATCTGAGAAATTGGTGCCTTCCTTTATGAGTCAGTAAATGGTAGTTTGGAAAGAGGAACCAACTATTCAGATAGCGGGGTTTTAATACATGTGGGTGAATGCCTGCACCACCCTCTTTCTCTGAGATTGAAGGTGTGTGCCACCATGCCCAGAAAATCTTTCCTGTCTTGAGTTGCTTCTCATCAGGCATTTGGTCACAGCAATGAGAAAAGTAACAAATATAGAAAACTGGTACCAGAAGTGGGTCATTGATGTAATAAACCTGACCACGTGGTTCACAAGCCTTTAGAACTGGTTGGCAAGATGAATGTGGAAGAGTTTGGAGTTGCTTGCTACAGGAGCCCTAGAATGCTGTAAGCAGAATTTAATAGGGTATTCTGATGAGAATGTGGAAGACCAGAGGGCTGACAGAAATGTGGACAGCAAAGTCTTGGTTCACAAGGTTTCAGAAGGAAATGCGGACTCTTGGTCTAGAGGCTACTCATATTACATGTTGGCAAAGAATGTCACTGCATTCGGCCTGGGTCCTGGGAACTTGAATGAGGCTGAATTCAAAAGTGGTTGCTGTAGACAGCTTCATGTTGCTGGGAGGAATATCCCAGCAGACACAGTTCATGGGAGGAAGGGGTTTATTCCAAGCTCACAGATCCAGGGGAAGTTCCATCCAGCGGAAGAAGCTGCTTCCACATATCCTAACGGAGAAACAAGTACTCAGCAAATACCAGAAAGCAGCAAACACAAATGGCCAGCAAACAGGATCCTGCCAGGGCTCAGACCTCTCTGCATACCTTGGGCTGGAATTCAAGTCTGCCCCCAGGGATACCTCCTCTAGCTAGGCTGCTGAGCATCCAAGTTACAAGTTTTGTTTTGTTTTTTTTTCAAGGTAGGGTTCCACTATAGCTCAGGCTTTCCTGGAATTCACTATGGAGTCTCAGGGTGGCCTGGAACTCATAGTGATCCTCCTACCTCTGCCCACCCGAGTGCTGGGATTAAAGGCATGCGCCACCATGCCCTGCCCCAAGTTACAAGTTTTGATAAAACACCTTAGTCTATGAGGGACATACATTCAAACTATCACAGTAATTGACTGTTTTTTGGCAAAGGAAATTAAAATTTTTTTTTTGTTCATTTTTATTTATTTGAGAATGACAGGGAGAGAGAGAGAGAGAGAGAAAGAGAGAGAGAGAGAGAGAGAGAGAGAGAGAGAGAGAATGGGCACGCCGGGGCTTCCAGCCACTGCAAATGAACTCCAGACGTGTGTGTCCCCTTGTGCATCTGGCTAACATAGGTCCTGGAGAATCAAGCCTTGAACTGGGATCCTTAGGCTTCACAGGCAAGTACTTAACTGCTAAGCCATCTCTCCAGCCCTGGCAAAGGAAACTTTAAGACAGCATAGCATTCAGGTTGTGGCATGGTTTCTGCTTACCTGTTCTTATATAGGTTTACAGTGAGAGACAGCGATAAGTAGAACAGAATGACAGAAAAAATACACAGTTTGCTGAGTGTGATACTTTATATTGATTGTCAGTTTGACAAGACCTAGAATTGCCTGTGAGGGATTATGTAGATTAGGCTAACTAAAGGAAGAAGACCCACCTTACCCATGAGCAGAAGCCCCCATAGCTTGGGATCCTACAGTGTATAAAAAGGAGAGAGTGGTTAGTATGAGCATTTATCTCTCTGCTTCCTCACTGTGCGCTGAGTGTAACCAGCGGCCTCAAGCTCCTGCTGCCATTCTTCCCACCATGATGGACTGTAAGCTGAAGCAAACCCTTCCTCCATTAAGCTGAGCTTGTCAGGTGTTTTGTTCCAGCAACAAGAAGGTAACTAATACACTGAGTAAAGGTGTGTGAGTGAGTTTAAAGTTGTAGACAGGGAGGATGCAGACAATGCATCTGTACTTCTTGAAGAGATTTGTGTAATTCATGAGAAAGCTTGTTCTCTTCACTGAGAATAGGAAAGACACCTTGAGGGAAAGACTCTGACCACTGAAGGCTCCAGCTTATGAATATCTAAATTCATTTGTAAGGAGAGAAACTGACCTAAGAATATCACTAAAAGGGTTTTCCACCAGTGAATAACCTAGGGAAGTATTTTCCAGGGGAACTATGACAGAGGAGCTCAATGCATTTTTCATTATGAGATAGCCATGAACCTTTGAGGACCAGGGATGGAATGTGACTTCTAAAGTTGTATATCTGAGTGTCAAAATGACAAGGGGTGGACTTATGATGGTTAATTTCTATTGTCAACTTGATTAGATTAAGAAGTACCCAGGGCATTAGCGAGGCACACGTTCAGATGTGTCTGAGGCTATTCCCAGAGAGGTTACTTGAGAAGATAAGACCTACTCTGAATGTGGGTGACACAATCACATGAACTGGATCATGGACTGAATAAAAAAGGAATAAGACCAAAGCCAGGTGAGCACTGGCATTCACCTCTCTCTCTGCTTCTCAACTCTGGATGAAATTTGACCAGCCAGCTCATGATTCCATCGCCATGCCTTCCCCACCATGAACCAGAGTAAACTTTTCCTTTCTTGGGCTGGAGAGATGGCTTAGCTGTTAAGGTGCTTGCCTGCAAAGCCAAAGGACCTCAGTTTGATTCCCCAGGGCCCACGTAAGCCAGATGCACAAGATGGCACATGCATCTGGAGTCTGTTTGCAGAGGCTGGGGGCCCTGGCGTGCCCATTCTTCCCCCCTCCCTCCCCTCTCACTCTGCCCCTTTCCCTCTCTCAAATAAATAAATAAAAATGAAATATTAAAAAACTTTTCTTTTCTTAAGTTGTTCCTTGTTAGGTATTTGGTCACAGCAGTGAAAAAAGTATACTTTCCCCCTTCTTTCCTCCATCTTTTCTTTTCCTTCTTTCTATTTTGTCTCTTTCATCTATCTATCTATCTATCTATCTATCTATCTATCTATCTATCTATCATCTATTTTATTTATTTATTTATTTGAGAGCAATAGACACAGAGAGAAAGACAGAGAGAGGGAGAGAGAGAGAATGGGCGCGCCAGGGCTTCCAGCCTCTGCAAACGAACTCCAGACGCGTGCGCCCCCTTGTGCATCTGGCTAACGTGGGACCTGGGGAACCGAGCCTTGAACCGGGGTCCTTAGCTTCACAGGCAAGCGCTTAACCGCTAAGCCATCTCTCCAGCCCTCAATCATCTATTATCTGTCTGTTTATTGAAGTGTGCACATCTGTGTGTGTGCACGCACGTGTGTGTGTGTGTATGGGCATGCCAGGGTCTTTTGCCTCTGCAAATGAACTCCAGAGGCATATACCACATTTTGTATTTGGCTTTATGTGGGTACTAGGGGATCAAACCCAGGCCAGCAGGCTTTGCAAGCAAGCACTTTAAACCATTGAGCAATCTCCTATGTCCTTTTCTTTCTTCTGGCTAATTGGAAGTTAGTTTGCAATGATTCAAGTCTCTTCTTTTGGAGCCCTGGGAATAAAAGGTCTTGAATCCAAGGTATAAAATTTCCATTCATAATGCTGAGAGCTATAGGACTGTTGAATAACAAATGCTTTAAGCAAGTGCCAAATTTTGCTCTGTCAGACATGTGTTCCAAGCCCCCTACAGACTCTTGGGACCACAGACCATACCCAATCCTGTCTATACCATACTTTCCACCTTCTTATATACCTTTTTTGTAATTTTTTATAAGAGAGAGAGAGACAGAGAGAGAGAGAGAGAGCACAAGAATTGGCACACCAAGGACTCCAGATACTGCAATTGAACTCCAGATGCATGTGGCACCTTGTGCACATGTGCAACCTTACAGACTTACGTCACTTGTGCATCTGGCTTACCTGGGACCTGGAGAGTTGAACAGGGGTCCTTGGGCTTTGCAGGCAAGCACCATAACTTTTCAGTCTCCTGTATACATTTGATAAAGTTCAAGTTCTAAATTAGGCACAGGAAGAGGTTAATAACACTAATAATAAAATAGAACAATTATAACAATGTACTGTAATAAGGCAGCCCAGATCACTATTACCATTACTTTGGAGCCATTACTAAGTAACGTCATGGGGCCCCAACAGAGAAGTGCCAGGACATCAGCCTGATGACCAGGAAAGCTAGCAGGTGACTCCCAGGCAGGTGGCACATAGTGTGGATGTATTGCCCAAAGCAATGAGTCATGTTCTGGAGGGAAGGAAGGAGGGAGGGAATGAGGCAGTGAAAGAGATCATTACGCTCTTCAGAATGGCAAATGATTAAAAACATGTGCATTGTTTATTTCTGAAATTTTCCATTCAGTAGTTTTGGAACACCTTTACCAGTGGGCAACTGATGTGGAGAGCAAAACTTTAGACAAGGGAGGACTCCTGTTCCTGGGTGCCGTCTCGGTGTTGACAAGCAGGGGAAGAACACTTGGACCCTCGTTGAGGCTGCAGGCCCTGGCTACAAGCAGGCGTGGGTCTTATGGGGGTGAAGCTGAAGAGTGGGTCCTGCACTCCACCCCCAAGGGGCACCTGCATAAACCTTCTGGCTCTTTCGTTGCAGCAGGGTTCAGGCCAGGCTGATGTTGATGAAGGACTCTGGGAGCCCCAGAACACTTGATGGAAGGCTCTTTCAGGATAATGGAGAGCAAAACAAGGCTCCTGCAGCTAGCAACCCCAGGGGCTAGGGAGCTAGCACTGGCAATGGCTGGGAGGGCAGTCAAGAGTGAAGGGACCCTGTGGCCGTCTATCAGTTGTGGTACTTATTGTTCTTGGGATGAACAGTGCCCAGAGTGGGGAAAGAAGTGGGGTTGATCAGATCATATGGGGACAGGGAGGAGTCTGCTTAGCTCCTCTGGAGAGTAACCGTAAGCTATGGCCCATTTTGTCTGTGGCTCCCAAATCCAGCTCCCAGACAGGGGCCTAAGACAACTGTAGAGCCAGTTCTCCAAGTGAAGAAACCCAACATGCAGTGTTTCCTCCAACAGGAAGCAGCCTAAACTTCTCCATCTGTGAGGCTATGGGAAAGTTCTCTGAGCCTGGAGCTCTGAGGGCAGAGGAGGCCCACCTCAGTGAATAAATACCTGGTTGCAATCCAAGGGCTGCTGGCAAGATTCTGTAGGGAGTCAGGCACAGACCCTGGGCCCGGAGTGTGGTCGTTGGCATACAGGGCCCACTCAGGTGGGGGCTGGATGGTGGTCAAGTGTGTGACTCTGTATACAATGAGAAGATTGTCTGGAGACACTCCCTGGTAAGTACTAGAGACAGTAGCAGCAGTGCCCCTAGTGCCCTGAGCTCCCATGCCCCTCAGGCACAGACCCAGGTACCAATACTGGATGCTGACAGATGGCAGATGGTAGGCAGTGCTCATAGGCCAGGCCACCCGATGGAAGTGGAGCACTGCCCATGGGCGGAGAGCGGTGGTGCTCCACAGAGGGAGAGGAGGCTTCCAGAAGTGAGCAGATAGGACTTGCCCTTCAGGTGAGGAAAGGCGCATGACAGGGCCAGGGTGTAGCTGGGTAGGGCGTTGGGTAAAGGACCGAAGGCAAGTCAGTGGGGACTGTGTGGGAGTTAAGTGGGGATGGATGGGCTCTGGTAGGGGTTCCATATGGAATCAGAGAGGGGGTAATGGATAACAGGGAGGGAGGTAGGTGGGGAGGGTGGGGAATGGGTAGAAAATTGGGTGGAGAGTCAAGTGGGCTAAGTTGAGGGGCTATGGGACTGGTTAGACCAAAGGTAATGATTATGGAGAAGAATGAACCTTTGGTGACATCTTTAGGTGGCTGGGTCACTGTGACAAAATACCTAAGAAAACAGCTTCAAAGGAGGAATACTGATTGTTTCGATTCATGGTTTCAGAGCCTAGTCCATTGTTTCTGGGCCATGGACAGGCAGAGCAACACGGCAGGAGCACATGAAGGACAGAGCTACTCACTTCAAGGTGGTGGACAGGGGCGGAAAGAGCAACAGGAATGGGCCAGGCACCAGACGAACCCTTCAAGTCACTCCCCCAGCAGTCTACTTCCATCAGCCAGGCCCCTGCTCCCAACAGCCCACTCGCTTATCATGGATGTCAGCACCCTCGAGCACTCACCACTGCTGGAGGGAGCCAAGCCTTTAGCACCTGAACCCTTGGGGACATTGCATATGCAAAAACTAACACTGGCTCAGTGGGTCCTGAGGACACCCTTGGGCACCTAGATAACTGCTTCCCTGAGCATTTGGGTGGCAACTGCCAGGAGAAGGTCACAGAAGTATGCGGCATGGCAAAGCTGTGTGTGCTCAGGGCCCAGGTCTAGCCCAGCACCCTATTTGGGGGCTATGTCCCCCTGATGCTGAGTGCCCTCCTCACAGTGTGAACCTGGGTGGATTTGAAGGTCTGGAACCAGCATCACCTTGCGTTGCTTCAGTGTGCCCTGGCACGAGGAAGCAGCATAATGAATTGCCACCTTCAGTGACTTGCAGAAGTCCTTTATTGCTCGTGAGCCTTGAGCTGGTGGGGCCTAGCCACTCCAGGCTGAGTTAGCAGGAGATGGTCCAGGCCGAGCAGTCTTTCCCTCCTCACCGGTGTGGCAGACTACCCAGGCATGTCCTTCTTATGTCAGGGGCTGGGAGCTCCCGAATGACGGGCCGAAGCATGAGCCCCTCCCCCCCTGCCACATGCTCTAAGGGTCTTCTTTCTACCCATATCCCACTTCACCAGGGCCACGATCACTGAGGTGTCCATAGAGAGGGTCACCTTTGGGAAGACTTGGATCTGAGGCTCCACTCACCTTCATTACAAAGCGTCCCTGTCTCTCCAAATAGTGCCAGGCATTCCCTTCCCATCATAGCCTGGTCATTGCTCTCTGGAAGTTCTCTGACTCCAGCTGCCTGGATCCACTGCCTCCCTTGGAGTGTGAGCTCCCAGCAGGTGCTTCCGAGAAACCAAAGGAGGCACCAGGCAGGTGAGTGAGACTTAGAAAGAAGAGGAAGGAAGGTTTGCAGGGGTGCTTTGGGGTCAGTCTGAGGACCTGCCTTTTGCTCCACTGCAGAGGTGCTGTGGCCAGGGTGGCTGCCAGGAGAGAGATGGGGATGTAGCTGTGGCCAGCCAGGCCTGGCTGGGGAAGCTGCTGGCTGCTGACTTGCTTTCCTTCGCTGGGAATCTGAAAATGCCAACTCTTCCTTCATTTGCTTTTCTGGAGAACTGCCGGGTGGGGGTCATGGAGAGAGTCACTTATGCATGCCGGCAAGGAAAGGATGCACCATGTCCCAGGAGCACCTGTTGGGATCAAGATCCACCCCAGGCTCCAGGCACAAAAGGACTTACTGTAATGAAAACTAGAGCCTGGATCTCGACACCTCCAAATGAGTGCCTTTAAAGAAGTAATTGCTTTGCTGCAATTATTTTAGGAGGCTTAACTAACCGCATGGGCGCTTTTGAAGAATACTTGCAGAGTTTAAAATTCCACCCACGGGCCCCAAGGGTGGGGGCTCCCACAGGTGCCTGAGGTCACATCCAGGCTCTACCCGGTGGACAGGGCTCACTGAGCCCTGGAAGAGCGGGGGTGGGGGGGTTTGCAAAGAAGTGTCCCAGCCAAGGGAGGCCCTGTTGCCACGGATACCGCCTCCTTGGATGTCTGCAGAAGAGCCAGGCACATGGTGGGGCTCCACTGGGGTGCTAAGGAAGGGGAAGGCAGGGGAGGGTGGTGGCAGAGAAAGGGGGTTCTTTCATTTCCTTCTTCATGAAGAGGGGCAGAGCCTTCCCTGACAGGAATGATGAATTAAGAGAGAACAGGCACAATGCCTAGTGTCTGATCCTGCGGGCTCAGCCCTTAGCCTGGGTCCTCCATTGCTGCCGCTGCCCTTGGTATCACTTCTCTGGTCCAGGCCCTGCTTGTCTTCTAATTAGGGAATGCTCTGGACTTTCAGAGAAACTCCGGGCTTCCACAGAGGTGTGAGCAAAGCCCTGCCAGCAAGACACACGCATTCAGAAGTTACCCTCCCAGGCCCTCAGAGTGCCTCACCCGCCAGGATGTGGGCAGATGCTCTGGAGACGCAAGGTAACAATTTATTTTTAAAGAATCATTCTGAAAACAATTAAATGCAATTTGTGAACATGGCAGGAAAAGATGAGCCATGAGACAGATTAGTAACAGCGATTTGAAGTATGTCAGGATGGCAACCACATAGCCAGGCTGGAAGGCTGGCTTTGCTAGGATGCTGGCTGCCGGAAGGTGCTTGAGGAGAGACAACTGCCCTGGCCTGGGCTGCGGAGGATCAGGGGAGCAGGTTCTCCCTTCGCTGGGAGGGGAGACCAGTGCATGGCAAGCAGAAGGCACCTGCACAGGCCATACAGAAATGCATGACGAAGCCTCAGAGGCTGGAGAGAGCTCAATGGGCATCTCCCACAGAGGGACAGAATATTGCTGAACCTGCTATGCCCTGGGCATACCTTTGCCCATGGTTGCTGCCTAGAGGATGGGTGATGGGCTGATGCGCCCGGTGGGCCATGGAAGTGTCAGGAGACTTCTCTTGAGAAGAGATGGCAGGGTGTTGGGGCCACTGCCACCTTTCCCACACCCACTTGCCTCTGGCATAGTCAAGGGCTGGCTTCTGACCAGATGAAGGCAACTGCTTCTGGGAGACTGAGGTCAGGCATAGACCCTCCATAAACCCTTGCTTCTCCCAGGTGGGAGCCCACCATACTGAGTCAGCCCATAGGGAGGAAGACACGGGTGTGTACTGCAGGAGAGAAAGGAGTTAGGACAAGAGTTGAATAAAGCGAGCTCATACCGCGTGCACACGGAACAAGCTTCATCCTCGTTCCTGTTTTACTGAGTCACGGGCAAGCTGAGCACCGCCCTGCCAAGGGCCCAGACATTGTTGAGAAGCAGAGCCAGGTTTTGTGCTCAGACTGCCAAGTTCAAGGATCTAACCTTGATGCCATCCTACCTCCATGGGAGGAAGTCAGCTTGACTCAATATCCAGGCCTTGAATGCTAAATAGGGGTACAGAACTGGGTGACCCAGACCCATGGCCCTCCCTCAGCAAATTCCTGGGGGGCAGTAGAGCATCCGGGCTGCTTCTCCACCATATGTGGTGGGCCCAGGACAGCCCCTGCCAGAGGACCGCTCCTTAAGGATCCCCAGGAACAAAAACATGTTTTTCTTTAGGAATTTCGTCTCATGAGATTGACAGGAGGGATCATCCGCAGCTCAAGGCCTGTTTTCCTTGGCTGGAATACTTGGATTTCCTCCAGGCGCTTGGAGCCAGGCCCGCTAACACCATCAGCCCTGCTTGTGCCACCCAGCAACGTTCCCTGCAACGTGGAGCAGTGCTCTCATCGGCTCAGTCTCCCCCACTGGTGTGCCTCCTTCTCCTTCTCCAAGGAATGCCAGGCCTATCTGTCAAGGGTCTCCAGTTGTGCCTCTTCTAGTAACAGTCCTAGGCACAGGCCAGTGGCAGAGCTGGTGGGAAGTACAGTGCTGTGAAGGAACTGGGGACATAAGGCAAGCATGGGGCCATCCTAGCTTACGCCCAAGAGGACCAGGCACAACTGCTCCCTTTCAGTCCAACTCGCTGCCAGCTGAGAAGGAAGGGAGAAGAAACCTCTCTTCTGGCTCCTCAGCCCATGGCATAGGGGCTGTGGGTTGTTCCTCCAATGTGCTTCTCTGCCTGCTTTGATGCACCAGGGAGGAGACTGGTGTATATGGATCCGTGGCCCACACTTGACTTCAATGCCGGAGAAGCTGACTGGAAGGGACTGTGAGAAGCTGTCCTCACCAACCAGGAAGCTAGTTAGTGTACGCACCATGGGAAATCCCACCTCAGTCATGAGTTCTGGACTGGCCACCTATTTGGGAGAAGTGCACACATGTAACATGATTTAAGCTGCCTGGTGCTGCTATGGAGCATGGTGGCTTCTTGGTCCACTCACTGCAGGAGCAGCACCAGCTAAGGGCACAATGCTTAGCACATCTGACCCAGGGGTCCCAGGCTGTGAGACCCACACTCACCACTTCCTTGAAGTTGCTCAAGGTGGGCAATGGGTACGTGATTTTTACCTATCTGTGCTTCCCCAAATGTCTCCAGCAAGGATAATTTATTTTGAAATCAGAAAGAGAAAACCAGATGAAGAGCTCTGCCCACAGGTTGTCCTGCGTGACCCTCCAGGTACCAGAACAGCTGGTGGCAGGCCCACTTAGGTGACTAGGGTCTCACTCAGACCCATGTTCAGTTATTCAGCCTTGCCTTCCCATTGTGGGGCCAGGGCTGCTGGCAAATCTAGGGGAAGCCAGCCTGTCCTGCCTCCCCAACGACCCCACCAGGCATCTCAGCTCTTTCCTCCACTGAGCCCCGAGCTGAGTCAAGGCATTATGTCTCAGGTGCCTCAGTCCCACATCCCATCCGAGCTCCTCCTAGATTCTGCACCTGGCCCTAGGCATCCACCACCAATCTTGCCCGGAGCCTTTGGGGTGAAATTGTCCCCCTCGTGTCTCAGAGGAAAGCTATGAATCTCTGGGGATCCCAGAATGGTCAAGCTCTGTGGCCAGATCCTCCTGCAATAGCTTCCCTCCCCTCTTCAGCTCGGCCCAGCCTGGGGTAGGAGCTCACCTGGGATCCAACACTGGTCAAAGGTGAGGTCTTAGTATGTACAGAAGGAGCTTCTGAATCCCTCAAAATCATGACAGTAGGTATGCTTCTTCCCCAGATGGAAGCGTTTCCTCTCAACTTCACAGGAAACTCTATTTGCCCATGGCTGACTGTGCAAACATGCCCTCTTTTATATACCAAGATTCTCTAGAGACCGCACCCTCTGGCTTTGTATTGGTGAACTTACCTGTTGGCACTTGCCACTGCACTCTAACCCTCATCACCCTGGTCTCTCTCCGATATCTCTAGGCCACAGAGAGAAGTAGAACTATGCCGAGAGCCACAGTGAGGCCACAAGACTGAGCTGTGAAAGCTTTTTCAAGGCACACGAGCATTATCCTTCATGGTCTAGAGCACAACCCATCATGTGGATTGTGACTCCATATGAGCTTGTGTAACTTGAGTATGTGGGTCAAGAAAATATTGACAGTAGGGTTTTGAATGTACAATGACCCCAGATTAATTCAAAATCAAACATATAATGAATCTGAGGTGTTTCTGGCAGCCCTTGCTGTATTATGCAACTTCCCTGCAGCCTTGAGTCTATTTTATTTTTATTGTATTTATTTGCAAGCAGAGAGAGATAGAAGAGATAGAAGAGAAACAGACAGACAGAAAGAACTGGCACACCAGGGCCTCCAGCTGCTGCAAATGAACTCCAGACACCTCTGCCATTTTATGCACCTAGCTTTACGTGGGCACTGGGGAATCAAACCTGGGTCGCTAGGCTTTGCAGACAAGTGCCTTAACAACTGAGTCATCTCTCTAGTCCCCAGTCTCGGTTCTGAACACACAGTGCTCATGCTTCTCACTGCAACGATGTCACATCATGTCAATGAGTGCTGCCTGAAGCAACTTGACTCAGCTTTGAGAGTACTGTATGTTACGAACCACAGTGATTTTACTGTATATACGAAGTTCTTTGTTCTTACAAAACATAATTGTTTAATTAGAGACAACAAAGACATTTTCTACTGTCATTCTTCAGCATATAAATATCAAGTTAGTGTATTTTTGGATTGTGTTATGTTAGGATGCTTGATTTTCACGTTTTCTGTTTGAGTTATAGACTTGGATCTCATAAAAATTGTCAAATGAATTTTGACTTGGGAATAAGATAAATTTCAAGAAACTTCTGAAATGGTCGTAAACTTACTTTTGACATTCTGTGTTATATGTTTATGTGAAGTGGCATTCTTAGCTTATCAAATCAAATATCAATTGGCTCTGAAAACTTTGAAGGGGGCTAGAAAAATGGCTCAGCAGTTTAGGTACTTGCTTGCAATGCCTAAAGGTTCGGGTTTGATTCCCCAGTAGTCAGGTAAAGCCAGATGCAGAGTGGTACATGCACCTGGAGTTTGTTTGCAGTAGCAGAGACCCTGGGTTTCACTCTCTCTCTCCCACTCTCTCTGCTTGCAAACTAATAAATACAAAAAAAAAAAAAAAAGCAACAACAACTTAGAAGGTGCTCTATATCCTCCAGTTTGAAATATTCAGCCAAAATTTAATACTTTATGTGAAAGCCCATCCATATCATTCATATACAAATTTGTTTTCATTTTTAATTTAATGACAAAATTACAAAGAATTATTTTAAAATAAATTTCTTGCTGGGCGTGGTGGCACACACCTTTAATCCCAGCACTAGGGAGGCAGAGGTACGAGGATCCTCATGAGTTCGAGGCCACCCTGAGACTCCATAGTTAATTCCAGGTCAGCCTGGACCAGAGTGAGACCCTACCTTGAAAAACCAAAAATAACAATAAAAAATAAATTCTTTATGACTTACTATCAGTCAACCTTTGATCTGTGCACATATTTCATCCTATGATGTATAAACATTTCTCAAGTGAAAAAGTATGAGTGGAGAAGTTTAAGAAGCCCTGGTATAGAAGAAGCAAGATTACCACCATACACGTTCCTCCACTCCACTGCAGGCACTCAGGGTCCCTCAGCAGCATTTCTTGACCTCTTCTGTGTCACGGATCACCAAACAAATCATGGGATCTGATATCTTGTGAGACCAAAGGACCATCCATGGCTTCCTGGCTCGGCGATGCCTGCCCTCCCACTTCAATTCCAGAGAAAGAATGTTGTTTGTTTGCTAATCCCTCGCTGGCATTTCAGTACCTGTTTACTTTAACTAATGCCTTGGTCTTGATGTAATTGATCTCAAAAGAGAATAAAATAATATTCCATTAAAGTCACTGAAAAATTGATCATCCAATTTCAGTGCAATCTCAGGGGTGGAAATGCTAACAACCATTTATATTAAGTTTGCTTCCTTGCACTCTCCCTGCTTTCTGCTCAGTCCCAGGCTAACACTGCTGTAGGACGGGGTGCAACAGGTGGCCAGTGAGTATTTGAAGCCTCGGGATTCTTGCATATGCATGTGCACTGTCTCTCACTTCCAACAGGTCTTAGGCAACGTGCTTCTGGCGTCAGTCCCCTTGGCAAAGCAAAAGGCTGCTACTGAGGGCCTAAAAGCACAGTTCTTACCAGGCCTGGCCCCTAAGCAGGCATGGGTGTGACCAAGGGCTTGTCAGGGGCTCAGCTGGGTAGCCTGGGGCCCTACCCTTTCAGGGCACACACCCTGTCTCCTACTCCCAACTTAGGGAGGAAGTTTGAGCACCTTCAGACTGTCACTACTGTGGTACTACAGTTCTTCCCCCGACCTCGTGATCACGTGCTGGCCCCACCCCCACGTTATTGTGGTCCTCTGCAAAGACCAGAGAGTTCTAGACCTTCCTCCCACTACTATATCAATGGGGATGGGGTAACCTTGAGTGGAAACTGCCCCACCCTCAGCTCCCTGACCCTGGGGCAGGGGCAGAAAGTGGTACCAAGAACTGAGAACCAAGTGCTCCCAGGCACCAGGCCCTACCCTGATTGAATAGTTCTAGGGGTCCACATCCCTTCTCACCTCTACACACTGAACAGCAGGGAAGGAACTGGCCCAGGGCCACCCGGAGATGCCAGCTCAGCTCTGCCCAGGGCCTCCTCTTCTGCCCACACTGCACAGTCTCAGTCTGCAGCCCATGAGGTCCCATCCTGTGACCCCCAGTCTCCTTCGGGGGCTCAGCAGCAAGTGCCCTTAGCCAAAAGTTCCTGCCTCTCACTCGGAGGGGAAAGGGTCAAATTATAACCCAAGAATCCGACTCCCAGGTGGCGCTGTCCCCCTTACCTGTGTCCTTTGC
Organism: Jaculus jaculus; assembly: GCF_020740685.1. NCBI lineage: Eukaryota > Metazoa > Chordata > Mammalia > Rodentia > Dipodidae > Jaculus > Jaculus jaculus. The sequence goes on from NC_059112.1 coordinate 59,523,690, forward strand.
AGAATTGGGGGTGGGGTTGGGTTCTGGGCTGCCCTGTGGCACAGGTGGGCTTGGCAGAGACGAAGTGGGCAACAACAATGCAGAAGCAGCCTGGCTAAGGAGACTGTTCACTGAACTGCACTCCCAGTACTCACCTGTTCTTCTTGCTTTTTTCTTTTTAATTAATTTATTTATTTATTTGAGAGTGACAGAGAGAGAAGGAGGCAGATAGAGAGAGAGAGAGAGAATGGGCATGCCAGGGCCTCCAGCCACTTCAAACAAACTCCAGATGCATGTGCTCCCTTGTGCATCTGGCTAATATGGGTCCTGGGGAGTCGAGCCTCGAACTGGGGTCCTTAGGCTTCACAGGCAAGTGCTTAACCACTAAGCAATCTCTCCAGCCCTCACCTGTTCTTTTTAATTCATTCATTCATTTGTAAGGGGAAACAGAATGAGAATGAATGAATGGGTGTGTCAGGGCCTCTTGCCACTGCAAATGAACTCCAGACTCATGCACCACTTTGTGCATCTGACTTTACATGGGTATTATAGAATCGAATCCAGGCTGTCAGGCTTTGCAAGTAAGTGCCTTTAACCGATGAGCAATCTCTCCAGCATTCAGCCTGCTCTTAATCTAGGTCTTGGTTTGTAGAAAACACAGTGCTCTTAATGGGTGGGGCTTCCAGGCCAAGCAAATTCTGATTCTAACAGTCTTGACTCCAGGGTGCCCAGCACAGAGACCCCTTTTCTTATGGAGTTTGAGATTCTCCATTCCAAGACATGATGTTTCTGGTGTTCTAGTGGAGTACTGTGGATGCATACCCCCAGGGCCACTGCTGACAGGCAGCCCATGGGGCAGGGGCAGTAACCTGGCCACACCCACACTTTCTCCTGGGCCACAGTGCCCTTCCTGCAGCAGAGCTGACATTGATGTCTTATGTCCTTAAACAAAGCGAAGCCATGAGCAGCCATGAGAACGTGTCCTCAATCCCATCCTGCCAGGCTGCGGATGAACTGCTCTCCTGCCAAGCTCTGAGCCTGCGCAGTAAGCCTCAGCCCCAGGCTGGGGCAGGGCCTGGGCCAGGAGTCTGTGCCTCGAGCTGTGCTGTGTCTCCAGGCGGAGAAGAGCAGTTGTTGTTTCCAAGGAAACATCACCCGCGATTCTCCAAAAGCCAGTCATGGATGGTCTGTGTTTCATTGCCTCCAGATCTCAGGGAAGATGTGTTTCCATTGTGATGGCACTGAAGCACCACACAGAAAGCAGAAAAGGGCGTGACTCTGGAGGCTGGGGATGCCCCCGGCAATAGATAGGCAAGAGGGAACACCTGGCATTCAGGGAGTGACTCCCCAGGTGGCCTTTGTGGGCACAAGACTGTGGGTGCTGCCTGTCGCACAGACCCCACCTGACTGAGTGCACACGGGAGCTCAGATCCCACAGAACTAACATCCTTGCCAAAGGGCAACAGACCTGACAGGACTGTGGTCCCAATTTGTTCCCGGGCTCATCTGTGAACTGGGATGAACTCTCTTCTCTGTTTAAGGCCATGTGGATGGTGCACCCTCTCCAATCATCCTCTGTGTAATAACGAGAACAGCCTCATTGCCCCGTGTGCTAGCAAACAGTTTTGGGAGGCAGCAGAGCTGAGTTTGGAGTGGGGTACAGGAGGTATGCTAAGCTGCACAGCGTCAGTGGGGCAGTACTTCCTGTGTGTCTGCAGCTTCTGGACCATAGAGTCTTGCCTATGGGCTTCATTTGATCCTAAGACCAACCTCGAAGGCTTGGTTTGAAGATGAAACCAGCACTTAATCCATAGGAGACAACCCCGGCCTCAAGAAAATGCTCAAAAAATATTTGCTAGTTCACAATAGACACCTGTCTATTTAGCGAGGGTTGAAGTGTGAGGCTCACAGGGGTATACCCAGTCACGGCAGAAAGCACACGCTTAGACAGAAAACTCACGTCCTCCTACGAGAGATGTCTACTCATGCAAGAGGACCACGTCCTCCTGAAAGAATGTCTATTTACCTGGGGGGACCTCTGTCCCCCTGGGGAGCATTTTTAATGGGCCCTCTGGACAGAGTCTGGTGGGGTTGGAATCTGAACACTCTGGAATGGAGCTGGAGGGGAGCAAGGCTGCCCAGCTGCCAGTGTCCTAGAGAGGGAGGCTGACATGGGACCAAGAGGTCACCCTGGGAGCATGGGGCTTACAGGTGTACCCTCAAGTCTGATCAGGAAGGACTAAGTGCAAGAAGGGGAGAAAGTCCAGATACTGCTGCCCAAGGCTGGACAGGACCTGTCCTAAGGCTAGGGGAGGAGGCTGAGCTGGCGCCACCTGCTGCCATCCCCAGGAGCCAAGCTGCAGACAGCTTGTGGACAGGTGACCTGCAGACTCCCGGGCATCTGTCCAGGGAGGCTGAGCCCTGTGAGAAGACGAAGGCTCTGCCTACCACAAACTCCTCAGCACCCCCATACTTGGTCAAAGAAAACAGGCGGCTGCATTTTTAAAGTAAGATGTTTGTTTTTCTAAAAGCTTCAAACACCTTTTTTTGTTGTTTTGTTTTTGAAGACTTGGAAGCTGAGCATGGGTGCCTCTGGAGGAGCCTCCCAGTAATGAAACAAGCCAGGAGCCACAGCTGATAGGGGACTAAAGGGACCCCAGGGTGGGCATTTGGGTAAAAAGAGACCCAGGCCCACTGTCCTCAGGCTCTCAGAGGTGGCCAAGAGCCCTCCCCCCAACCTGCTCTGTCACACATGGCTGCAGTGGCAGAGGGTGACTTTACAGCTAAGCCCTGGGTAGCAAAGTTGGCTCAACAGAGCCAAAGGAGTTTTTCAAGATGTCTTGCCTTAACTGCTAAAGCTATCTCTCCAGCCCTCAAGATGTTTTCCCACCCCAGACACTGATGAAACCCCACTCATTCCAGACCTTTCAGGAAACAGATTGGGTCAGGGGGAGGAAGGAATGGGTTTGGGTCCCAAGTCTTGGCTATCTGGGTTCCGATGCTGGCTCTGCACTGAGATGAGGTGCTTGCCAAGCCTGTGAGGTGAGCTGATGTGAGGAACAATGGAGCTCGCCAGAGTCAGTGCCCACATGGAGTGAGGGGACTCACTCCTGTCCACTCCAGAGGTCTGATCTCTGTGTTAGAAGCACTGGCTGGTACACAGCCCAGGCCTCATATTAACTAGTACCATGTGGGAAGGGAGCTCTGCTAGGTGCTGAAGGCCACCAGGGTCTAAGCCCTGAGTGATTCCAGATAGAATCAGGGATCTCTACATGTGAGGGAAGAGGGAACCTGAGAAAAGAAGTCCTTGGGCTGGAGAGATGACTCAGCAGTCACTTGCCTTTATGGCTTAAGGACCTGGGTTCTATTCCCTAGTATCCATGTAAAGCCAGATGCCCAAGGTGGTGCATATGTCTGGAGTTTGTTGACAGTGGCTAGAGGCCCTGGTTCTCCCATATTTCCTCTTTCTCTCTCAAATTAAACAATAAATAAAATATTTTAAAAAGGGGAAGTTCACTTCTGGGTAAGTTGGCAGCATGCTAGCCACACCAAAGCAGCCTAGGGAGGGAAATAAACAGAAACACAGCAAAATACAGTCCTCTACTGGAAAGTGAAGGTGTATAAGTTATGTGGTTATTATCAACCACAACAGAGAAGCAGGAGAGACCAAGATCTTCCAGAAAGGAAGAAACCAGCCAGAATTGTGCTGAGGCACCAGCGGCCCCGATCCGGAGAAGAGCAGCAGGAGCAGAAACAAGGTGAGGGGATTTTCTACTCACATCAGCCTCCTCTCAAAGTCAAGACACCTGAAGGGGAAGACAGCAGGGACCAGCTGAGCAGCTCCGGTACAACTGCAGACACCCTGCAAAGTCTCCCATCCCCCAACCGTCAGGGCTGTGAATGTTTGGAGAACTCATTTACCTCTGGCTGAACAGCATGGAGAGGGATCAAGGTGGGCACTCAGTACTGGTGAGGTTGGAAGCCATTCCAAAGGGTAACGGCCTACTTACATAAAGCCAGGTACATAGGCCTGCTGGAAGTGCTAATCTCTCTTTCCAAGTCAGGAAAGGTTATGTATTACATTTGAATGATATATTCTTGTTTGGTCTTACCCTTCTGAAATAAGCTATATTTTGGTGTTGACTATTGTTGCCTTTGATGTTTCCTGATTTTTAGGGCCTTTGTCTTTTTCTTAAATCACTACTGGGAGCAAGGACTGACTGGCCCCAGGCTGACTTGGAACCTATTTCAGACTAGAAATCTCAACCTCTTAGTTGACAGGATTAAGGGTGTGGGGCAACACACACCCTAAGGGACTTTAGCTTTACTAAATTATCTGTTTAGTTTATTCCTCACACTTACATAAGTACTCTGTGCTGGTTTTAATTGAATGTCTATATTGCTCAGTTGAATTTTAGAATTTGCCAGTAATTTGCTTCACCCAGCCTACTACAAAAGCAGGCAAATTCAACAACTAGGGTCACTTTTGCTATTTCTCTTGGAGCATAAAAGCTACACCTGACACCTTAAACTTCTACAGTGAAGACATATAAAGTCATATTTACACAGCTAAGAACACTGCAGATAATTAGAAAACTCAAGCATCAAATTAACTCAAGATGCAAAATTTTCTACATTATCATACAAGAAACACAAAAAATCAAGACAATACAATACCACTAAAAATTTTAAATCCATCAAAAATGACCTCCAGTGAGACTGCTTTAGATGAAATGCCTGACAAAGATTTTTTTAAAAATGATTGCATCTATGTTCAAAGGAATCAAGGAAGAAAACCAACTACTGAAGGAATCCAAAGAGAATACAGTAAAGCAACTTAATAAAATAAGTAGGTCAATACAAAATGTGAGTAAAGAAATAGAAATAACCTCAAAAGGACCCCAGCTGAAACTAAGGAAAATTGGCAAAACAAGCAACAGTGCTGTTTTCCTGGTGAACCGGATGCCAGCACAAGGGTGAAGGAGATCAACACAGAGAAAAATCAACTCCTACCAAACCAAACAGCCAGAGACCCAGAAGCCCCCAACACATCATTGAAGCAGACCAAAAAAGAACCCAACATGGCTCAGGGAAATTTTGCAGAAGAGGGGGCAGAAAGAATGTCAGAACCACATGTTGGGTCATGATATGCAGAGACATTTATCCTACCCATAACTGAGGGCTAACTCCACAATGCATGACCCATATACCTCAACAAGGAGGAGCCAATGGGGAGAGGGTAAGTCAAGGATGAGCCTAATAATGGTACCAAACTGACTGTATTTGCTGAATACAAAACTAATTAATAAAAAAAAGAAATAAAGAAATAAAAATAATGAAAAAATAATCAGAAATACTAGAAATAAAAAAAAAAAACCCAGAGTAAGTCAAATAGAAAACTCTGTATAAAGTTTCACCAGAAGAGGACAGAATATCTAAACTAGAAGACCAGGTGGCAGATCTAATACAGTCCAAAAAGAGAAAGACAAACTAATAGGAAGACATGAATGGGAACAAGTCATTTGGTACACTATGAAGAGATCAAACATAAGAATTCAGGGCATAGTAGAAGGAGAAGTAATTTACTCCAAAGGTATAATATGTATTTTCAACAAAATCGTAGAAGAAAACTTTCCCCAAGAAGAGAAAGTGATGCCAATACAGATATAGGAAGCCTATAGAATGCCAAACAGACAAAATCAGGAAAGAACCTCTCACCTCCGTATTATAATTAAACTAAAAAACACACAAACAAAAGAAAATATATTGAAAGCAGTTAGAGAGAAAAATCAAGTCACATACAAAGGCAAGCCTATCAGGATAACAACAGATTACTCAACACAAACTTTAAAAGCCAGAAGGGTTTGAAATGATGTATTCCAAGTTCTGAAAGATTTTAACTGCCAACCAAAATTACTTTATCCTGAAAAGTCATCTATTCAAATAGGTGAAGAAATAAGGACATTCCACAACAAAAGCAGGCTACAGGAATATATGAAGACCAAACCAGCTCTACAGAAAATACTGGAAAGGATCCTCCATGCAGAAGAGAAAGAAAAGCACAGACATAAGAAACCTGGAAAAAAACAAACCATACTCAAATGCTAGTTAATACAAGAAGAAAAGGTAAAACTAGAAGAACTGCAAAACAAGAAATATGGCAAAAACAAATACACAACTTTCAATAATAACTCTTAATATCAATAGCCTCAATGCCCCAAAAGACACAGGTTTGCATACTGGGATAAAAAGCAGGATCTGGGATGGAGAGATGGCTTAGTGGTTAAGCACTTGCCTGTGAAGCTAAGGTCACTGGTTTGAGGCTCAATTCCCCAGGACCCACATTAGCCAGATGCACATGGGGGCACATGCATCTGGAGTTTGTTTGCAGTGGCTGGAGGCCCTGGCATGCCCATTCTCTCTCTCTCTCACTACCTGCCTTTCTCTCTGTGTCTGTCATTCTCAAATAAATAAATAAAAATAAACAAAACAAAAAAAGGCAGGATCCTTCAATTTGTTGCCTCCAAAAAATTCACCTTTCCACAAAAGATGGGTACTATCTTATGGTAAAATGGTATTTCATAAAAAGGGCCTAGAAAATAAGCAGGTGTCACTATCCTAATATCTGACTAATATCAGATATCTAATAGCTTAATATCAGACTTGAACCCAACATTAGTTAGGAAAGATAAGGAAGGTCACTTTATATTAATTAAACAATGCTCCAACAGGAGGACATTACAATACTAAACATATATGCACCTAACATGGGGGCTCCCAATTTCATCAAACAAACACTATTAGAACTAAGGTCACAGATAATACCAAACACAGTGGTGGTGGGTGACTTTAACACCCCACTCTCATCAGTTGACAGGTCATCCCAGCAAAAAATAAACAGAGACACATCTTGATTAAATGAGGTCATAGAACAAGTGGACAAAACACATATTTATATAACATTCCATCCACATGCTGCAGAATACACATTCTTTTCAGCAGCACATGGAATATTCTCTAAAATAGACAATATATTAGGACACAAAGCAAGTATCAACAAATACAGGAAAATTGAAATAATTCCTTGCACTCTTGGTTTCCTACCAGGAATAGATGGTAAGTCCCTATTGCTGAAGATTCCACATACTTGGACTGCAAGGTCACTGAGAAATCTTGCTGGAGTTGAGCTGAAAACCTCCTCCATGTAGACCAGCTGACAGAAGGCTGGAAAAAGCTACACTGCATGCAATTCAATGGGACAGGAAAAATTCACTAGTGGAGATACTCAATAGTGGACACTGCAAGCCTTAAATTTGGCCACCCAGGCCAAATGAACCAATGGAGGCAATAGTGGCATGTCTGTTATGGGGAAACAAACTGCTCTCTAATTGGACGGGAGGCCTGCTCCATGGGAGGGAATACATGCCTGGTACTAAAAGTTTATGACAGGGGTAGTCATGAGCCCTAGGGGTGTAACATCTGCTGGTATCTGGCCAAATGTATGTACTATGCTCACCAAACTTCCCAGTAAGCACTTCTCTTAATGTTTATACCCATATATTAATGCTACTCTCACCTTTGGATAGAGAAACTTCTCTTTTCAGATGGCAGTGACCTTGAGATGACTCAGAAGGCACCATGGTGCTGAGAAGTGACAGATGAGTGTTCAGCACTAAAATATCTCTATCATATTTTCCAAGGCTCAGGGTCAATTGTAGAAGAGGTGGCAGAAAGAATATAAGAGCCAAAGGAAGGGTAGGACTCCTTACAACATGCTCCCCCAGACACAAAATGGCCTGGATATCCATGATCTCACAGTGCCTGACACTACCTACACAAGACCAACATAATAGGAGGAAAAGATGATGACATCAAAATAAAAGGGAGACTGATTGAGAGGGGGATAGGGTATGATGGAGAATTGAGTTGCTAAGTGGAAAGTGGGGGGAGAAAGGAAATTACCATGGGTTACTGCCTATAATTATGGAAGTTTTCAATAAAAAATAAATTAAAAAAAGAGAAGTCCTAGAAGACATGCTTGCCAGGGCCTCCAGTTATAGGCTGTGGAGAACATGTATAGCCTGACTCTGCAGGTGCAGCCAGGGCCCAGGAACCAGAGCTGGCCAGGCCCAGCTGGACCCTGGTCTCAGACCCCATGAGCAAGGCCTGGCCTCTCACACCAGATCCCAATGATGACCAGCAGAAGACAAGGCCAAAGGTTACCATGTCTTTCTTGCTCAGCAGCTTAGTGGAGAATAGAGAATGATTCTGAAACTCGTCCTAGAGAGGTTCTGATGGTAAGGCGCCACACCACAGTCATGTGCCTACTTGGAGGCCATGGCCACAGCTTTGGTGCCAGCTAGACTCCAGACAGGGAGAGTAAGGTCTATGTCAAGAAAGCTGGAAAATCCATAACACAAGATCTAAAAATGATGTCACTGCATGATCATACCACAGAGGCTCAGCAGTCTCCACAGGCATGGGGAATCACACACAAATTCCTCATACTCGGTATTATAAGCTTGGGGACTCCATCCATATGCATGCCGCACGGTGAGGCACAAGAAGTCCATTCCACCTGAAGCTCAGGAGCCCCCTGATCAGCAGAGGCACAAGGACCCTCTGATGTGTTCAGAGCACCTGCCCGCCAGCCACCACAAGTCTTGAGCCAGCTCTGGCAACAGGGAAAGCCACAAACCCGGAAGAGTAGACCCACTTGTGGTTTTAGGGGGAGCTCAGGGGCAGGCAGTGCTGAGGGTATGGCCTAGGGTGAGCTGTGGCTCCTGCAGTAGCTGGTCCTCCTACGAGTCCTGGTGGCCATAAGCTGCACCAGCTACCCATGGCCACAGCTTTGTACACACCTGGACCCAGGCCCATCAGGTATGGGACTAGAGGGACAAGATGGGCCAGACCCAAGCTTTGTGAAGCCAGTGCTCCAGTGGAAGAGACAGACAGGGGAAACAGACTCAAATGAACAGATGAACAAACTTATGAGCATCTGCAGAGCCTGGTTCCATGTCCCACCTTCTACTTTCACCTTCAAGACTGTGGATATGAAACAGTTGTGGGGCTGCCACCTCTCCCTGGGCACTGGGGAGGTGCTATGTATGTACTGTTAAGCAGTGTAAAAAATCTGTTAAAATCACTCTTAGCATTGATAATAAGTTCATTAAATTTGTGTTACAAGCACTCCTTCTGTTGTTCATTTTCCTGTAAAGGTAATGGGGTAATTTGTCTCCTTAATTAGCAGCTATTGAACTCTTTCTTGCTGCCCTGGTTGCCTTGAGCAATAGGACTGTCAGTCTAACAGCCAGCAGGACCACCCTCACATCAGCCTAGCCACCTTGAACACTTCACAAAGCCTTGGGACTACCAGGCAAAGGATTGTGGCTGAGTGCCAAGCTCCTGAAGGCACAGCCAGGGCTCTCTGGAATAGTTTATACCATACTTTATGCTAGCCTGTGCCTAGGTGAACCACTGAAACCTTGTTCAGGGAGGGAACACTTCCTCTGGTGGACAGAATACTGCCATTTTTGCTAAAAGGGAAGGCAGTGATTGGCTCAAACAGGTGGCTGCAACTGGTCCAAAACACATGACTGTTAATTGGTCCAAACACTCCTTCTTGGCTGCTCAGGGTTATTCAGTGAGTTGGTTCTCCCAGTGTCACATGAGACCCAATAAATAAATAAAGGTTTCTCTCATGGTCTTTTCAGGCCTCCTTTATTAGTATGAGCTGAGCTGGTACTTTTAAAAGAATGAGCAGAAGGCTGGGGAGATAGCTCAATGGGTAAGGTGCTTCCTGTGCAAACATTTGGACTTGAGTTTGATCCCCAGAACCACTTTTTTTGTTTGTTTGTTTTTTGAGGTAGGGTTTTACTCTAGCTCAGGCTGACCTGGAATTTACTATGTAATCTCAGGGTGGCCTCGAACTCACAGTGATCCTCCTACCTCTGCCTCCCGAGTGCTGGGATTAAAGGCATGTGCCACCACGCCCGACTTTCCAGACCCACATTTTTTAAAAGCTGGGTGTTGCGGCAATGCTTGTACTCTCAGCACTGGGGAGGCAGAGACAGGTGGATCCCTAGGCCTTGCTGGCCAGTTAGTCTAGCTTACTTGGTGAGTAGTAGGCCAGTGTGAGAGATCCTGTCTCAAAAATGGTGGATGGAGCCTAAAGAATGATGCCCAAAGGGTCCTCAGACAGACAGACAGACAGACAGACACACACGTCCCCCCCACCACACCAAATATGCTAGCTTCACAGATCAGAATCCACTGTCAACACTGGATACCAGGAATAATGTGTTTACACAGCCCCTTCAACCTAGAATACCACATGGACTCTTCATCAGCGATAGGACACAAGCACAAGCATTTGGTTTTCACGTCCCTGCTGCTAGCAAGTTACTTGAGGATATACTCCAGCATGACCTGGTTTAAACCAGGTAGAGGAGGAAACTGACAAATCAGTAGATCGGTCAACCCAGCTGGCAAAGCCAAGGAGCAGGATCCACTCTGAGACAATGGAATAGGCAAAAGGGGCTGTTTATTTATTTACTTTTTTGTTTTGTTTTGTTTTGTTTTGTTTTGTTTTGTTTTGTTTTGAGGTAGTCTCCCTCTAACCCAGGCTGGCCTTACACTCATAGTGGTCCTCATACCTCATCATCCCAAGCAATGAGATTAAAGGCATGAGCCACCATGCCCATCTGTCCTTCTTAGAACACCTAAAATTTATTTATTTATTTGAGAGAGAAAGAGAGAGAGAAAGAGAGAGAGAGAGAGAGAGAGAGAGAGGGAGAGAGAGGGAATGAGCATAGGTATTTCAGGGCCTCCTGCAACTGTAAACAAACTCCAGACTTATATGCCACTTTGTGCATCTGGCTTTACACAGGTACTATTGGAATCAAACACAAGCCATGAGGCTTCTATTTGGGCGACTATTGCAGTCAGGTTTGCATTGCTGGTAAAAATCACCTGACCAAGAGCAGCTTGTGCAAAAAAGAGGTTTATTTTGACTTATAGGCTTGAGTGGGAAGCTCCACAATGGCAGGGAAAACGATGACATGAGCAGAGGGTGGACATCACCCCCTGGCCAACATAAGGTAGACCACAGCAACAGGAGAGTGTGCCAAACACTAGCATGGGGAAACTGGCTATAACACCCATAAGCCTGCCTTCAAGAATACACTGCCTCCTGGGGAGGTTTTAATAGCCAAATCTCTATCAGCTGGGGATCTAGGATTCAGAACACCTAAATTTATCAGGGATACCTGAATCAAACCACTACATTCTGCCCCTGACTGCCATAAACTGATAACCATACATGATGTAAAATGCAATGCATTCAGTCTAACTTTAAAGGGTCCCATAGTTTTTATGAATCTCAATGATTTTCAAACATCCCCCTAGTCCAAGATATTCTAACTGAGCCATAATACCAAAAACGGCCCCCAAAACCCATAATGGCACAGAATAAACATTCACACTGCAAAAGATGGCATTGGGTATAGCAAAGAAGTACTCAAGCAATACATGATATAAATAGTCAAACACCAAACTCTGTAGCTCCAAGTCCAGCAACTCTAGTTAGTGACAAATCTCCCAGTCCGATAACTCTAACCAGCAACAAGTCTCTGGATTTCCAATTCCACCCCTCCAGCTAGGCTACTCACAGTCCTGGAAAACTTCATCGGGTCAGCAGCTTTCCTTAGCAGCCATCTCATGGTCCCAGTATCTCCAATGGGTCTCCACTGCAATTCATCTTCATGGCTCCATGAGATCTCCATGCAGGCATCCAGCAAACCTGCTTCACACTGCCCATGGCCATTTCCAAAACACAAGACCGTGTTGCAAACTCAATGACCCTCTTTCCAGCATTTCTTATACTCCACAATACCAGGTAGGGTGCCAATTTGTTAATCCAGGGGGGAGAAAACAGACTTTGAAGAATAGGACACTCCTTGAGCATTCAAACCCCTTCAAAAGAGTCGACATTCTTCCTGTTGCCCAGTGCGAGTCAGCTAGCCCAATCTGAAAGGTTGTAATCTTTCAAACAATTTGCAGGTAAATGGGCAGCAATTTAGGCCCAAAGCCTTCATTTTTTCTGTGTCATATCCTTCTGCTCACACCAGTTCATTTCTATACAAAGCAACCCTGCACAACTTCTCAAGACACAGGCAAACAACAAGCTTCCCATACAAACTGCTAGCCCAGTCCAGGCAAAGCTCTTTCTCTGCCTCATAAGCCAAACCTCACAGTCCATAGTTCTTAGTGCATTCAGGTCTTTCAACGTCCACCAGACTAGTCCATCAAGCTGTTCTTACAGTACTGCAAAGCATCTTTTAGGTTTCAAATCCTTCCACATTCCTCTTGAAATTCATCTCCAAAAGGCCAAAGCCACACAGTCAGGTGTCTAGAAGCAATACCATTCCTCGGTACCACTTTACTATTGTAGTCAGGTTCTCATTGCTGGTAGGAATCACCTGACCAAGAGCAGCTTGTGGAAAAAGAAGTTTATTTTGACTTATAGGCTCGAGGGGGAAGCTTCACGATGGCAAAGAAAATAACAACATAAGCAGAGGGTGGACATCACCCTCTGGCCAACATAAGGTGGACCATAGAAACAGGAGAGTGTGCCAAATACTGGCAAGGGAAAACTGGCTGTAACACCTGTAAGCCTGCCCCCAATAATACATTGACTTCTGGAAGTGTTAATTTCCAAATCTCCATTAGCTGGGAACCTAGCATTCAGAACACCTAAGTTAATGGGGGACACCTGAATCAAACAACCACAGTGACTATATTTTCAGCTCCTAAGACTGTCTTTTCTCTGTTCCTTTCAAGTAGCATCCTCTTGCTGGTCCTCTGAGCATGTGCATCAAGTCCCTGGTTTTGGTATAATGCATGGAGTGCCTTCCACAGTCTCTGTTTCCCTTGGGATCAGTTCTGTCCTCTCAGCCTGAGGCCCATCTTCTGTGCCAGGATGCTTGCAATTGCATTCTGACAGAATGGGTGGCAGGGCAGGAAACTTCCCTGCTCCCTTGCGGTGTCCTGTAGGCAGGATGGGATGAGATATCGCCTGCAAGGGTAGTTTCAAGGATGTCAGGAAGCTGCTTCTCCACGTGGTGCCCCGACAGCAAGAGTGAGACATGAATATTCGGAATGAGTGTCCACCAGCCACTCACTTGCTCCATTGTCTCACCTGGGGGCACAGCTTGCTGCCCTTGGACTGAGGAAATGAGAGGAGAGGGATAAGTTGTCCCCTTTTATCCCTACCCCTCTGTTCATTTCAGAGAATCCTGCCACTAAAAATGGAGAGAGAAGCCAGTTACATTACAACTAGCCATTCCAAATGTCATTTCAAGGCCTGCCTTTGGGAACATCACTTGGCAGCCATTACTAACACACTGTCCACACAGGATAATGACATCATCAACACCAGCTCATAGAAGATTTGCATGACACATGGTTGAGGTTACAGCCAGTCTGTGTGCCCCAGGTGCTCCGCCATCCCAGAGCCCAGCCTTGAATGCCACTGAGGCAATCAACATGGAGGCATGAGCAGAAACTTTTCACAGACTTTCACAAGGTCCCATTGCATGAAGTAGTAGGGAGGGAGATGTACCAGGCTCTGTGGTAGATTCTGAGAGTTCCCCACTGAGGCTTTGAGAAACACCACAGTGCCCCAGAGGAAAGGCTTCTATAGGACTTCCACAAGGTTTCCCCATGGGTGAGGATACAGCAATCCAAGCCCACCTTGGACATAGCCAAGGCCCAGACGCAGTCACACAATGTTTTGGAGTCAGGTTTGCATTACTGGCAGAAAACACTCAACCAAGAGCAGCTTGTGAAGGAAAAAAGGTTTATTTTGGCTTATAGACTCAGGGGGAAGCTCCAGGATGGCAGGGGAATATGATGGCATGAGCAAAGGATAGACATCAATTTCTGGGCAATATCAGATGGATGACAGCAAAGGAGAGCATGCCAAACACTGGCAAGGGGAAACTAGGTATAATACCCATAAGCCTGACCCCAACAATACACTGCCTCCAGGAGGCATTAATGCCCAAATCTCCACCAGCTGGGAACCTAGCATTCAGAACACCTAAGTTTATAAGGGACACCTGAATCAAGCCACCAAATTATGCCCTTGGCCCCCATAAACTGATAACCATACATGATATAAAATACATTGTATTCAGTCCAACTTTAAAAGTCCGCACAGTTTTTTTTATCAATCTCAATGATGTTCAAACATCCCCATAGTCCAACGTCTTTTAATTGAGCCAAAAGATTAAAAAAAAAAAAAAACTGGAGAAAACCATAATGGCACAGAATAAACACACTGCAAAAGATGGCATTGGGCACAGCAAAGAAATATTCAACCAATACAAGATTTAAACAGGGCAAACATCAAACTCTGTAGCTCCAAGATCAACAACTCTAGTCAGTGACAAATCTCCAAGTCTGATATTTCTAACAAGCAATATGTCTCTGGAGTTCCAATTCCACTCCTCCAGCTAGGATACTCGCAGTCCTGGAAAACTTCATTGGGGGCCAGCAGCTCCCCTCAGCAGCTGTCTTGTGGTCCTGGCATCTCCACTGGATCTTCACTGAAACCCACAGTCCATCCTCATGGCTCCATCAGGTTTCCACACAGGCAGTTCAGCAAGCCTGCTTCATACATGGCCATTTCCAAAATACAAGACTATGTTGCAAATTCAATGACCCTCTCTTTCCTGTATTTCTTATACTCCATAATAGCAGGTAGTGTGCCAACTTGCTAATCCAGAGGGGAGTAAATCAGACTTTGAAGAACAGGACACTCCTTCAGCATTCAGGCCTCTTCAAAAGAGTCTGCATTCATCCTCTTTTTCTAGTGCAGGTCAGCTGGCCCAGTCTCAGTGGTTGTCATCTCTCATAAAACTGCAGCTGAACAGGCAGCAGTTTCCACCCCAAAATTTTATTTCTGTGCTACGTCTCTCTGTTCACACAAGTCCATTTCTACACAATGCAACCCTACACAAATTCTCAGGACACAGGCATAACAGCAAGCCTCTCACTCAAATTATTTCTAGCCCAGTACAGGCAAAGCTCTTTCTCACCCTCATAAGTCAAACCTCACAGTCCATAGTTCTTACGGCACTCAGGTCTTTCAACTCTGACCAGAACAGTCCATCAAGCTGTATTTACAGCACTGTAAGGCGTCTCTTAGGCCAAGGTTTCAAATCCTTCCACATTCCTCTTGAAAACCAGCTCCAAAAGGCTAAAGCCACACAATCAGGTGTCTAGCAGCAATGACTCCACTCTCAGTACCAACTTTGTGTTGCAGTCAGGTTCACATTGCTGGCAGAAAACACCTGACCAATTGCAGCTTGTGAGGCAAAAGTTTATTTTGGCTTACAGACTTGAGAGGAAGCTTCATGATGGCAGGGGAAAACGATGACATGAGCAGAGGGTGGACATCACCTCCTGGTTAACAGCCACTGTGGACAATGGCAACATGAGAGTGTGCCAAATATTGGCAAGAGGAAGCTGATTATAACACCCATAATCCCACCCCCAACAATACACTGCCTCTAGAAGGCTTTAATTCCAAATTGCCATCAGCTGGGGACCTCGCATTCAGAACACCTGGTTATGGGGACACTTGAATCAATCCACCACACAATGTCTGCAATAACTTCCCACCTCCAGCAGGCTGAACCTCATGGCATCTCTCCTGTGTGCTCAAATGGCTGCTGTCACTCATGATCACAACTCATCAGTGCACACACATTTCTTTTCTCCAGTTAGCTGTTCAGAAGTGGGCTCCACTAGCTCAGCTGACCTTTGTGTTCCAGGTCTACCTACCAGGCAAGGACCTCAATGCCACCAGGCTTGACTGCCATCTGGGAACCACCAGGTAAAAACCCAATTGCAGCCTCATGTAGCCGTGCATAAGTAGCTTGCTGAGTTCATGATAGCTAATAGCATGTATTAACTTGGCCAGGTCATGGTATACAGCTAGTTTTAAAAATAAATACTTTTAGGCTGAGAATCTTCTCTTTTCAGATGGCAGTGACCTTGGGATGACTCATAAGGTATCATAGTGCTGGAAAGAAGTGACTGGAGTACTGAGTAATATCTCGATCACAGCTTCCAAGGCTCGGGGTCTAATGCGGAAGAGGTGGCAGAAAGAATGTAAGAGCCAAAGGAAGGGTAGGACTCCTTACAATGTGTTCCTCCAGACACAAAATGGCCTGCATATCCATGACCTCACTGTGCCTGACACTACCTACACAAGACCATCATAAGAGGAGGAAAAGATCATGACATCAAAATAAAAGAGAGACTGATTGAGATGGGGAGGGGATATGATGGAGAATGGAAGTTCAAGGGGAAAGTGGGGGAGGAGGGTATTACCATGGGATATTTTTTATAATCATGGAAAATTTTAATAAAATTAAGAAAAAATAATACTTTTATTTATTTATTACACAGAGAGAGACAGAGAGAGAGAGAGAGAGAGAGAGAGAGAGAGAGAGAGAGAGAGAGAGAGAGAGAGAGAATGGGCATGCCAGGACCTCTAGCTGCTGCAAACAAACTCCAGATGCATGCGCATGTGCATCTGGCTTATGTGGAATAGAACCTCACTCTTGAGGCTTTGTAGGCAAGTGCCTTAACTGCTGAGCCATCTCTGCAGCCCCAAATCTATTCTTTATGTTGCAGTGAAAGTACTTGTTTAAAAAGTATAATGCTTAATTCAGGAGGCTTGGAGTGAAACAATTGGCCATCCAAACTGGTGGGTGTGAGGTTTGATCTTGATTGTCATCTTGATTAGAGTGAGACATGCCTAGATAATTAGTAAAGCACACCTCTGTTCTGTTCTGTGAGGGGGTTTCCAGAAAACCCTAAGTAGGTGTTGCAGTCCGGTTCACATTGCTGGTAGAAATCACCCAACCAAGAGTAGCTTCTGGGAAAAAGAGATTTATTTTGGCTTACAGGCTTGAGGGGAAGCTCCACGATGGCAGGGGAAAACGATGGCATGAGCAGAGGGTGGACATCACCCTCTGGCCAACAGAAGGTGGACCACAGCAACAGGAGGGTGTGCCAAACACTGGCATGGGGAAACTGGCTATAAAGCCCATAAGCCCACCTCCAACAATACACTTCCTCCAGGAGGCATTAATTCCCAAATCTCCATCAGCTGGGAACCTAGCATTCAGAACACCTAAGTTTATGGGGGACACCTGAATCAAACCACCACAGTAGGGAAGATCCATCACTTAGGTGTATGTGTGTACCTCCTCATGAACAGGGACCTCAGGTGGAGTGAAAGGAGAAAAGAAGAGAGCCAGCTAGTGAGGCATTTCCTTTCTACCATGAGGTGAGGAGCCTCTGCCACCTACTCCCAGTACTAGAATGTTCTGTATCATCAGGATCCTGAAATCAATCTCTCTAAGGTCTTTGGACTTAAAAGTCCTAAAACATCAAGGCAAAGTATGTCTTACCTCTCCTTAGTCACTTCTGTGGAGTATTTTGTTATAGTGATAAGAAGTGTAACTCAAGTAGAAAATTAGTATTGAGAGTGGGGCTCTCTGATTTGATCAAGGCTGACTGTATGGTTCCCATGCCTTTTGAACTGACTTGTGGCAGGAATTTAGAGGAGCTTGGAGCTGTGGGCTAGAGAAGCCCCAGAATGTTGTAAGCAGAGGCTAATGCTGGACACTCAGAAGATCAGAATGCATGGAAATGCAGTCATAAAAGACAGTGTGTGTGAGGTTTTGGGCAGGCATGAAGGTTCTCTTGGGAAAGCTATTGAGATTGCACTGTGGCAAAGAACTTGTCTGCATTTTTTCTGTATCCTAAGACTGCATGGGAGGCTGTTTAAAGGTGATGGACTATTTTAGCAGACCAATATCCAGGCTATGGCATGGTTAATGCTGGCAGCTCTTAGTCCAGCTTATAATGAAAATTTGGGGCAAAAAGCATGGAAGAATGGTTTTAAAAATTTGCTTGTCCAGAAAAGAACCACATACAAATTTTGGGCCACGGAAAGTGTGGAACTTGGATTCAGAACAGTGTTGGAACAATTAAGACTATGAGGATCCCCAGAGGACTGAATGCACTTTTTATTATGAGATGGACATGAGTCTTCTAGGGGCCAGTGGTGGAATGTTATGACTTAAGGAAATGAGTTTAGGTATCAAATTGACAAGACTTGTGGGAGTTGATCTTGATTGTCAGTTTGTGGATTAAGAAGTACCTAGATTAATGTATTGATGTGACATACCCTGAGTGTGTCTGCAAGAGTGTTTCCAGAGAGGATTAACAGAGAGAGGGAGAGACCCACCCTTAGACTGGACTCCTGGATGGAATACATGGCGAATAGGAGAAAGTTAGCTAGCATAAGGTAATCACTCTCTCTCTTTTTCTCCCTACCCCCTGCCACATCTCTCCTCTTCCTGGTTGTCATGGTGTGAGCTTGCTTACTCTGTTCAACCATGGTAGATGGAAACCTCTAAAACTACAAGTGAAATAAACCTTTTAATCTTTTAATTTAACAAAAAATGAGCAAGAGAGAGAGAGAGAGCAAGAGAGAACATGAGAGAGGGAGAGAGAGAATTGTTGTGCCACAGCCTCCAGCCACTGCTATTGAACTCCAGATGCATGCACCACCTTGTGTGTATGTGCAACCTTGTGTGCTTACGTCATCTGGCTTATGTGGGACCTGGGGAGTCGAACATGGGTCCTTAGGTTTCACAAGCAAGTGCCTTAACCACTAACCCATCTCTCCATCCCTCTTTTAATTGTTTTAAATCAGGTATTTTGCCATAGCAACAAAGAATCTGACCAATAATGATGGAAACCCCTGAAAACATGACTCAAAATAAACTCTTCCTCTCTTAAGTTGTTTGAGTCAGGCATTTTGTTGCATGGCAGAAAATAACACAGTGGGAAAATAAAATAAAATAAAATAAAATAAAATAAAATAAAATAAAATAAAATAAAATAAAATAAAATAAAATAAAATAGAAAATAACACAGTGGGACCTACCCTATCAGAGAAGACGTTGGAGGAAAGGGGGAGCCTCAAGAAGTGCAGGGCTCCACTCCAGCAGCGCCTACCAGAGGCCTGAGCAGCATATGCCCTAGAGCTCCAGCCTGCCAGCTTCCGAGGAGCTTGAGCTGGCCAGACTTGCAATTGTCATGCGCATTTCTATCTCCTTTGTGGTCACTGTCTCAGATAGCTACTGCTGATGCAAACAGCCCCCAGCTAAGCACTTTATAACAGTGATGGTGAGTGAGACATCGAGGAGCGGAGGACTTACACTCCACTGCCCAGCTCAAGCCCCAGGCCCAGCTAGACCTAACCACAGCCAAGGAGGTAAATGTTCCTCACTCTTACAGATCATAGCCATGACTGAATTGGTCTTAGCAGCCCAGCGCATCTGCCACTCGAGGAACCTTCCACTCCACTGCCACGCCCTCCTTGCTCTTAATGTCCCCAAAGTGGACAATGTCACTTTACCAAGTTGCCTCTGTGCTACTTCTCTACTCAGCGCTCCAGCCATAATCCAGCGACCTATCCTGTGAGGGGACTCACGTCCTTCCCGTGTGACCACAGGCGAATCAGTGAACCTTTCTGAATCTTGGAGTACTAACAGGACATGGCTGGCAGGCTTGTGCAAGGGCTGTGTGACAGGCTGGTGGAACAGTGTGAGTGCAGCTTGCTCGGATCTTGCTCTGGCAGGTCATGTGGGCTGTTTATCTGGGTCCCTAGCTCTGGCTGCAGAATCGTGACTTCAGCATAAAGGCAGACTGGTGAGATGGTGGGGGTGGGGCCTGCTCTTTAAAACAATTTTTTTTTTTGGCTGGCATCCAACTCACAGTGATTCTCTTACCTCTGCCTCCCAGTGCTGGGATTAAAGGCATGTGCCACTTTGACCAACCCACCTTTTTTGTAAGTGAGGGGGGAGATTTTAAGGACATAGCTCAGTTGGCTGAATGCTTACCTAGCATGCATGAAGCCCTTGGTTCATGCATGAAGCCCTTGGTTCGCTGTCTAACACAAACTAAACTAGGTATGCTGGTGCACACCTGTATTCCCAGCACTTGGAAGATAGAGGCAGGATGATGAGGAGTTCAAGGTGATCCTCAGCTGCACAGTATTTAAAAAAAAAATAATATTTTATTTATTTATTTATTTGAGAGAGAGAGAGAGAGAGAAAGAGAACAAGAGAGAATAGGTGCACTAGGGCCTCTAGCCACTGCAAACACACTCCAGATGAATATGCTACCTTGTGCATCTGGTTTTATGTGGGTGCTGGAGAATCCAGCCTAGGCTGTCAGGCTTGAAAGCAAGAGTCTTAACCACGGAGCCATCTCGCCAGCCCTGTGGGGCCTGCTCTTGCACACGGCACTGTGTGATGCCCCAGCACCCCCTGTTACTTCTGTGCTAGAGACAAATGCTCTTCGAACTGAGCTGTGACCCTGACTTCCTGGGACATCAGCTCAGCTCCAAGTGATAGGCCCTTTGCCCTCCACAGGAGACCATGGCTGCAAGAGCAACTGGCAAAGCAAAAACGTGGCTTGATGGGCTCTCATAGAAGAAAAGACTGGAGGCTGAGGCTCTTTAGGCATGGCTGCCTCTGGGGCTCAACCATGTCCCCAAGACTCAGTATCCTCCTTGCCTCTAACAGAGCGTTGTGCTTCCTGGTGACAGAACAGCCCCAGCTGAGTTATGCTCTGTTGAGAGAGAGAGTGCCTCACTCGCCTGCATGAGCCCTGGGCTCAAAGCCCCGTGGTTAGTCAGGGCTTGGGCCATCCTGAACCTCCCTTTTGCCTGCAGACATGGCTGCTCCACTGAACGCTGTTCATGGGCCACTGTGAGAGCTGGGAACAGGATACACTCCAAAGAAACACAAAGATTGAGGGGAAGGAGTTGCCATGAGAAAACCAAGATGCTCTCTCCAAAAAGGTGGAACCTGGGTCACAGCCCTGGAGGATGGGAGAGAGGGAATGAACCAACACTCTTAGAGAAGGAGCTGTCCTCCTGGTGGGGTCACATCAAAGGAAATTAATAATGACATAGTGGCAGCAGAGGGGGCCAGGGTGTCCTGAGGTTAGGAAGGAAGTATCCCCAGAGCCAGGGAGAGACAGCCTTTGGCAGAGAGAAACACAGCAAATGCCTACTGAAGGCCCAGTGGACAGGGAATGGGGTTAAACTTTATCACCCCTCTGTCCTTTTAATTCCCGCGGGCTCCCTGTAGGCCAGACAATGAAGGGCAATAGGAAGGGCAAACAGAATCACCAATGCCCACCCATACCCGCCCTTCCCCTGGCAGTCATGGATTGAGACAATGTTCACACCCTGCACAGAGGGGTCATAAAACACCCTGAGACACAGAAGGCCCAAAATAGAACAGCCGAGAAGCTCTGACACTGCCAGGGTGTCAGCTGCCCTGGATTTATGGGTATCTAATAGGATCCTGATAGAAATTCCAACAAGTTGGGCTTGATACAAAAATTCATATGGAAAAATAAACATAGGAATGGTGGAGGAGATGCCAGGAGACAAGGAAACCATGGGCGAGGGGCAGGGTAGTTCTGGAAAACATTGAAGAGAACCTCATGCTCATGACACCCAGAGACGCAGTGTGATTAAAGAAATAAAAGTTAAAAGTTAAACTGCTTTATTAAGTTATTGGAAGAGTTAGTTTTTGAGGAGTTAAATTTATTTTTGTCAACAAATAAAAAAATCTCAAAAAAAGAAACTGTCTAAAAAGGGCCCAGAGGAACAATAAGAAGAAAAGACAATTTAAATTAAAACAAAATAAAATAGTTTGTTGTTAAAGTGACCTAACTATAAAAATGATTAATATAACAAATTGTCACATTTTGTTTGTTCATTTACCCCTCTCCCTGGCTATAAAAACTATAAAATAAAAATATTTCTTAGCTTGGGGCCAGCATTTCTGGGGGGCTCTCTCAAGCTCTTTGGCCCCAGGGTAAATATACTCCTCTACTGTCACTCATAGTGACATTGGAGTGATCTTTCCAAAAACAAATTCTACATCTCTGGAGGCCCCAGCGAGATTTCCCTTTATCATGACACCCATTGGTCAGGAAGGGCTGCTGCTCCTTGGGCCTCCCAGCCTGCCAAAGATCCCTGGAACTGAGAAGTATACACCCCTGACATGATGGCAGGGTCCCCTTCCGGGTGGCCCAAGGAGACTGTGAAACCCCAGACCGAAGTTCCTCAGTGAAAGGAGATGAGTGAGTCAGACGTCTGGACAAGGTAAGAACTCCCCAGTCAATTAGGAAATTAGGAATGTGACTAGTCAGGTCTGGAGGAGCCAGCACAGACTGATCTCCAAAAGAGGAATCCTGAGCCTCGATACAGCTCCAAGGTGATAGCCCTCTTTCCATCAGGAAGACCAAAATTGTTCCGGTCAGGACTGACAGCATTCTGGTCTTGGTAACTAGCTATATAAGGACCGATGTTGCTCCAGTCTCTGTAACTAGCTCTATCAGGATTATGAATAGGATTAGATAAAACACATTATTTAAACTCTGAATGAACAAATGAATAAATGTGTAAGGGGGATGGCCATCTGGAGTCTACATAAAAAGTGCACTTAAGGGCTAGAGAGATGGCTTAGTGGTTAAGTGCTTGACTGTGAAGCCTAAGGACCCTGGTTCGAGGCTCGATTCCCCAGGACCCATGTTAGCCAGATGCACAAGAGGGCACATGCATCTGGAGTTTGTTTGCACTGGCCAGAGGCCCTGATGCCCCCCTTCTCTCTCTCTCTCTTTATCTATCTATCTATCTATCTATCTATCTATCTATCTATCTATCTATCTATCTGCCTCTTTCTCTCTGTGTCTGTCTCTCTCAAATAAATAAATAAAAATAAAACAAAAAAATTTTATAAGTGCACTTGATATAAATGTATGTACAAGTATGTATGTGGCTCACAGCCCTAAGGCTGCAGAGTGACTTCTGTCCTGAGCAATGCATGCTCAGGAAGGCTTTGTCCTTGTGTCTGTCCTGCAGCACCAACACAGTGGGAACTTCATTGTAGGGAAAGTTCTCCACCAAGCCCACTGTTCTAGACTACATGGTCAGAACAAGCTTGTTTGTTCACTTACCCCACCCCTTGGCTATAAAAACTATAAAATAAAAATAAAATCTCAGCTCAGACCAGAGCTTCTTTGGAGGGCTATCTCAAGCTCTTTGGCCCCAAGTAAATAAACTCCTCTGCTTTTACCATACTGGCATTGGAAAGATCTTTCCAAAAAGTTTCTACAGCGTCAGCAGTGTGAATGGGGCAGCCTCGAGCCAGGCGCTGCATAGAGATGAACTGGGGTGGCCCCTAACTTACTCCTTCTATGATGGTCTGTCACACGGCTGCACACAGGAGAAGAAGTTATGATCTGCTCCCCATGTCCTGTGCAGCGACAAGCTCCCAGTAGACTACAGTTCTAAGCATCCACAGCTGAAGTACACAGATATCAGGAGCAGAGGAATCTTGGTGTCAAATGACATGGGTTGGCTTTCTGTGGCTGTTTTGATGAACTGTTTGAAAAGCAAGAAAAGAACTCTGCAAGATTAAAAGCCTTTGCTCATTTAGGAGAACAAAAGATAAAACACTGGTACTTACCTCTTAGGTAGAAGGCTGGGGCCCCAAATATATGGAAAACATTAAAATGGGGAAAAACAGAAAGGTAGCACTTAGAGTCACCATTTATGTCCCATTGAGTTGGAGGTGCCTGTGTCCCCACAGCCCAGCCAGCTGGGTGGGTGGCACAGTATGTGAATTCTGCCAATACAATGAAGGAGAAGTGGTTTGGTGAATGAGTGAAGTGGCATGATGGCTTTTCATAGGTGTGGGAGTGCTGGATATATTGCTGAGAGAAGAAACTCAGTGCCAGGCACCTGTGGATAAGGAGGAAGGAAAAATGAGAAGCCACACACAAAATGAGCAGCCATCCTCCAAAATACACCCGTGCAGGGAAACTAGACAAGAAAAACAGCAAACTCCTCCCTTCAAGGACAGGTTCTGCAGGGAGCACCCTAATTGCACTTTGACCCGGAGACTCATTAATGGCCTACACTGCAAATTAAGTTACAGTAATGCACATGAGAGAGGAATAAAACAGGGGAAATGAGACCAAGTATGTTTCAAGACCATAGCCACGGAGAAAATAAAAAAGTGGTAAAGACTAATCCAAGCAATTCCAAAAGTCAGGCACTGTCTCCATCCTGCAGGTTGGGCAAAATGGAAAGGAAGAAGCAAGAGGGCTCAGTCTGACCCAGGTGCAGATGGATGGATGGCAGGTGAGACATTAATTACCAGAACATGCTTTGTCTTATAGGTTGAGACCAGAGCCAGTCTGGTAGTGCTGCAGAGGCATCCCAGGCTTGCAGGTGCATGAATATGCCCTGAAACAGAAAGAAGAGAGACAACGAGGGGGCAGGAGCCAAAATACCCCATCAGGGAGGACTGAAGTCCATGTGACCAGATGATCTACAATAGAATACATGTATGTACATGGGCATGTGTGCTATATATACCTGTGTGTTCATGTTCAGGTGCAGGTGCGTATGTGTGCTGCTGGTATATATTTCTCTATGTATGTGTGTTCACATATGATATTTGTGGCTGTGTGCAGTGCTTGGGTGAATCTCTTTTGTCTGCTGAAAGATATCAAAACACTCTTTAACCCTGGCACCTAGATTTCAGTTTCTAAAATATTTCCCACTAAAGGGAGCCAGGATTCCTAGGAGAAATGGCTGATTTTAGGGCTAGGGCAAGTAAAGTCCAAAATTAGACTGGAACATCTTGTTATGCCAGGAAGTAAAGAAGTGCTCAAAAACAAAATGTGTAGTGTCACAATGCCTCGGGAGCCAGTTCTTGTGTGTGTGTGTGGGGGGGGGGAGGCTACCTCCAGCCTAATTTGCAACAAATGGGCACCAAAATCAAGTACAGTCCTGAATTATAAACCACTGGGAAATAGGAGTCCACAAGCCCATACTGATAATAGATGGCAAGTAGAGATGAATTGACAATAGGTAGGTAGGTAGATCAAGAGCTGGTTAGCATTGTCAACTTAACAGGATCTTAAATCACCTGAAAGACAAACCTCTGGGCATGGCTGTGATGAAGTTTCTAGACTGGGTTACCTGAGGTGGGAAAATCCACCCTAAACACTGATGGCATCATTCCATGGGCCAGGACCCTGGACTGGATAAAAAGGAGAGCGCCAGTTGATTGTCAGCATTCATCTCTCTGCTTTCTGGCTGCAGGTGTGATGTGATCAACTGCTTCAGACTTCAGCTGCCACCTGATGAACAGGGCCCTCAAAGTGGGGTGAGAGCAACAAGAAAAGTAAGGTAGAGAAATAGATAGATAGAATAATGATAGATGATAGATAGATAGACAAGATGGATAGAATCATGGAAAATAGAGAAATCGATAATGTTTGGATGGACGGGTGGAGTGGCAGGTGGATGGACAGACGACTGACAGAATGCATGGGCAGAGGGATGGATGATGGTGAGGCAAGGGGCTGCTATTTCTGGAATGTGCTGGATGGCAACTGACAAACATGGGGAAAGTGCTGAGTTCAAAAAAAATCAGGCTGGAGAGATGGCTTAGTGGTTAAGGTGCTTGCTTGCAAAGCCTAAGGACTCATGTTTGACTCTTCAGGTCCTACGTAAGCCAGACACACAAGGTGATGCAGGAATGCAAGGTCACACATGCGCACAAAGTGAAGCATGTATCTGGGGTTTGATTACAGTGGCTGGAAGTCCTGGTCTGCCAATTTGTGCCCCCCCCTTTTTTTCTTTCTTTCATAAAAAAAGACCAGTCTGTTGGGCTTGCCTCAAAAAAGAAAAAATCCACCGGATGTGGTGGCTCATGCCTTTAAGGAGGATCACCTTGAGTTCAAAGCAAGCCTGAGACTACATAGTAAATTCCAGGCCAGCCTGGGTTAGAGTGAGACCCTACTTTGAAAAACAAACAAAAATCAACATTTGGTCTGCAGAGATGGTTTAGTGGCTAAAGCATTTGCCTACAAAGCCTAAGGACCGGGGTTCAATTCCCCAGAAGCCATGTAAAGCTACATGCACAATGCATGCATCTGGAGTTCATTTGTAGCAGCTGGAGACTCTGATGAGCCCATTCTATCAGTCTGAATTTCTTCTCTCTCTCTCTCTGCTTGCAAATAAATACTTATTTTTTTCAAGGTAGGGTCTCACTCTAGCTCAGGCTGACCTAGAATTCACCATGTAGTCTCAGGGTAGCCTTGAACAAGACAAGATGGATGGCAATCCTCCTACCTCTGCTTCGCAAGTGCTGGGATTAAAGGCGTGCACCACCACGCCAGGGTCATTAAAAAAAAAAACAAAAACACCATTGTAGTTGCAGGTTGGATCAGATAAAAATTGTGAAGGACTCTCTAACTGGAGGGAAAATGGTGACAAGGAACAGATTTCCCATGTGTGGCAGTCATCTCCATGCTGCTGGGATGAGCTTCCAAATAGGCACAGTTTATGGAAGGAATGGGATTTATTTCAACTTAGAGATCCAAGGGAAGTTCCACTGATGGCAGAAGTCTTCCCCTTTGACAGATCCAAGCAGAGAGACACAACCATACAGTCAGTATGGCGGCAAGCACAGACAGCAAAACAGCAGGGAACCAGCAGCAAGCAGGCAGAGCTCAGACTGTGCTCTGCATACCTTTGGGCTAGAAATCAGATCCACCCCCAGTGACACCTCCAGCCAGGCAACTGAAGACAAGCTTTTTAATAAAAACACCTGAATCTATTGGGGACATGCATTCAAACTACTATACCACAGTGGGCAGTATCTCTGCCAAGGGTGTTTAAAAGTTGCCAGGAAATAATGAGCAGATACAGAGGACAGAGACAGTTGCTTGACCAGTAGAAGATGTCAACGGACAGCCTGGGCAAGGGGCAGCTGGAAGTTGTGTGTCAGGAGAAGGGCACCACACCACAGCACTGCAGCTGAGAACTTTCTGCTCAGCTTCCCTCCCCAGGAAGGTTCAGAAATCCTAGAGTGTGCTCAAAACTGTCTATGATCCAAAAGACAAAAGCAGAAACTGGGCATGCTTCAAAGGCAAAGACAGAAGGACAGAAAATACAGCACTGGGCCTGGAGTGGCCAGGCTGGTGAGACATGCTGGATAGAGCAGCCAGCGAGAGCGCGGCTGGCGAGCCAGAGATGGGAGAGGGAGATCCTCCTGCCCATAGCAGTGGGGCTGAGAACCTCACTGTGCATACAGGAGTCTTTCGCGGCAAGACTGTAGTATCTGCAATTAATCCCTACGGTTCTGAGAACTCTCACAGGTGGGGGAGAGCAAGTGAGGGTGCGAGAGCAACAGAACAGAAAAATAAATTGGGTAGGATGATAGCAGTAACCAAATCCAAGTAAACAGTGTGTTTTGTAACTTTTTTGTAGTTTGAAACTATTTCTAAACAATGTGCTTAAAAAGGCCCCATAAAATACACAACCACAAAATACCTACTGTCCATGACAGTGTCCTGTGAAACCCAAAGACCCTGATGTGTGTGACCTCTGTAACTTGTAGAAGTCTAGAAAGGCTCCCACCATGCCCCTCCCCCAGAACCCTGGATGTGAATTAGCCCTGAATACCTGGCTATGATGCTAATACAGCTGGCATAATGTATTAGTTTCTTCCTTGTTGCTGTGACCAAATACAGGCAGGAAGGGTTCATTTCAGCCTGCAGTTTGAGACTGCAGCCCATCGCGGCAGGGAAGGCATGGTGGTATGACTGTGGGCACTGGTGGCATCTAGCACAGGGAGGAAGCAGAGAGAAGGTTGCTACTGTCAGCCAGCCTTTTGTGTGCCGCTCAGGGCCCCAGGCCGCGGGATGGTGCTGCGCACAGTGAGGGCGGGACCTCCCAGCTCAACGAAACTTCCTCACAGACATTCCCAAGTTTGGTTTCCGTGGTGATACTAGATCCTTCCAAGTTGACTATTAACCATCACACATGGCTAGGTGACAGTCATCTCCTGTGATGGTAAACACTGAATGCACACAGCACTTAGCAGTTTATGTAGCTCTAACAGACCCAGTTGCTCCACATCCTCTCCCCAGAAATTCTGCAAGAGCAGCACAGGCAGGAGTCACTTGCGATGATCTCAATGCACGTGTCCTTTTTGTTATGGTGCGTGTGTGTAGTAAGTGTGGTGTGTGTGTGCGCGCACGCACATGAGCCGATGCATGCATCTCCTGCCCTCTCCCATTGCTCTGCCACCTGATTTTCCTGAGCTGGTGTCTTTCACTAGTTGGAGCTCACCATTTTGGGGTTATTCTAGCTGACCAGCCAACCCGTGACCCTTCTATCTCTGCCTCGCTCAAAACTGGTTTTATAGGCACGAAGAGCCTACACCCAGATTTTTAAGTGGGTGCTAGAGAGCAAACATAAGGATGTGTGCGCAGCAAGTGATCTTACCCGCTGAGCCATCTCCCCAGCCCACATTTGCCAAATTTTAAAACAGAACTGTCAGACCTTTGGGATGGCTGTGGTAGGAGGAAGTGAAATCAGATGGTCACAAAGCACAGGGAACGCTAAAGCAACTTCTCAGACTGTGGGCTCTGCTCCACTGGGACTGGCTCAGCCACAGAGTTTGCTCACATACAGCTTCAAGGTATCTCTGAGCCTCCACGGTAGCAGGCTTCTCCAGGGACACTGCAGGCAGAGCTGGACCCAGGCTAGGGAACAGGGTCTCAGGCCTGAGCCCCACTCCCACCCCCATTGGTACTGCCTGGCCAATTCTGACCTATTATATCAGCTTTCTCAGTGGAAAAAGGGAGCTGACAAGCTGCCAGCCTCATCCCACATGGGCCCAGAGCCACTCCCCCTCCCTTCTTTCCTCCTTCCTTCCCTTCTTCCTTCCTTCCTTAAAAAAGTTTTATTCAAAGTAACAAAATTTTCCTCTATAATTTTTTTTTAAAGGGCTGGGGCTGGATGGATGGTTTAGTGGTTAAGGTACTTACCTGCAAAGCCAAAGGACCCAGCTTTGATTCCCCAGAACCATAAGGCAAATGTACAAGGTATACATGCATACTGAGTTTGCTTGCAGCACCTGGAGGCCCTGGCATGCCTATTCTCTCTACGTATCTGCTTCTCTCTCTCATAAATGAATAAATAAATAAATAAAATATTTTAAAAGGGAAGTGGCTAAAGAGATGGCTCAATGGTAAAAGGTGCTTTTTGGAAAGCCTGACTTCCTGGGCTCACAAAAAGCCAAATGTACAAAGCGGTACATGCATCTGGAGTTTGTTTGCAGTGGCTGGAGGCCTTGGCACACCCATTCTCTTGTCTGTCTATCCTCTCTCTCTCTCTCAGCTTGCAATAAGTAAATAAAAATGTTTAAAAATTTTCCACTGTATTCTGTTTATTAGTGTTAAGTACATTTCACAGTGTTATGTAACCAATACCAACATCTAGAACTTTCTCATCTTACAAAATAAAACTCTATCCCAAGAAAACACAAACTCCCCAGCCCTCCCTGGCCACTGGAAACCACTGTGCTACTTTGTGTCTGGATCTGCCTCCTCCAGGAACCTCACAGGTAGGATCCACAGTGTCTGTCCCTCTGTGGCTATCACCCAGCACTGTAGCTTCTGGTCCACTGTCATGCTGTGGTATGTGGCATG
This sequence comes from Jaculus jaculus, assembly GCF_020740685.1. Lineage (NCBI taxonomy): Eukaryota > Metazoa > Chordata > Mammalia > Rodentia > Dipodidae > Jaculus > Jaculus jaculus. The sequence goes on from NC_059112.1 coordinate 59,553,363, forward strand.
TCAGAATTCCCTTTGTCAAGCTGAAGGCACCCCACGATGCAGTGGCACTGCATTTTGTTTACCCGGTCATCCCTGCCTTTCAGCTACTGTGAGCACCTGAATTAAACACCTCTTGCTCCTTGTTCCCAGTTTTTGGGTATGCACTCAGAAGTGAGAAAGCTGGATAATGAAGTAACTTGGTTTTACTTAGTTTGTTATTGCAGTGAAACCCAGGGCCTTGTGCATGGGAAAAAAAGCATTCTACCGCTGAGTCACTCTCCTGGCCCTGCTTGCTTACTTGCTTGTTTGTCTATTATTTAAAAATATTTTGTTCATTTATTTGCAAGCAGATACAGACACAGAGAGAAATAGAGGGAGCGAGAGTGAGGGAGAGAGGGAATATGGGTGCGTCAGGACCTCTAGCCACTGCAAACAAACTCCAGATATGTGTGGTGCTTTTGTACATGGGTACTGGGGAATTAAACCCAGGACATTAGGCTTTGCAGGCAAATACCTGAACCACTGAACCATTTCTGCATCCCTGATAGTCTATTATTTATGTTAAGTTAGTATGCAAAGTAATGGGCTTCATTGTGGCATTTTCATACATCCTTATCAGCATTTGCTTTTTGCTTCTTAGCTAGCAACCAAGAAAAGAAATCAGTATTGATGTAGAATTCCATCCTGCTCAGGTAGCTGCTGTTAATTTCAGTCCTGGAGGAAGATTAAAGATGCTTAGTGGGCCAGGCGTGGTGGCACATGCCTTTAATCCAGCACTTGGGAGGTAGAGGTAGGAAGATTGCTGTGAGTTCTAGGCCAAACTGGAGCTACAGAGTGAGTTCCAGGTCAGCCTGGGCTACAGTGAGACTCTACACTGAAAAACCAGCCAAACAAACAAATAAACAAACAAAGCAAAATGTTGCTTGGTCCAACTCCTCTCTGAACAGACAAGGAAACTGAGGTGAAGACATTATGTAGATGTGGACATGAAATTGGCCATCAGCAAGGCTCTTCCTCACCCACCCCATGTTTCTGCAGCACACTGGTCCCCACTGCACCAGACTTTGGGCAATGTTTGGGGCAGCAGGCCATAAAATAAAGGCCATCAGCCTGCTGCAGCTTCAGCTCTGTCTGTCCCAAAAAAGTAGCCAGAGATAATTGCAATGCAACCAAGTGTGCAGGGCTGTGTTCCAATAAAACTTTATTGATAAAAGCTAAGTGGCACAGTTTGCTGTCTTATTGCTTATTCATTGAATAAGCAATCTGTGAACATCCACGGTGTGTTGGTCACTGTCCTGAGCTGGCAACAAACTTCAGGTTCATGGTCTGAAGGAGGCCAAAACAGGACAGAGCTGTAGGAGGAACGTTGCAGTCAGCGTTGCTGGGACCAGCATCCAACCAGACACAGTCTATGGGAGGAAGGGATTTATTTCAAGCTTGCAGATCTAGAGGCAGTTCCATCAAGGGCAGAAGAAGAAGCTGGCTCCCTGTCACAGAGCCAAGTAGAAAGAAATAACCAAACAGCCAGCACCTCGAGCAAGCACAACCAGAGCTCAAATTGCTCACACCTCCGGGCTGGAATTAGATCCTCCCCAGTGACACACCCCTCCCCCACCAGCAAGAATCTATCTGGTAGGGACTGAAGTTGTAAACTCAGTTTTAGTCTATGGGGCCATACATTTCCACTATCATATTTGAATTACCACAAGCAGGAAAGGTGGCTGAGGGCTCGTGGGTTGCCAGGCTGAGCAATGACCAGCTTCCCATAACACCTCCACAAGTGAGTGCTGAACTTCCCCATTGTTATGAGGGACGACTGAGAAGAACAGGCACTTGCCTCAGGTCACCTAGGTGCCTTGCACCTTTCCTGACTCTGTGGAGGCAGTGTGAGGACTGTCCTAGGAACACCTCATAGTGCTGTGATGAGTCTGTTTTCAAGGCTAGAGCTGAGATCAAATGTGCATGTCTTGGGGTTTTGGTGAGCATGGGTGCTAGACCAAGTACCCGACTGGCTTCTGAGCAGAAGGGCTTCCTGTCCCTCCTGAATGTTGCCTCCCACCAGGTCTCCATCCACTTCACCTATCTGGAAGTAAGCTTCCCTCAGGGGCAGGAGGGATAACGGGAGTCAGGAGGCCTGCCTGCTCCTGAAACTCCAGCTAGGCCTATCCCAGGTGCAGGAGATCCTTCCACATTAGTCTCCTGTAGCTGCAGGGCAAGCACTCCAGTTCCTTCCCCTTTGCTCATACAATGCACTACTTGTTCATGTATTACTCAGGTTTGGGCTGTTCAGTACAAGTGCTAGTGAGTGCCTACATGAGGAGGGAAGGAGCCATAGCCGCAGTGACATCAGAGCAGCAGGCTTGCTAATGGCTTAAGCTAGACATCTCTTCAGTTTCTTTTTTACTCAGGCAGCTGCTAGAGGCAGCTAGCCCACTCCTGGGATATGCGTACCAGGGATTAGCTCTCACTTCTCAGGCTCTGTTCCTAGAAGCAGTTTATCCATTTTTGGAAAGGAAAGTTCCAGAAGTTAGTCTTCTCTAAATTCAGATCTCTGTCCCCCAAATAGTGCAGGTGAGAAGCTTATTACCCTGGGAAGATCAAGGGTTGAACCCTTCACCGTCAGCCTTCAGTGTCTCAGCTCTGTCTTGGTGTGATGGAGGCCCTTGTTGGAGCAGGTTGTGGAGTTATGAAGATGGTTCTCAAACCTGGAACCCCTTCCTTTCTCCCAGACATCTAACACAGATGTGATTTCAATTGCCTACAATTCAATGCAACGCAGTTTTCTTCAACTGGACAGATGCACTCTGATGCTGACCTCTGTCTCACCGAGCCCTGAGGCCTGTCTTGGAAGCAGAAGCTGTGCCTCCGAAGGGACGGGGGTGCTCCAGGTCAGGTGTAGAGCTGGGTGCTCCTGTCCAGAGTTGGGTAGAAAGGAGAGTGAGAGAAACACATGCCTGAGACACCTTGGGGTTATCTCATCCCTTACTCTGCCAGTCACCCTGCCCTGCTCTTTTATGGCCTGGTATGTGTTACCTAAGACTAGTTGAACTCTCAGGGGCTCTGAATCATCTTATAAAGGTGTGGCAAGACCTGAAAAGAAACCCTCTCTTGGGGCCTGGAGGGAGGAGGAAAAGCCCCCTGTTTTACCTGTATCAGGAACCTTGTGCCCTCATTCAGAGCAATAAAGCACGAGAAGTGACAGGACTGGAGAGACGGCTTAGTGATTAAGGTACTTGCCCGTTAAACCTAACGACATGGGTTCAATCCCCCAGTACCCACATACAGCCAGATGCACAAAGTGGCTCATGCATCTGGAGTTCATTTGCAGTGGCTGGAGGAGGGGATCAAATCACTCATTGGGGTCAGAGGCCCAGTAGGAGAGGAGGGTAGAAAATTTCCCAAGGTACCCCTCTGCAGGGCCATGGGGTCAGACCCAACAGTGTGCTCAGCGAAGCATGGAGCACAGCACCGTGTTTTCTGGTTGTGTGTGCTGGCCTTGTATGCAGACACAAAGCCGAGACGCTGTGTGTGAGCGTCATGCCCTCCTTACACGTGGGAAGTCCATGCTTTGCCAGAGTTCCATGGGGTCCCAAATCCTATTCTGGGGGCAACCCAAGTCCACCTTTTCAAGGAAGGAAATGTGTCCCTACCCCAAAGGCTGCTTACTTCCTAAGACCTGCATCTGAAAAGACCTTCAGGTACTACATGATTCCTAGGTGGTCAACCAGTCAAAATGACAGTTTCTCCTTTTCTTTTATAAAATTAAATTATTATATTTATTGACAAAAGTGCAGAGGCAAGGAAAGGCACCCACATAGCTGGAGATCCCACATGGAGGGCCTGGGGAAAAAACATGGAAAGAAAAGAATGTTCAAGGAGCTCCTGCCATATGGGGAGCTGGAGGGGATAAAGAGCCCATGTGGAGAGCAAGGATGAGGGGTCCCCCGGCTGGGCCTGGGCTCCAAGGCTGAAACTCACCCACGGCTGGAAGTTCCCAAGTGTGACGACTATGGCCGCTGGAGTCCCACGTGGACGGCCTTGTTCTTGAAAATGAGGCATTGCTAGAAAGGAGACCACTGCTGGAAAAGGCTTACCGACCTGACATGAGGTCACTGGCGGATAGCCCTGGCCAGGGTCTTCATAGCTCAGTCGCTGCCTTGCTGTGGTCTGTTGAAAGTCAGCCTTCCACACACATGAACAATCATGCACAGATACTTGCATGCACACGTGTTGAAAGGTAACCCTGTCGGCACCGCTGCCAGTTGTAGCATCGGAACAACTACAGGGGAGCAGCAAGCCCCCCCACCCCCGACACACACCAAGAGCGGGGAACCACAGCCCAAGGCCCACAGCTGACCTCCACTGAGCTGCTTCTTGGTGGCTCCATAGAGAATTTGAAGACACTAATGGGCAGCCCATGGTCTCAGACCCTTCACTGCACTGGCCAGGAACCTACAGGGCACACTGGTAGTGCATAAGGACACACAAGTGCATACACAGTTCCCAGAAGCAGCAGCCTGTGACACTGATGTGGACAGGGTAGTCACATGGACCCACTGGGCAAAAACTGCTTAGAGCTGGCCCTGGTGCCCAGTATTCCTTGGGATTTCCAACTGTTTAAGTATGTGCCGCATATCAGGCTGTGGACCAGGGCAGAGGGAGCCCTAGGAAATGGCTCAGGCAGCCTGCCCACAGCCCAGTGGCCCAGCACTGCTGCCCAGCAGAGGCTCTGGATTCATTTCCCGCCCTGACTGTATTCCAGCCCTCAGCTCTGTGACCTAATAGGACAGCAGGGACCATCTTGGAAGTGGCTGGAAGAGCTACAAGACCATCGTGGTGCAGATCCAGGCCAGGTGGACCCTGCAGGCAGTGATGCACCCTCTAAACACCTCATTGCTGCACCAAGAGCCATGGCCTCCTGGCACCTCATCGCTGCTAACTGAATATTCATCTGTGTGGAGTGCCCAAGTATGCAGTTTCCATGGATACCCTCCTAATGGCTTAACGAGACAAGGGCACAGGCTCTCCAAAGTCTGAGCAATGCCAGCTCCAATGGGGAGCAACTTATTCCAAAGACTGTGTAGATTCTCCTGGAAGCATCGAAGGCAGAGCACCCAGGTCCTGGAGTGGCCCTTAGGAGGTCAGATGCTAGCTCCCTGAAGGTCCCAATGAGACTACCTGTGGGAAACCCACTACAAGTCCGCCCCGTCTTCAGGCTCTGCTGCCTACATTGTTCAGTATCCTCCCTACTCTCCTCCAGCCACCGGAGTCCTGCAGAGCCCATGTCCTGCGTATGTCACACCCACCCAGTTCTGCTGTGTCCTGCGTATCTCACACCCACCCAGTTCTGCTCTGGCAGGACTCAAAGGGGTCACAACACACCATTAAATCCTGTTGTGACCTTTCTCCTCGACCTGCCCTTGTTCCCAGAATGTCTGCTCAGCTCCCAGCACTCCCAGCTGTCAGTATGCATTTGCGAAGCCCCTGCCACTGGGAACTGCTCCCTCACAGAATCTATTATGAAGCAGAAGCCACAACTAAAACCATTACAGCTGTTTTCAGACCTGACTGGGAGTTCATGTGGTCAGGCATTCACCCTCACACAGGCATGGTGATGCAAGCATTCTAGAATGCAGTTGCAATGTGGACCACAACTAGGTATCCAGTCCAGTGCATGTTAGGGCCAGGGCCAGGGCCAGGTCCTGCCCTTTCCATCAACCCAGGATGACTAGAATTGCAGTCACCTTGCATGCCACTCCATGGGTGAATTTTGTTGAATGATCAGGAAACAGATGTTAAACTCATAGAGCTCTTGGGAATGCTGGAGGTGGGCTGAACAGAAAGGAAAGGTCCCATGGGAGCAGTGACCATGGAAGCTGGTGCCAAGCTTGAGCCTGGAAAGAGCCTGAAAACACTAGAGTCAGGCCATTGGAGAAGGTTGAGGTCCTAAGAGAGGAAGGAGGCCCTGCCTAACCTGGGCCGGTGGGAACAAGCCAGGGAAGCAATGCCTGAGCGACAAAAGGCCAGGGCCCCGAGGCCCCCATGGAGGCAGAGCTCCTCCGGAGGAGCGTGCTAGACCTATGAAGGGTGCAAACGTCCTTCGGCTGACCCCAGAGCATTTTACCAGAATGCAGGGTCAGAAGTGCCTAGAAAAGGAGCACAAACCATGCACATTTGTTCCCAGCCCTCTTGTCAGGATTGGCTACCTCTTGCCTGTGACCAAGGTGGCAGCAGTACTAGGGACCCCTCTACCTCTGTCTCATGGAGCAGTGACAGCAAACCCCATCTAGGGACTCTCAGAATCTTCCTTCCCCACAGAGTACCACAGTGTGTGTTACATGTCTGGACAAGCAGGGTCAGCTACTCACAATGAAATCCAGCTTGCAAGAAGCAAAGGGCTGAAGACGGCCCCTTGCCCTGGTTGCAGGAAAGAAAGACAAGGTACCACTGGTGACAGAAGTAGACTTTGCTCTGTGTCACCATCACTCCCTTATCCATCTTTACCACCCCACCCTGAGCTGGGCACAGGTCTTGTTCCGAGGAGCCCTTGGGGCACACAGAGGCATCAGGAAGCAAAGCTAAGGCTTCTGTACCCCTTAATGCTCTTGGAAATTCTCAGGCATCAGGAGGAGCCCAGAGGCAGCCAGAGGGTGCAGGTCTGGTTTCTGAGGCAGCTGAGCTGGTCTTGGAGGGAAGGACATGGGTTATGGAGGCTGTGGTTGAAAGTCTGCTCTGTGATGAGGAGTTAGGCTCACAGGGGCACAAGGGCAGAACAGGACAGTTGGGCTCCTAGAAGGGCACAAGTGAGGCTATGCGGACTGGGGCATCATGTCCCCCTGCAGAGGAATGCTGAGTCCTGCAAGGGTGCTAGGGGCGTGGGTACTCTGAGGAAGTCTGCTCTGAGCTCAGCCCAGCTTTCCTGGGAGGTGAGAAATGCTTAGGAGGTCTGTCAGTGGTCAGGCCTTTCAGGGCCAGGACAAGATGACATGTGACTCTCCTCAGGGCAGTCAGTTGGTCCCCCCAGGATCACTGTGCAGAGGTGGGACCCTGGAAATGTCGCCCTCTTCTGGACACAAGCACACTTTGCACTTATACTGTTGAGCCTCTTTTTAAACATCCAATACTTGAATTTCACTCTGCACCAGCACCGGCCACTTCCCAGTGTCAGAGCAAGGGTGCTCAAACTCTAAGGCCACGTGGGCTTCCTGTGAGTGTAGGCCTAGCTGAGACAGAAGTGTGTCTTCTTGGTAATGAGCAAGAGGTATTTGTCTCCTCATGAGATTTGTGTATTTTTTTCGTGCTGTAATTGAAACAGTATCTGGAATGAGGCATCTAATTATGTTCTTTTCTAGAAATTGAACGATAACATGTCCTGTCGATACAAACTCTTTGTTCAAGTCAAACATGGTCTCCCAGGGCAATTCCCACAAGAAGTACTTTGGTTTTAAATAGTTTCTGTCAGTATAATCCTAGAGCCTGACGGTATCTACTTAAGCCTTTGTTCCCTTTTGAAGGCATCTCTGTATTCCTGTGTTCCCACATAACAATAGATTATAATGCAAGCAGATGAAGATTTGCCTGGTTAGAACTTCCAGAGTCCACCAGGGCCTCAGCGACATCACAGCCAACCCACTGGTTTGTCGGTCCCTGGGGAACGGCGAAGTGGCAAAGGTCACAACGTCAGGTCAGGTAAGGCTGGGGGGCTCTGGGCCAGATGGAAGAGAAGAGCATGGAAGTGGCCACTGCAATTCACCTGGGCCCAAATTCCCGTGGTGCCTTCTGCCATCAGCAAGCCCTGAGGCTTGATCCCAGCTTGAGCCCCTGACCACCAGAGGCTCTGGAACTGTGCAGGCGCTGGCACTTACCTGCTCTGTCTCCATGGACTTGGGGGGAATGTTTGTCCGCTGACGCTCCTGGGTCCTCCACAGCTACTATGCATCCGAGCAGTCCATGCCCATGGATCCCTTTAACTGAGGAAATGACTTCGCCCACCAGTGACTGGCTGGTTCCTGCTCGCTCGGAAGCACTTGAGAATGGGATTTTTACCTTCCCGGCACACCTGGTTCTTGGCTCAGAGCAAAATAAACTCTCATACAATGTTAGCCAAAGGCCCAAAGTCAAACCATGGGTGTGGGGTTGTGTTCCCCTAAAAGGCTCTAGGGGGCCCTTCTGCCTCTGAGACCCCAGGGGCTCCAGGCACTTCTTGGCTGAGGTCAGTCATTACAGTCCCTCCATCTCCACGTGGCCTCTCTCTTAGTGTCTCCCTCTTCTCATCTAATAGGAACACTAGTCACAAGGAATGAAGGTCACCCCAATCCAGCATGTTCTCCTTTAGCTAGACCACATCTTCAAAGACTGTACTTCAAAATAAAGTTATCTCCACAGGGCCAAGGGGGTAAGAATAAGCACATCATTTTGTCCTTTTTCTCTTCCCATCCTCTCTCTTTTTCTCTCTCTCTCTTCCCCCATGTGTACTTATTGAGTAGGCATATCAAGATCTCTGCCTCTCTTCCAGCCGAAGTAGCAGGATGGGTTCAGAGGAAGTTGTTCCGGCTCCTGCTTGGGTGCTGCAGACACTGGAGTTTTGATCTAGTTGGCTGAGTGACTGTGCCCTTGCCAGGGGATATCTGGCAATGGGTGAGGCCATTTTACATTGTCACATTGGATGGGGAGGTGCTTCAGGCAGGTGGTATGTTTTGGTTAAAGAGGCTGCTTGACATTCTATAGCAGAGAGAGAGCAAAGGTAGTCCCTGCCCCGAATTCCAGTGGTGGAGAAGTCATCTCAGAGTGATGGAATACTGGACTTGGAATAAGGCTGTCATGAAAAGATTACATTTCCCAGTTTCCCTTGAGGTAGGTGGGTGGCCGAGTGTTAAGGCTGTAGGCAACTTTGGGGTGAAGCTGCCTACAACTGAAGAACTCTGGCCTCCTGGTCCACTGCAGGGTATGGACAAGGCCATGACCAGCACTGTAGCAGCCACCTGAATCCCCGACCCTGCCAGGACACCTTGCCAGCTCCACCCAGACTTTGGTATGAGAGAGAAAGAAGCTTGATCTTGTTCAAGCCACTGTGTACTGAGCTGTTCATGTATGGGCGTCACCTGTACAGTCCTAAGAGGGTGTCAGTCAGTTCTATTCCCACCCAGGACACATCTCTGGTTGCGATCAGAGTTTGCACACACTTTGGTTGTATTTTTTTCTCAAGGTCTCTGGGAATGGAAAACATGAGGGGAAAGCAGCTGATTTTGCTGATTCTGGATTCAACCCAAAGATTCCAGTACTGCCAGACCAGCCCCCTGCCTGTCTGGAATACAGTGATGGAGGTAAGCACCCAGTGGTTTCAGGGCCAGGACCATGAGTGGTCTTTGTGGGGAGGGAGGGACCCCCATTGAAGTGGATGTCCAGGCTGGGCAGGGCAGGAGCCGGAGCCCAAGACCCTATCTACTAGTGAATAAAGCTGGAGGTTGCTTCTGGGGTCAGGCGCACTTGAGTCTTCTTAGCTTATTTTTCCAAACATGTTATGAACTCTGACATTCTTCAATTTAAAAACCTCCCACAGCCAACCCAAACAAGCATCTCTCTGCATCCTTCTAGCTCAGTGGCTCTCATCTGCTGTGGTCAGCCTCACAAATGGTAACACTTTCATCTACTGGGCATTCATTCCCTGGCACATCTGAGCTCAGGGTGAGTGATGGTAGCACTGAGGACCATGCCAATGCCACAGCTGGCACTCATTATCCTGTGGTCCACTTGTGTGTGACGGGCAGCACGAGACACATTTGGCTTAACCTGTGGCACTGCTAGGGCCAGGGTCTGGGCTGCTCTGTGGCTCCTTCGGAGCCCTGCGTGTACCCAGTGGCAGCCAATACAAGCACAGTAACAAGGCACACGGGCGGGGCCAGGTCTGGAGCTCTGGACCTCCGATGCCTCCGCTGGGAATCAGGAATAGATAGTTGCTCTCAGGGAGGGAGCCTTTTTCCCCTTCCCTTTATGTATGGGTGGCAGGTGAAGGACAGTGCACCCCAAATGGGCCACAAGGAAATAGCAGCTCCTAGCCCTGGAACAAGTAAAAAGGCCACTTGGAGGAGAAAAGGCCCTGGCACCAAGCAAGAGCCTTATAGTGGTCTCCGTGGGAGTGGGTGTGCTCCACGGAGAGTCCCCTTGGATGGGGCAGCAACCTTAGCACCTGCCACCAGAAAGCTTCAGTTCTTGCCTCTGCAAAGCAGAGACGTGAACAGTACCTGGCTCTCAGGCAACTAGGAGGTGACTGAGAACTGAGGAGCCCTCTAGTCGGTCAGGTAACTGTAGATCTGAAGGCACAGAGAAGAGAGACAGGGTGCTGGGGCCTCACTTCGTAGAAGGTGGGCAGTAGGGTGGAGGGCTCCACCCCACCCCCAGCAGCCTGGCTGTGTGGCAAGAGACAGTGCATGGAGTTTGGGGGTGGGGGTGAGGGGAGAACTGCCACGATCTTGCTCAGCCTCCAGTCCAACAAGCCCCTCTCTGTCCCCAAGTCAGCTGAGGCACTTCTCAGACCCTGCATTCATGTGCCAAGTGGACTGACTTGTGACTTCAGCGAAGGAACTGTGGGCTCAATGATGAAGGTCAGCAGAGCTGTCCCAAGACTTGGAAGTGGGCTGCTCCCAAAGCAGTGACCAGGCTGTCACCTAAGGGGCACTATAAGGTAGAGCCCAACATCAGCGAGGTGCAGGACAATGTTGACAAATGCAGTGATGATGGTGGTGACGGTGCTGGTGACAATGGTGAGGGCGGCAACGGTGATGATCAACTAGGACTTATTGAGAACTTTCCAAGTGTCAGGAATTGTCAATATTAGTTCTTTTTATTAACTGTTTTATTTCCCAAAGCAATCAAAGCTCTTAAACAGGTAAACAATACAGAGAAAGACCTCAATGCACAGATGGAAAAAAGACTCAAGGGACAGCAGAGGATTAAAGGCAGAACTACAGGAATGACCATCCCTGTCCCGTCGCTTACAGCTGGACCCTGTTCATGTCCTACAGCGGCCACGCAGCATCCCAAGTAGAGCCACACATACACATACACACACACACACACACACACACACACACACACACACACACACACACACTTCCCTACAGCTGTTGATGTCAGGAACCTGACGTGCTTCTACAGGGCCAGTTCCCCGTAGCCACTCTGTTTCAGGTCATTCCTGCTTCTTGGCCATTGCAGGCCATGCTTTGTGGCCCTTCCGCTTCTCTGTAGCCCTCAGCTTATTTCTGTTACCCCATCTGCTCTGGCCTTCCTGCCTGCCTCCTTCCCCTACAGACATTGTGTTCACACTATGTCCGGCTTCACACACCAGGACACTGCCCTTTGCAAGGTCCTTGACTTACCTGCACCTTCAAATTCCTTTTGGAATGTGAGGCCACATACTCACAGGTTCTAGAGCTTTGACATGTGGACAGCTTTGAGTACAGAGGAGGAAAGAGCAGTGTTTTGCCTAACACAACTGTAACTTTCCATCGGAGTGCAAGCTTCAGACTTGTTCAACTACATCACAGGGCCTTTCCTCTAAAATGGTTTAAATAAGAGCCACCCAGGTGGTGTGTGCGTAGGGGAGGGGGTTGAGTTGGTAAAGTGCTTGCTGTGCAAGCATGAGGACCTGAGTTTGGGTTCCAGTACCCAGGTAAAGCCGGGCATGTCAGCACATGCCTGTAACCCCAGCACTGGGGAAGTGGAGACAGAGGGTCCTTAGGGCTGGCTAGACAAGCCAAGTCAGTGAAGTCTGGGTTCAATGAGAGACCACATCTCAAAAAATAAGCTGAAAGCAATGGAGGAGACGTCTGATGTCTACCTCTGGCTTCCACATGACCACACACATACATACCACATGTATACACATGCACACACACCAACACTAGATACACACATAGATGCACATACAATACAGAAAAAAAAAAAGCCATGGATTTTCAACTTGTCTGAGGAGGAAGCCTGGCCCAGAGGCATTCAGAACACAACCTCTTGCTTCGGTGATGCTACATCCCTGCCCTTTTCTCTCTTGGTCACAGGACAGTTGGTACAGATTCTGACATTCTATCTTCAAGCATACACGAACTGGACAGGAAGGAAGGCCACAGGCCTTCTTTCTTGATCTTACTTGTCCTCAGGAAGGTTTCGCTGGCTGGGCCTAAGTCCCACAACCTCCCTCATACAGTCTCCTGCCATGAGCAGCCCTCAGGCCAAGAGCTCACAGACCTTCTAGTGTGATGAGACTGAGGTCACAAGGGCAAAGCCTGATGGTCCAGGGAAGGGGAAGCAGGGGGTGAGGCCTCCTGGGGCTACCACTGTCCTGGTCACAGGGCCGGTATACAGGTTAACAGATGGAAGGCTTTTGGATGACAGACTCAAGTGACTCGGGCAGCAGCTAAAGGCAGCTGGGACTCACAAGACGGGCGTAGGCTGGCAGAAAGTTGGACTTGTGGCAGCGAGGCCAGCAGGGAGGGCATAAGCAGCTAGGGCTAGTAGAGGCAGAGCGCACTCGGACCCCAGTAGGCCAGGACAGAAGTACATAGGCCAGTCTCCGTGAGGGACACTGGCCCTGTTTGCATCTATTACATTGTGCCAGTCCCAGCCAGCCCAGGAGCCTCTCTCCCTCCAGAGGGCTCTGATGGAACTCGCCTGTGCCAAATCCATTGATCAATATGCAATGGACTCAGTCTGCAAGCCGGGGCGCCCAGAGCCAGCCAGATCCCTCCACATTCTGACAAGACAGATCGGTCTCTGGAATTCTTCAGGGAGGGGCAGGGAGAGGAGAAGGCCTCAGCTTTCCCTGTCTCATCTTTAAAATGAAATTTCAAATAAACATAATGGAAAAATCCTCAACTCCTCTTCAAGGAGAAAACATATCCTCTGGGTCTAGAGGCAAGCAAATCATGTTTCCCTCTCTCTGCCACCATCAGTGCTAAGGAAAAAGGGATGTCTTCCTGACCCTACCACCCACAGCACCTGCAAGCACCCAGCAAAGATAAAGATGGGCAGGTAGTTACAACAACCCTTCAGGATCTCAGAGCCAGGTTTGGGGAGAGAGGAAACTCAGAACCCACAGACTTTAGAGCCACCTGGTGCAATACACTTATTCCAGACCGAAAAAGTAAGGCCTGGGAAGAGGGAGGGTCATGAGACAGAGAAAATAAGGAAGTGATCAGTAGTTTAAGTTCACATCTGATGACTTGGCTCTCCATAGAGCTGAGGAGCGTGCATCTGTGGATGTCTGCACACACAGCACCTGGATATGGACATATTTGCATACATACACACATATATGTGAACAATGTTTGCATTGGTTGTGATCACATGCTTACTTAGTTGGGTGCACATTCACCTACGGGTGTGTATTCATGCACTGTTAATTTTTATTTATTTATTTGCAAGGAGAAAGAGAGAGAGTGAGAGTGAAAAGGGCACACCAGGGTCTCCAGCCACCACCAACAAACTCTAGACACGTGTCCCACTTTTTGCACCTGGCATTAGGTGGATACTGGAGAATTGAACCCAGGCCATCAAACTTTGCATGCAAGTGCCTTTAACCATGGAGCCATCTCTCTAGCCCACATGTCCACTTGAGTGGACACTTACAGGTATGTATGTATGTATACATGGTGGATATGCGTGTGCATGTGTGTGTGCCTGGTTAAATGCATGTGTACACTGCATAGTGTATAGGGGCATGTGTCTGCCTGTGTGTACAGTGTGCATGTGCAGATGTGCACATGTATGTGGTATGCAAGCATACATGTGTACATGAGCAGGCACACGTGAGAATTTAGTGAGTGTGTGCACCTATATGAACATTCATGTTTGCAGGCATGCAGGTGCATGTGTGCATACTTGGACATGTACACTTATGCAGGAGGGTGTACATGAATACCTGTATGCACGTGTTCATGGTGCATGTGTGTGTGCACACCTGTGACTGCAGTGGGGCGGTTCAGGGAGAGCAGGTCTTCCTGGCCCATGCTGGGGCTGCTTTGCAGTATGGTGCATTGCATTGATTCAGGGGTCATCCAGGTAGCACGAAGCCTGATCCCTTGCAGAGGCAGTCATGTCTAGGTACGGCAGTGGGGAGGGCAACCCTGTCCTCCTGGGCCCCACTCATCAGAATATCTTTGAATTCCCAGGATGCTCCACTTCCACCCGGGCCCTCCCCAACACACTCCCATAGACGTGGGTGCAGACACACCCACAGCTACCAGTGCAGCCTGAATTGCACATAAGCTCTCACCCTCCCTCTTGCCCATGCCCAGCCAGGACCAGCCACCAGCCACTCATGGGACAGGTAGTGGTTCTGGGCACATACTGCTTGCCTGTCAAAAGACAACCTCTAACAGACTGTCAGGCCTAATGTTCCATGCCTGAGCAAAGGGGCTTGCCCTGCTCTTTTGCAAGCATCTGCTTTTCTAGGGGCCTCAGTACCTACCTTCCCAGGGTGGCCATGACTCCTGACCCTGGGACTAAGGGTAGGCTCTTCCTCACTCCACTCCCCTTGCTCCTGGTGCTTCAGTGGCTTCTCTTAGTTATGCCTGGAGGTTTGGCCAGAATCACAACACAGTGTAAGTAGTTACCATTCCCAAGGGCCTGGACCACTCACATGTGGACCCTCCAGATGCCCTCAGCCGGCCTGGCTTCAAAAGCTACTCTCCAGGCAGGTCTGTTTTCCTTTGTGAGTTTTGTGCCTGAGTGGTCATCACTTGTAAACACAAGGCTGTGCAGAACCAAGACCTCTGGGCTGTACTCTCTCTGGGCTCCTGCGCATCCCAAAAATGTTGCCCACAAGTTGCTCCACCACCAGGCAAGACCAACATGCCTGTCTGCAAGGGAAGAAGCCATCTCTCCAATGTTTGCATCTAACCAGTGTCACTGCCCTTTTCTTCATTTTTTCTCTGGCTTCCTGCACCTGCAGAAGAATTCCAGCCATGCCTGTAAGCATCCTCAGTCCCAAGAGAGCACCCCTGCTCTAGAAAGCACCCCATCCCAAAGGAGCATAGCCCATAGGCCTTTCTCTTCCCTCCCCTTCCCCTCAGCCTCCAGTCTCCTCCCAGGCTGGGGTGGAACCCTAGGGCTCCATGATGCTCAGTCCACGCAGACAGTGGGCACTGCAATGGAAGGCCGCTTCCACTCTGCATTAGGCTTCCAGGATCAGAAGGGCTTATAGCAACCATGGTGGCTCTCCCTCTGGGGTCACATCTCTCACATGACAGCCCAGAGTGTTTTGCTCATGTGAATAACAGAATGCCCATGATGAGCACCAGGAGCTGCATCCTCAAGCACCCTGTCTGGCGCAGGCCCATGGTCTGGAATGCTGGATTTCTGCCCGACCCTGGTTGGGCACCCTTGCCCTGAGGTACACACACAGTGAAGACAGGCCAGAGAGCTCTGAGGTAGGTTGGCTAGGGGGCAGTGCCCCTCACATGGCTACCCAAGCTAAGAACACTTCAGGTCAGAGGCAAACCTGGGAGCACCCTTGGGAACACAGAATAAGAAGCAATCATCAAAACAGACCAAGTGTGGGCTGGAGAGATGGCTTAGCGGTTAAGCGCTGGCCTGTGAAGCCTAAGGACCCTGGTTCAAGGCTCGATTCCCCAGGACCCACGTTAGCCAGCTGCACAAGGGGGTGCACGCATCTGGAGTTCGTTTGCAGTGGCTGGAAGCCCTGGCGTGCCCACTCTGCTCTCTCTCTCTCTCTCTCTGCCTCTTTCTCTGTCTGTCGCTCTCAAATAAAGAAATAAAAATAAACAAAAAATAATTAAAAAAAAAAACAGACCAAGTCTATACACCACGCGTGGGGGACATCACTCCAAGGCCCTCACGATAACTTTCTGGGCACCCAGAACCCCCAGCCACAGGGTTGGCAGCTCCCCTCCCTCTGCCATCTGCAGGGAGAGCCCCTGGACAGCGTGGTGTAGCAAATCATCTCTCTTCTGTCCTAGCCCGAAATCATCGTCCGGATCTAGGAACTCCAGTTTATCGCTCCAGCAACCTCCTCCCTAGACAGCTGTTTCCTTAGGCTGCCTGGAGGTGGGGACCAGTGTCCAGCACTCAGCCCAGGCCATGCACTGACAATGCCTCTGTGGGATGGATTCATGGCACCCCAACATTCTCTCTTCTTTGAACTCACTCATGCAGAATCCCCTATGGTGGAGCAATTCAGGTGGGAGTTTGTCAGAGGACCTCATCTCGCAACCCTCCCCCTACCCCGCCCCCGCAGCTATTAAAAGCAGGGTCACCTGGATAAGAATTAAACTTTGATTATTGTCAACATGGGTGCAGAGCTTGGGAGCTTGCCAGGGGGCTTCCACAGGCATAGCTCTTATGATTCACGACCCAGCCGCGTTGGGAGGTGCGCAGAGGGAACTGAGGCCGGCTGAGGAGGTGGATCTGCTAAGCAGCGCGGAACCCCAAGCTCAGCAGGAACAATGCACAGACACTGCCGCGTCCTTCCGCCGGAGGCTCGCCCTCCAATCAGGCCGCGGACCCCGAGACAGCCCCGTGTGGCGCGCCAGTGTGCGCGCTCTCGCACTCGAGAATCTGTGCCCGACGGAGGTGGAGGCTCCAGTCTTAGAAAGAGCAGGCTTCTAGAACTCACCGCTCTGGTCAGCCGCCGCTCAGCCCAGTCCAGCAGGCTGCAGTCGGCCCTGGAGGGGGCGCCCTCGCGGAGCGCGCTCCCTGCGCCGCCGCCGCCCCGGACTCCTCCCCGGCGCCGCGCCCGCAGGTTGGCCGAGGCCGCCTCGGCCAGGGGCTCGGGCTCCCAGCCCTCTTCCCCCTCCCGGGCCAGAGGCGCGGGCCGCCCCGCCCCGCCCCGCGTGCTCGCCCCGCTGCGCAACTAGACCCAAGTTGAAAGCGGAGCCGGGCGGCGGCACTTGCTCGGAGCGCATAGCGGCGGCGGCACAGCCCTGGCGAGCGAAGCTGGAGAGGAGGCGCCCGCACGGCCGAACGCGGACCATGGGGGGCGCCCGCTCCCGGGAGCTGCCGGAGGGACGGCGGGTGCCGGCGCCCAGCCTGGGAAAGTAAAGTTGGAGCTGGAGACTGGGCGCTGGGGCCCAGAAGAGCAGCAGTCCACGTCCCGGTTCACCGAGCCCTAGCCGGCTAGATGGGAGGCAGAGCCCCGGGGCCGCCGCCTGCAGCCTGCAGCCCAGCTGGGAGCCGGAACGGTGGAGCCGCTCAGGCGCGCCTGCTGGAGCAGCGCATCGCCGTGGGCTCGCGGCCGGAGCGCTCCCTGTGAATCCGGGCCGAGGGCGGGGCTGCGCAAGGACCCCGGGACCTGCCCCTCTTCCCCCCCGCCGCCGCGTTGCCGCGCATCCCGGGCGCCTCCAGCTCTGCACTTACGCGCGCGGCAGCTGCGGGGAGCCCGGCTGCCACGCTCGCCGGCGCGCCGCCCGCTCGCCGGGCCGCCACGGCCGAGGTCCAGCTGCGTGGCTCCGCGATCCCCGGAGGACGCTCCCGAGGAGCAGGCGGCGATGCGGGTGCCGACCCGGGTTGGGGGGCGCCCAAGCTGCCGCGGCTGCGCCCCGGCTCCTGGCAGGACCGCGTAGCTTGCGGGAGGACCATGGCGTCCCCGGCGCTGGCGGCGGCGCTGGCGGCGGCGGCGGCGGCGGCGGGCCCCAACGCGAGCAACACTGGAGATTGGGGTAGCGTCGGAGGCGCCAACGCCTCGGGGACCGCCTGGGGGCCGCCACCGGGCCAGTACTCGGCAGGTGCTGTGGCGGGACTGGCGGCCGTGGTGGGCTTCCTCATCGTTTTCACTGTGGTGGGCAATGTGCTGGTGGTCATCGCTGTATTGACCAGCCGGGCGCTGCGTGCTCCGCAGAACCTCTTCCTGGTGTCGCTGGCCTCGGCTGACATCCTGGTGGCCACGCTGGTCATGCCCTTTTCGCTGGCTAACGAGCTCATGGCCTACTGGTACTTCGGGCAGGTGTGGTGTGGCGTGTACCTGGCCCTGGATGTACTCTTCTGCACTTCGTCCATCGTGCACCTGTGCGCCATCAGCCTGGACCGCTACTGGTCGGTGACGCAGGCCGTCGAGTACAACCTGAAGCGCACGCCACGCCGCGTCAAGGCCACCATCGTAGCCGTGTGGCTCATCTCGGCCGTCATCTCCTTCCCGCCTCTGGTTTCTTTCTACCGCCAGCCCGACGGCGCCGCCTATCCGCAGTGCGGCCTCAATGACGAGACCTGGTACATCTTGTCGTCCTGCATCGGCTCCTTCTTCGCACCCTGCCTCATCATGGGCCTGGTCTACGCGCGCATATACCGCGTGGCCAAGCTGCGCACGCGCACGCTCAGCGAGAAGCGCACTCCCTCGGGCCCCGACGGCGCGTCCCCGACCACGGAGAACGGACTGGCCACCGCCGCGGGTGAGAACGGGCACTGCGCGCCCCCGCGCGCCGACGTGGAGCCCGATGACAGCAGCGCGGCCGAGAGGCGGCGGCGCCGGGGCGCAATGCGGCGGGGCGGGCGGCGGCGCGCGGGCGCCGAGGGGGACACGGGCGGCGCGGACGGGCCGGGGCTGGCGGCCGAGCCGGGCGCGCTGACGACGACGGCGGCCGCGAGGTCCCCGGGTCCCGGCGGGCGCCTGTCGCGCGCCAGCTCCCGTTCCGTCGAGTTCTTCCTGTCGCGCCGGCGCCGGGCGCGCAGCAGCGTGTGCCGCCGCAAGGTGGCCCAGGCGCGGGAGAAGCGCTTCACCTTCGTGCTGGCCGTGGTCATGGGCGTGTTCGTGCTGTGCTGGTTCCCCTTCTTCTTCAGCTACAGCCTCTATGGCATCTGCCGCGAGGCTTGCCAGCTGCCGGACCCGCTCTTCAAGTTCTTCTTCTGGATCGGCTACTGCAACAGCTCGCTCAACCCGGTCATCTACACCGTCTTCAACCAGGACTTCCGGCGCTCCTTCAAGCACATCCTCTTCCGAAGGAGGAGAAGGGGCTTCAGGCAATGACCTGTGGCCCCTGGAACATCTCCAAGCTATGGGCTGGGCTGAGAGACCCAGTCAGAGATAGCCTCCCCAGAGTCCCAAGGGTGGCCTGGATGCCCAGATGCACTGAGTGGGCCAGCAGGAACTGTGTGAGAGACAATTGGGCCCCTGGGAGTGGGGCGGAGAGAGGGGAGACCCCTTTGCCTTCCCATCTCAGCAAGGGGCTACTGCTAGGGGCCGACAGTCCAGTTCCTGGGAGTTCTGCTATGCAGTGTGACTGTGAGGTCAGGATCTGAGGCTGTAGTCAGGGCTACAAGCTCTCAAATGGTGAGAAAGGAGCCCCCCTCCCACTCCAGATCCACTTGTGAACAAGGGCTGACTTCCCATGACCTGTTGGATGCGAAGGTCTGGGGCAGAGGAGGAAAGGCACTGACAATCTCTGATTACTGAGAGTATTTAAATGTTTGCCAAAAACACCGACAGCCAAAACAACCAAACTATTTTCTAAATAAACCTTTGTAATCTAAGTGTTGGGTGCAGCTTTCAGTCCTTAATCCCCCTTGTGGGGGAACCCTCCAGGTTCTCCCCTGCCTACCTGCCCCACCCCCAGGCATGGAAAAGTACTACTCTGGGGGCCTCAGGTTCCAGATGTCCCCCTTGTATGAGGAAGGGGGGTCTTTATAAAATCAAATGCCTTCTATGCATGGGAAACATATACTGAGAATTCTTTCTGAAAGTGGCCAATAGGCAGAGAAATGGAGAGCTCCAAGCTGATTCCAATTTAGATAGCAGGGGGATATCCTCCTAGCACCCCATCCCTGCAGAGGCCCAGCCATCTGTGTAGCCCTGGGTGTAGCTAGGTGTTCTGCGCACTCTTGGGGCTTGCCTTTTGAAGGGGTGAAACACCCAAAAGGTATTCCCCATAGGTTGCAGTTGTGACCCAGGCAGGCTCTCTGTTGTCACTCTAGACCTGTTAGGTGGCCAGAATGAACTGGCCATGCAGCAGAGATTGCGTCTGGACCAAAGCCAAGGTCACTGGAGCCCAGAGCTAAGTAACTGCAGGAGCCTTGGAGCCTGGATGTCCTTGTCCTCGCCACACCTGGAAGGCTTCGCCCCAGTTCTACCCACCTCTACCCTTTGCTCAGCTCTCAGTACTCCAGCGGGGCTTTCTGAACACAGACCAAGGACCCACAGGCTCTCTCAGGCTCCTGTGGCAGACCACTCCCAGAGTAGCTGGGGCAGGTGGAAGTAAGACCTGATCACAGCAATGGAGGAAAGTGTTCTGACCCCCAGCTGGGCAGGCTGGAGAGACACTTGCAGGGATCCTTGTTGTGTGCTCCCAACCAGCATTTAAGAATGACTCCAGGTCAGCCTTTGGCCTATCACAGACCAGGGTCTGTCCAAGGGGGCTTAATCCTCAGTCATGTCTATCATGCCAAAGCCAGGGCAGACTTCTTTCTGGCCTGACAAGCCGAAGCTGTCACTTGGTAAAGACCACCACATCCTCCTCCCCATGCATATAGCTGCGTGGCCTCATTACCTACTGTGGATCCTCAGGGTACCCCATCCAGGAACAGTAGTTTTTCACCTCATGCGGTGACTGTGTGCTATCTCAGGCATAGGAGGGAAGAGAGTGCAGGGAAGAGAGAGGTGCTGGAGTGGCTGGCTGAGGTACATGAGAACATTAGGAGCTCCCGGTGCAGGCCCAGGCAGGCATAAGCTGGCTCCTGGGCTCCACACTACCTGTGAAGAGTGGGTTCTGTAAGATATCACCACGGACCAACCATGGAGTGACCCAGCCTGGGAAATGGCACAACTGGTACCCCTGGGGAGACAGAGGTGACCAGGGACTCTCCCAGCTGTCCAGGCCCAGGGCCTCAGAATCTCCTCTTCAGAATCTACATGTCTGAACTTGCAGGATAGGCTAGTCTACTGGTGTGATGGGAGGCAGCTCTCTGCCTCCTGTACACAGCACCCCCAGTGGCTACCCCTTCGCCTTGAGCTGAGTGCCATTTTAAAATTTATTTTTATTTATTCATTTGAGAGAGGGAGAGAAAATGGGCACCCTAGGGCCTTCAGCTGCTGCAAGCAAACTCCAGACACATGCGCTCCTTTGTGCATCTGGCTTATGTGGGTCTTAGAGAAATGAACCTGGGTCCTTTGGCTTTGTAGGCAAGTGCCTTAACTGCTAAGCCATCTCTCCAGCCCCTGAGTACCATTTTTGAACCCATGTGTATTAGGACATTTTATGGGGTTCAGAGACATGAGTATATTTATCTGGAGTCACACAAACTAACCATAAGATTCAGGCAAGTGGAGCTTTGCATCCCTGACTCCAACCATAAAATAATAAGTATTTCTGGAGTGGGTCACTACCAATCCTTCTGCTTTTCAGGAGGTTGTAGGGAATGGTACATTTCCCCATAGGAGTGGGGGGACTCAGGCAAGGTCCAGCTGTGTTGTAAGATGTCTCAGTGGTTGAAGGCACGTGCTTGTAAGCCTGTCCACCCTGGTCCCGTTCTCCAGCATCCACAGAAAGCCCAGTGCAATGTGCCCCATGCATCTGGAGCTCATTTGCAGCAGCAAGAGACCCTGATATACCCATACACACCCATATGCACACAAGGTGGGGGGAGAATTAAAAGAAAAAGGAAATTCATTTGCCCTAGGGCCAGAACTCTCTGTCACTCAGAGCTAGATGGCCACTAGCTGGTCATCTATGTGCTCCAGGGGCTCTGGATGCTGGAAAGGGGTGTCACCCCTAAGACTTTTGAGGACTAGATCCCAGGATACAGCAGGATGGCTAGATGTCAACAAACAAACCCTGCTTTGTTTTCCTTTCCTAATCTCAGGAACAGCATTTAGAACCCTGACCAGCATCCCTGCCTGGTGTAGGCTGTTCGTTGCTCTCAGGATGGCTGCAAGGAGAAGAAATCTGTAGCTCGCTAGACAGAGAAGCTTGATTCTCACCCACACGGGAGCTGCTTTGCTTTATGTCTATGTGTCAAGGATGAAGCAAGGTGTGGACACCTCCCTAGGTCCTGAGAGTTATGACTACTCCTGCAGATAGGCCTGATGTATGGAATTGTCTCTGTCCACCATTAGGTCAGCAGCTCCAACCATTCCCATGGCTACTCTCATTTTGTCTTTAAGGACCAGGTCTTAGCCTGCCTCTTCCCACTCCATGTCTACTTCAACAAGTCAGAGTTGTCAGTTTTCATGTCTGGTTGAGGAAATTGAGGCCCAGAGGTGACTGTGGCACAGGACCCTGGGGCAGGAGGCAGCAGAAAGCACGAACATGGAAAGGCCTAGCTACAGAGAGCTCTGGTTCTGAGCTCCTGGCCCAGCACCATGGGTGGCATGGGATACGACTCTGGTCCTCAAAAGAAAGGCTGCTCAGTCTCCCAGAAGAGTCCAGATGAAACCAGCTGGAGCTATCCCAGCCAGATGGAGGAAGCCCTCTGACTCTGAGTGTGGGTGCTTCTCTGAGCATAGGGTGCTGTCCTAAGTGCAGGATACTCAGTTCTCCCTGTCTGCCCGAGCCTGTGCAGTACAGCCAGAAGTGCACATGGACACACGTGGGTCTACTTAACCTGGATGAAGTTGGTCAGTGGGTGGAAGGGTAAGAGCTAATCCTAATATCCATTTACAGCTCAGGATGGAATCTGAAGGAATGGCTCCCTGGGAGTAGGCAGGATTGGTAATACAGAAGCAGCTCGGATCTCCAGAGTCCCAGGGTGGGGGCGGAGGACGGGAGCACGTTGCCGTGGCACCTGCTGGTGAGGAAGCCACCCTCCCCAGTGTGCTGGCAGCCGGCTGTATTTTTATATCACATCCATTGGCAGGACTCAAATACTCCAGTGCAGCATTGGATCAAAACACACAGTGCCTGTGGGCCTGTCTTGAGTCTGGTTGGGCAGCTGTAGCCCTTTATGAGGCTGAACTTCAACTTTGTGGGCACTGTGATCCCTGCAGGCAAAGGTGGGGGAGGTGGCACCTCCAGAGCCTTTGTGCCCAGCACACAAAGCACCTGCTCACGTCTCAGCACGTGTGTGCCATAGCCAGGGACAGCCCTACTCCCAGGCACATGTCACAGGCAGTGTGTGGGTGTGGGTGGAAGGTAGAGCTCTTATGGATGGAAGGGAACTGAGGAAAAGAGGAGGTGGCAGGGGCCCAAATCTCTGATGGCCAGGCAAGGGTCTAGGTTCCCTAAGTCTAGTCCCAGTGTAAACAGGGACCATATTCTTCCCCACAAGGGTGGGGCAGTAGGTGGAGGGGCCAGGGCCCCTCTACCATGGCACCTCACCTTCCTCTGCAGTTGGTCTGGGAGATCTAGTTAGCTGCAGACTCTGGGCCAAAAATAAGCCCTGGGGACCAAAAATGTATTTCTTTCATGCCAAGAGGATTTGTGATTGCTCCCAGTAAAAGCCTTGGGGACAATGGGGTCATTATGGTCTAGATAAGAAATCAGGTCCTGTATGGCAGAGAGGGAGCACTGGCAAAGAGAGCCGAGTGAAAGGCACCCTGCCCTTAGGTCTGAGCACAAAGCATGCCCAGAGCTGCCTGGCAGCCATGGAGAAAAAGGAAATAGGATATGCACACCTCTTTCCCCAAGTGACAGAAAAAGCCAAAGACCAGAAGTGCAGCTGGGCCCCCTGGAAGGTGACCAATCCCATCAGCCCCCCACAGCTCTGAAGCCTGCAGCCAGCGAGCATTTACCACACAGTCAGCGCAGGAGTGGAGCAAGGGCCAAGCCCTGGTCCTCAGCCCAGCCTCTAGCAGCAGCCATATGCTATTCCAGCCACCGCCCCTAAGTGGCAAAGTTAGGGAAACTGAGGTGTCGTAGCTGTGTGGGAAGGCCCAAACCCAGCATCTGAGACTAGCCATGCAGCTTCCACGTCCCCACACTAGAATGAGCCTTGGGTTCACAGAGCCTATTGGCAACAAGGCCCCTTCAGACCCTTCCCAAATGGCTGAGGTCCAGGACAAAACTGCTTCCTAAGGGCTCCTGGCCTGTCCTAAGCTGACCTCCACTTCTCACACTTTCCTCTGCCCATCCCCACCCATAACTTATGCTCAGCATGTGCTGGGTTGCCCTCCCTACTGGTGTCTGCCTGACCACTGACTTCCTCTCCAGAAAGGCCTTCTGAGCCTTGCCCCACCTCCTACGGCAGGCAGCCCTTGGGTAGCAGGAAAGCCTGATGTAGGGATAGCTGTCTTCTTGACCAGTCTGTATCTAGGCAGAGCAGAGGCCCTGCCATGCTGAAGCCCACAAGGGGCACAGTATGAGCCCCACAGCTGCATTTAGTGTGCGCACTCAGAAGGAATGCCAACCTCTGGGCTACACTGGGTCACTGACGGGAATGCTCTACATGGCTGAGAAGCCTAGAGCACCAAGAGTCCTGGGTGCTTCGGGTAGCACTCTGGCTCTGCAGCTGCGTGGTGGGAGATGATTCTCTTCACGGGCAGGCCCCAGGGCTGCCATTGCCACCGCCACTGGCTGCTCACATATTGGTGGGTGAGTTTCTCCCCCACTTGATTAGCTGTTACTGAATGCAGCACCTTGAGAACAGATGTCTTGCTGGGCCTGCAGAAGAGAAGTCGGCTTACCAGCAGAGGGTGGGGTCTGTGATGCCAGAGGACAGAAGGGGCAATAGTGATAAAAACAGGCATAACTGGTCCCACTGTGCCATGTGCCCATCACACAAGGCTTTGGATGGACACTCAGCATTTGTTTCTCACAGCCTGTCCAGAAGGGGTCAGTGTGCCCATTTTACAGACAAGGAAACTGAGCTTCAGGAAGGGAATGTTGTCAAAAGGAGTGATTTCAAAGCCAAATGCTGGCTATACTCTAGCATCCCACATCTATTACTGTCTCCATGGTTAAGAAAACAGGCTAGTGGCATCAAAGGCCATCTCCAAAGTCATCCACATTTGGTAGGCAGAGACCACACTGCCCAGCCTGGAGATCTCTTGCTGTCCTTGTCTGTTCCAACTATGCTTAAATTAAATGTAAGATCAAGAGATGTGAATGGGGCCTGAGATTTACACATTGCTCCTTCATTATTTGTGACTTAATCCGCGGGTGACCCCCTCAGCAGCTCTGAGAATGCAGTGCAGCTTCTGTGCCCTTCACAATGCAAATGCAGCCCACTTTGTGTTTGGATGTTGTCTTAGAAACGACTTCGTACAATGAGGCAGCTTTTAAGATCACCACACCCAGGATATAAAATGCCAAAATGTTTGTGGTGAAAAATAATTCAGTTACCGGTTTCCTAGTGGGTACTGCCATTGCAAATCGAATTTGGAGCAAAATCACCTCTTAGAATTGGTTCAAATGAAGCTGTTGTTCAAAATTGATCGTTGTTTTTGCTTCCATGAGGATTCAAGTAGGCGGCGAAACAATACAGCGATTATCTCACTTTCAATATCATTCAATAATGGACAGAGCTGGCCAGCCCCAGCAGGACAACCAAGGGCGGGCTCGCCCACTGCTGCAGTGGGGAACTGGAAAAGGCTGGGTACATGTGGGGTCCAAGCTATGCTTGGAGAGGGCAGCGGAGGCTGTCACCCATCTTGCCTTAGCATGTGTCTCCTTATGATGATGGATGGAGTGACACCATTGTTCCCTGACACAAGTGTGGGTCTGTAAGACAGCACTGAGGAAGGTTATGCAGTGTGACCTCAGGTTTCCGGAGCCCCTGATACAGGCATGAAGCCTGCCATCAGCTTCAGTATCCATGTTTCAGCAATGAGTCAGAGTCAGTAGTTCCCAGGCTGTCTTCAATGTGGAATCAAACCTAGGACAACAGTGTAGGGCCCTGGGTTCAAATCCAGCCATGGGACATTGGCCTCACAGGCAGCCAGTGTCCTATCCCACTTCATCTCACCCAGGCACCACACAGGCCACTGCATAGCATGCACTTTGTAAATGCGTCAGAGGCTCTGTGCTGCCCTGAGTTCAGAGCAGAACCTTGCAGTTATTAGGAGCAGGCACAATGGAGGGGCCTCTGCTCTGTTTTCCAGCTTTAGTAGAAACATGGATGGATACCAGACCCCAGGTCTGGAATCACTGGGAAGCTAGTGCCCCACAGGGTGCCTCTGTGAGCTTGCATATGTGGGTGGTGGCAACTCAGAACATCAGCCATGGAAACTGAGGCTTGGAGAAGCTTATTTAAGGCTATGAAACCACTCAAGCAGCATCAGAATCTTGGGGTTCTCCTCCCAGGTCTCTTTAGGACAAGGTTCTCCAAATAGCCAAAAAAAATCTATGGGATGAAACAGGTGGGAGGGATGCCAGCCTGGCCTTGTGAGCACCTCTGCACTCAGGGAGATATAGGATTGCTCCAAATCCGTCAGCCTACGTCATCCCGGAAGGGACTCAAAGCAACTGGAAAGTCTCCATCTAAGGGTTCTCAGCCCATGTTCCTCCCATCATAGGGAGTTCATCGCCTGCTGATATACTCCAGGCCGCAGCAGCATACCCAGATTGGGCAAGGGCTCCGTTTTATCAAGAGGTTCGCTGCCTCCTGGCCCTCTCACGCCACCCCAGGTCTTCTTCAGGTGAAGCTCGGAGTGAGTTTTAGGGCCAGAAGAAAGTCAATTCAAACTGCCTGCATGTCATGCCCCTCCCTTCTTGCTAGTGTCCTCCCCATGGGTTGTTTGTGCCCATGGAGCTGACCCTAGTTGTGCCACCAGGGAGCACACAGCAGCCAGGAGACCAGGACAAGTCAGGACGCTGTCAAGCTGTCAGTGGGCCCAGACCTCAACAAATGACCAGTAAGAGTGAACATTGACAAAGACGGGCCTCTGAACCTCAGATGATGGGGGCCACCTGGGCCTGAGAGATGAAGCCCCATGAGCCTCAGTGACATAGTCTCCTGAGGCCAAAGACGGAGTCATGGGCTTCAGCAATGGCTCTCTGGCCTTTGTGGGAAGCTAGCAGGGCCCACTCCTGAGCCATTTGGCTCTGAGCACTGGGGGGTCTAGGCTTAAGGGTGACCTGCTCTACCACTCTTGGCTGCAGGACCAGTTTGCCTCCACTGAGGTTCAGCTTGTCCTCTGTGAGATTAGAGTTGTGGGCTTAGGGACCTGAGAGGAGGGTCACCAGTAGACTCTCGCCACAGACTAACTCCCAACACAGGATTTGTGTCTCTCTCAGATGTCCTTACTGTCCATCACTCACTGGCATAATAGCTGGGGCTGGGGTGAAGTAACAGATTTTGCCTTCTGGAGCTGACAGCCTAGGGAGAGGAGGTGACGTCCATCAGATGGCCAGCTCTGCAAAGGTCTCAGGGTGGGGCAGAGTCATCCCAAGAATCCAGATGGCCAGTCTCCTCTGCAAGGCCTTGTGAGCCCTTTTTACCCCAACTTAACACCTCACCCTTCCAGACCATGGAGCTCAACTGAGGCCTAGTATTGCCTTATGCACCCCACTTCCCTGGGTGGAAGCCCTTAGGTAATTATAAGGCACCCAGCTTGTTAGGTAGGACTGGGACTTCTTTAATTCTGCCAGGCCTATCTTCAAAAGACCTTCTCACAGCCTGGAAGACAGCCTGTCAGCAGTTCAGAGCAGAAACAGGATACAGACTTGGACCATGGATATCCCAAGGTAGGGAACATCCTGAGGTTGGGGATGTACAAAGGCTAAGGGCATGGACATGTTGAGTTGCTGTGGTAGGAGCTGTTACTGTCACAGAAACCCAGAGCACTGCTGGCAAGGGACATTCAGCACGAGCCAACTCAGCCTATCTCCTCAAAAGAGCCTCAGCCAGGGCAGAAGGCTCAATCTGCTCAAGTCACCCAGCTGCTGGATGATAGAATATGACCCTAAAATTAGAACAAGGAGCCTGCGTGCCTCTCCATCACACTGCCTAGAGGGACCTGTGGGTTTACCAAGCACTAAAGTGGAGGTGGCTTCCCAGGGGATGCTCACACCCAGACAGTAATGCTTTGGTAGCCAGCTTACACCTGTACTCCCTAACAGCAGTCTTTCTGGGGCGAGCAGCAGCCAGGAGCTTGTGAGCTGGGTGAGTATACAGCATCTGCCCCTCTTAGAAAGCAGTGCCCAGAGACCACAACATAGCCACTCTCTGGGGCAAAAGCCACTTGTTTGCAGGAACCAGGAGGCAGAGCCAGTTTCATGCAAAATGACAGTGCAGGGCCCAGACTGGGGCCTAAGAGCCCATCTGCCCTCCTGCTATAATTCACCTGGTTCTGTGGACCAGCCACACCCCAAGGATGCAGCCTCTGTGTCCACAGGCACCTTTAAACCTGGATAAGGAGCAGGCTGATGCCCCAAGACATCCACTGAATGTCTCATGGTCTGCCAATCTAGTCCAATACCCACTTCATTGAGCCTGAGATGTATCCAGAACTCTATCCTTTCCAATGGCCACTCCCAGGGACCCTTCAGGGGTAGAGAGAGAGAGAAAGAATGCCAAGTGGGAGGGGGAGGACAAGAGGGGATCAAGGAGCAGGGAGCATGTAGCTGCAGAGACTACTGTAGACTTTCCTTACACAACATGAAGTACAAAGCTCTTAAAAATGCCAAGATGGGGCTGGGAAGATGGCCCAGTTGGTAAAGCATTTGCCTTGCAAGCATAAGGACCAGTGTTGGATCTCCAAAACCCACAGTTAAAAGCCAGATATGGTGGCCTGCATTTTTAGATCCAGCACTGGGAAAGTGGAGGCAGGTAAAGCCTTGGGGCTCACTGTCCAGCTGGTTATCCTAACCGGCAAGCTCAGGGTTCAGAAGACACCTGGTCTTAGAAAGGTGAATAGGGGTGGAAAGATGGCTCAGTGGTTAAAAATGCTTGCAAAGTCTACCAGTCTGGGTTTGATTTCTAGCCCCATGTAAAGCCTGATGCATAAAGTGGCACACGTGTTTGGAGTTCATTTGCAGTGGCAAGAGGCCCTGGTGTGCCCATACCTACTCTTTCCCTGATTGCCTCTTTTTCTCAGTTTCTTTCTCAAATAATAAATAAAAAAAATTAAAGAAGGAGAGTCCCTGAGGAATAGCACCTGAGGTTGTCCTCGGGCCTAAGCACATGTGCACGTGCACACACACACAAACATACACACTTTTATAAAAGAATGCCAAGATACTGACTATAAGGCCTTAAGCCCCAAGCAGGGCCCTCAGCTTGGCACTCTTTGGGATCACTCCAGCCTCTGATGGTGACATGGCTCTGACTTATTCTGAAGGTAGCTGAAAACCAGAGTGAAGCTGACTCTTCTAGCAGGGTTTGTCTCCAGTGGCCCTCTATGGGGGCGAGGGGAAGTGGTCTGTAATTTCTTCCATTTGTGGATCATGGGATGAATTCAAAGAGATATGTTGAGAGTCATCCATCCATTCACCATCCATCCATTATCTATCATCCATCCATCTTCCTCATTCATTCAGGAAGCATCCATTGGATATCAACCTCAGTAAACACCCTGAGGGAACACAGGCTCCTCTGAGCACTGGGACAATGAACGTTATCACTGTGGCAAAACATTCCATACTTCACAATCATTCCTTTCTGACACTGTGCACTCACCCGGCATGGAATTAGTGAAATGGAGGCACGCCCTTGCCCTCGTGACATGGAGGTCTTGGGTTGGGCCAAGCAGTACCCATAAAGCCACATAAACAAGGTTAGCTCGACAAACTACGGAGTGTTGTGGACCAGACTACATGAGCCTGCGCTTGAAGGGGTGGGACTGGGAGGCTGGTCACAGTAGACAGCCACTTCCAGGCAGGTGGCATCTTGGGTATGGCAGTGGTGGGCTGGGCTCTGAGCCCAGATGGACAGAGCTCAGTGCTTCCAGTCTGGAGGCTGAAGTCACCTTTGAGGTGTGCTAGGGCTATCTTCTACTGAGGACCACCTCTTTTGGGCATGGAGGGTTATCTTTGTGTCCTCAGGGGATGGTCTCTCTGTGTGTCTTGACCACCTCTCCTTATCAGGACACAGATTGAGTTAGGGCCATCCTGACAACCTCATTTAACTTTGATCACCTCCACAAATACTCTGTCTCCAAACAGTTGCTGTGTGAAGTCTTGGCAGTTGAGTTAGAGCTTTGGCCTGTGGATGGAGGGAGGGGCTATGGTTCAGCTCTTGTGTCCATTCCCTTCCATGCATGGATGTATACCTTGTTTCCCCAGCTGCATCCTGAGAATATATTTGGGTCCATTCAAAATGGGTGAAGTTGCTTATTACTCTGGCCACGGAGGAGAGTAGCTCCACTGGGGGACCAAAGCACTTGGAGTGCCTCTGATACTGTGAGCCGGCCCACTAGACTGTGAGTTGGGACCTATCTCTTGGCCCTTTAAAAGGCCACCCCCTTTGTGATCCTGCCCTGTATCCATGGGAGGAGGCAACCATCCTGCAGCTGGTGGCAACAGGACCAGGCTAGGGTGCTGGCTCCCAGAGAGGGGTTCTGAGCAGGAGAAGCAGTGTGGATGCCCTGGCAAACCATGCAGCTTTTGCCCCTACTAGCTCCCTGGGGAGCAGGCTTAGTGGCTCCCAATCTGTGTGACTATTAGATGGGGAAAAAAAAAAACAGGAAAGAGCCCAGAAACCCATCGGTCGGGAAATGAACCAGACATAGGCACATCCAAACAAGGTTCTGCAGAGAGAAGTGCAGAGGCAGGCAGGCATGCACTCAGGCAGGCATGCCTGGCGGATCCAGCCAGAAGCCAGGAAACTAGTTGCAGAAACTTCTCCGGCTGCTTCACTTACATGACATTTTGCCTGTGAAATTTTATTCTTTACAGCAGTTTTGGGTTCACAGCAGAATTGAGTGGAAAGTACCAAGTTGTCATGTGCCCCTCAGCATGATTGAACTTTTCCATTTATAAATGGAGGTATCCTTGAGATTTAGCACAGAGACAGAGAGGGTATGGGAGAGCTCTATCAACTGTTAAGTGTGGCACCCAAGCTGAGCTTTCTACTCAGAGCCTCAAAAGCCCTTAGAGGTAGTGGCTGGTTGACCCACCATCTAGGCTCACAGATGGGAGAGGCTGGCCCATGTACCCAGCACAAAAAGGTTTTTTGGTCATATTGCTCAAAGCTAAGAAAGAAGAATCCACTTCACCTGGCCTATTCTCCCAAGAGTCCTTTCGTCTGCTGTAATGATGGAAAACTACCAGCCTGTCCAGAAGCATTGTTATCTGCTATCAGCGTGCTGGAGCAGCACCCGGGGCCAGGAGAGCCAGCACAGTGCATGAGCTTCCTCTCTGTTCCTAGAGAATGAGGGTATGGCATTTCCTGTGTGCCCCTAGCTGATCCACCAGCTACAAGGATTGGTCTTGGATTCCTTCCAGACCACCACCCAACAGTGGATGTGGGGTGCCTGGAGCATAGAAGTCAGAGTAGCCTATTCCTGGGGTTGGGGGCTTAAATCCTGACCCCCTCATCCTGGCACCTCAGAAGAATCCTTCACCCTTCTGAAAGGATCCTGTCTTGAGTACCCACTTTGTATGTGGCAGTGCCTTTCCAAAGCTCTGAGGGTGCTTGCCATGTGAAGACGGAAGAGGCTAGATTCTAGAGTGAGAACCAGGGCCTGGAAATCCAGGGTGGACAAATGGGCTCCTAGATCCAGCCATGTGGCTTGACCTGAGATCAGGGGCCTCTACCTCTCCTGCAAATCTGCTCATGGGGCTTAAAGACCCACTGCTCTGTGTTGGGGGTCTCAGCCAGTGCATACTAACTGGAGAGTCTGTGGTTTCTGTGGACAAGGGCCTGTCCCCAGGATAGCACAGTCCAATAGGCATCCTACCCTGCAGGCCTCTGCCAAAGAGTAAGTGGGGAGCTGACCCTCTGCTGGATGACAAGGTTTTAGCATCAGCAACAGAAAACAGATACTTACTGCGGGCCTCAAACATACTTTTAGGAGTGGGGGAGGAGAGAGTAGCAGGAAACCCCAATATGTCACCCCAAGTATGCCTGCTTGACATGAATCTTTATGAGCTGTAGGCAATTATTGAGCAGCAAAGGCAAGAACCATTCTCTTTCTGTCTTCTTTTCCCTCTAAAGACAGGCATCAATAAATTCTTCTTTCCAAAGACAAAATGCTTATCAGCTCAGCTTCATCCTAGAGGGGTGGTTGAGAGTCCCTCCTATATGTGTGCCATGCCCCAGATCCCCCTCCAGATGCCCATGGCCACTTCCCCCTGTCCTGTCCTTCCTCTGAAACCCTTGCTGTTGGGTGAGACGCTATGCAAGCTGGACTTGTACGCTGCTGCTGCTGCTGCTAGTGCGAGCGACCCCGGTTGCTGTTTCTCTTGTGTGAAGTGCACAGTGTTAATGAACCTGCTTGGGTCTGTCCTGTTAATCTGTCTCTGTTAGATGGATCTGTCCCCACTGTGACTTTATGAGAGTTAAAGACAAGTAATATCTGCTTCCCAACAGAGCAATGGTGGGAGGATGTCATGAACCCAAGACTCACAGCTACTGTGATGGAGCCCAACTCACGACAGCCGGAGACAGGCAAGCCGGGGTGGGAGAGGTCTCACCTGTGCCGAATGTTCAGACGGCATGGGGCTGGCTGTCTTTTTAAAAATTAATCTACTTTCTATCAGCATACAAAGAGGTGGGTTTTATTATGCCCCTCCTTTTTTTTTTTTTTTTTTTTTTGAGGTAGAGTCTCACTCTGGCCCACACTGACCCGGAATTCACTATGTAGTCTCAGGTTGGCCTTGAACTCACAGCGATCCTCCTGCCTCTGCCTCCCGAGTGCTGGGGTTGAAGGTGTGTGCCAACATGCCCAGGTCTGTGGTATTTTTTAAACAATTTTTATTTTTTGTTTTCCTTCTTCCCATTTCCCTGTTCCTCCTCTCCCTTGTGCCTTTTTCCCACCATAGTCCCCTTGCTGCTCCTCTCATGCTTTCCTCCAGCCCACTCTCTCAGTGCCTCCTGTTCCCCTTTCCTGGCCCCTATCTCAGTTCATAGTCAGAGTGGTCATCCTCAATAAAACGAACAACAAAGAGCTCTTGAGAATGCGAGGAAAGGGGAACTGTTATTCACTGTTGGTGGAGCTTAAACTGATGCAGCCACTATGGAAAGTTTCTCAAAAAGCTAACAATTGAACTATCACACGACCCAGCAGTATCAACTCCAGGCCACGTACACAAAGGACTTGATATCCTCCCACAGAGATGCCTGTGCGTCCGTGTTCATTGTGGCTCTATTCGCAATAGCAAGGAAACGGAATCAGCCTAGATGTCCACCAACTGATGAATGGTTAATGAAGATGTGGCACCTCACATAATGGAGTTTAAATTTTTTTAATTTAAATTTTTTTTTTTATTTGACAGAAAGATTGAGAGAGAGAGAGGGAGAGATAATAGGTGCACCAGGGCCTCCAGCCACTGCCAACAAACTCCAGATGTGTGTGCCCTCTTGTGCATCTGGCTAATGTGGGTCCTGGGGAATCAAACCTGGGTCCTTTAGCTTTGCAGGCAAACACCTTAACTGCTTAGCCATCCCTCCAGCCCACAATGGAGTTTTTATTCAGCTATAAAGCAAAGTGAAGTTATCTTTTTACCTGTCTTTCCCCACCACTACGTGCAGCCCAGCAACCTTGAGGAAGACAGGCCAGGTCTATGTAGCTCCAAGCCCAGAGGCCAAGAAGGAGATGGAGTCTTCTTCTGTAGGACCAAGGGTTGGAAAGGAGATGATCCTGCAACAGAAAATCAGGTTGAGACCCAGAGGGCATGTGATGTGTGAGAGTCTGTCACTCTCAAGTCCTCACTCTTGGCTTCAGGAAGCTGTAACCTGGTCATGGCTAGGCCTGTTGCTTGTGGCTCTCAGGCACCCCTGCCCTGCAGGAAGGGAACTCTCATTCCTGCTTCCTGGGCTCCAAGATCTGCAACTCTGGCCTCTGCAAGCCTGTAGCATCCATGTCATGTCTACAGAGCAGAAGGGACTGGAGAAGAGGAGTATATTTTGTGGATTTGATTATAAGAGATATGCATAACATGATTTTAGTAACAGCCTGATCTGCTCCATGACTCTTGAAGAGTCGAGAGGGTTCTTCCTCAGCCCATGCTGGGTGGCTCCAGGTCTGTGCCCCCACCATTCCCAGCCCTGTCCCTCCTCAAATGGCCCTTTTGTGGGGGCTAGGCCCCACACTAATAGTTTTCTCCACCAGGCTGGGGCTTTGCTGGGCTCTGAGTACATGCTCCACACACCCTGTCCAAGGTCCCTGCTGTCCCCAATCCAGGAACCCCTTGGCCATATGACATGAACCCCCAGGCTGGGCTGCAAAGTCAGCTCCCAGAGACACTTGGCACCTTGGGACAAATCCTGAGCTCTGAGCAATGGGTGCAATTTCAGATGCTACATCCTGGCAGTCTCATTAAGCCTCCAGAGCCATGTTCATTGGAGTTGTTTCCTCCTGTGCTGCTGACACCAAGAGGAAAGATCTCGGAATAAAACACATCCCACAGGTATATATAACACAGCCTCTATAACATCAGCTCCTGAAAGGACTCTTTCTCCTCAAAGCTGTTACTTCTTCCCAGGAGGAAAGAGCACTGACTATATCCCCTGTGCAACAGTAAACTTGTCCTTCTGATGAACACCTTTCATTCCGAGTCCGTTGGAAGGTGCATGGGGGGAGTGGGGAGGGTGTTTTGTTGGCTTGCAGAGTTAAGTCTCAGGCCCAGCTCTCAGGCTTCAGTAGCTCGAGGTGCCTGGCTCACTCTGTTGTGTCCAGCTAAGAGGGGAGTTTGAAGAAGCTTAAAGTTTGTGCTTTTAGATGCCACATTCTTTCAATAAAGCCCTCACTGGTGGCTGACATGCCCCTTTGCTTGCTTCTGATGACAGGTACTCACCACTCTGTCACAAGACTTGTCCCTAGGACTGAAGAAGAAGGAGATTGGAATGTCTTCCATTTTCCCAACCAGTGATGTCTCACTGAGCATCCATGTGCCAGGCCATGTGACCATGAGAAGGACTGCCTTTTCGAGGCCAGATCCTTGTTGCTACCACAGCAGTCAGACAATGCTTTGCTTAGGCACAGGGCTAAGTAGTGGGACAAAATTGATATGCAAGTGTGACCTTTGACAGGAGGGAAGAATTGGGTGATAGGGAACTCATAGCACAGCTGGCAGCCGTTCCAAGAAAGTCCAGGCAGCCTGTGCACAGCCCATAGTGGGCAGGCCCAGCTTACAGAGAACTGAAATATGGGCTAATCAAGTCTTGGGATGAAGCCTCAGAGCCAAGGCTATTACTATACATGATTTACCCTCCACAGGGAGGGAACCACCATCCTATTGTGACACTCAAGATGTGATATCTCAAAGAAACCAACATCTCAGTGGTTCAGAAGTGGCCCAGAGCAGTTCTTGGTGGTGGTAGGAGCCAGGGCACCCACATTTTGTAGAAGAGCAAGTTTGCAAGGCCAGGATATTTGAGTTGTCCAACCAGGCCATATGCCAAGCCTCCTCCTGAGCCAGCAGGGCAATGAGAATCAGGAGAACAGAGTTGCATGTGGTGGCCTGGGTAAGAGTGAGGACCCCTCCAGAGTCACCATGTAGCCTAAGAAGGTGTCTCTTTGCACAAGCTCAGACCATGATCCCTAAACAATTCCTCCCAACAGCCCCACACTGGCCTTGGAAGACAGACCTGGCTTTCCTCAGACATGGCTGGGGAAGCAGGCCTCCCATGGATGGACCCAAGACTGGCAGGCTGGCTGCCTTTAGCCAGCACTTCCTAGGTAGACACTAGACAAGTCCAGGGCTGAGGGTTCGGGCCTTGAGCCTAGATTAGCCAGTGAAAGGAATGAGTGAGTGATGCAATGATGCTCAGAGCTGAGGATTGCTAGGGTGCCGGCCTCCTGTCCTTCCTCCCAACCCCATCTCCTTGTATTGGTGGCCCCTGAGGTGTCCCAAGCTTCCATCATTACAGGAAGCTGAGTCTGCAATGTGACAGGCAGGAGGCCTCAGTGCCACTGGTCTGTACCTTACCTGTGAGGTGAGGGAGGCAGGCAGGGCAGTGGGGAAAACCTGATCTTGTTAGGTTACAGCCTTGTTGAGCACAAGTGTGTAAGAACAAGCCAATTCATAGAACAGGTACTCTGGGCAGGGGTGGAGTCCAGGACCGAGGTTGCTCTCCAGATCCCAGGGATGGCTACAGAGGCTCCTCTCCTCCCCCCCCCCCCATGCTGTCACAGAAGTGACCAGTGAGAACATTTTTGTTGTCTTTCCAGCCCAGACAAAATCAATACACCCTGGAAATTCAAGAACAGCTGACCTTTGAGATTTCTAGCAAACCTTGGCAAAGGACTCTATGTGAGCTGGTCCAAGGCACTGAGAAGCCCCCTGCCCAGGCCCCAGACCTAGGATCTTCATTCTCGCATGAGTGAGCTTCTAGTCCTGGGCATAACTCTGAGGGGCTGGCCTCCCTTGCATATGGGATCTGAAAGATTCTGGGGACCACACGGGCTGGTTATGTGCTGCATTGTTGCTGTCTTACTCCTCCCACTGTTTTAGAAAGGTGTCTAGCAGCTACAGCTGGTAGGGTCACAGAAAGCAGAGGACAAACACCACTTCACAGATGGAAATACAGATTCCCACAGATAGAGAGGAACAGAGGGCTAATGCTTCACCCACAGAGACTTTGGCCTGGTGTGCTATCCTGGGCTCCTAGCTGGACATCCTTGCAGACTAGAGTGGCATTGGCTCTTGCCCAGGTGCTGACTCAGCTCTCCATCCTCTTCCAGAAAACTGCAAGGGGCAGGGGTGGCAGCTGTGCCCCCATTCTGCTTGTTAAGGATGGGAGGAGGGTGTTATAGGATGGGGAGAGAGGGAAAAGAGCCAGAGACTATCTAGCCCTGGGGTTAATGGCTGAGAAGCTACAGGAGGCTGCAGGGCTGGAGGAAGGCGAGAATGTCTTGGAGCCTGGTATGTGGTGTTCAGAGGGAGTTGGAAGACTTCTTTCAGGTAAGGGAACCATCTGCTTGCAGGGATAACTGGCTCCCTTCCCCCAAAAAAGCAGAGGTCCTGGGACCTAATCCAGCAACCCAAGCCGAGGGGGTTTGCAGAATGGAAAGCTAGGGTTCAGGCCCACTACAGATGGCCTGAAGCACCTCCTCCCAGGAGACCTGGCCCAGTGGCAAAGGCTCTGGTCAGTCAGGCTCAGGGCAAATGTCCAGCCGTTCCATGTTGCATCCATGCCTGGCCCATTTCCATGGTGGCACTCCAGCAAGCCAGCTCCCCAGCTCCCCAGCTAGAAATGGAGTTTCTGGAAGTCCAAGAGGAAGGGGAGCTGGTAGAGGGCAAGTGGGTTAGGAAGGAGCAGCCTGGAGCTCTGAGATGCTCCTGCAGATGGGGGCTCCTGCACCTGACGCCCTGCAGTTGACTCCTGGTGCATTTGGTCAGAGGGAACTTGGGAAGGACCCCATCAAGCTGCATATGGACATGGCCTGGGGACTTCCTCCTACCCAGAGCTCATGCCACACGCACCCGGGAGCAACTTCCCTACATATTTGGTGTACACGGGGATACATGGTCCACAGGCAGGAAGGCTGAACCTGCGGAAGCAGTGCAGCCCACTACAAGCCTTTGCTGGTGGTTTCATCCCTTTGGCCACCTTCCACCTGGCTACACCCTCATAGAGTATTGTGAGGCAGCAAATTCTTTCTGTCTTCGTCCTCTGACCTATGTAGGTGGTTGTATTTTTTTTATTTCAAGGTAGGGTCTCACTCTGGCCCAGGCTGACCTGGAATTCATTATGTAGTCTCAGAGTGGACTCGAACTCATGGCGATCCTCCTACCTCTGCCTCTCGAATGCTAGGATTAAAGGCGTGCGCCACCGTGCCCGGCTCTGTTGTATTTTTAAAAATTTATTTAGATACACACAAATACACACACACACACGCACACACAATGGGTGTGTAGAGGTCTCTTGCTGTTGCAAATAACTATCCATCGAGTTTTACATTGGTGGCTAGGGAATTGAACTCTGCCGTCAGGCTTTTTAAGCAAACAACTCTTTTAACCACTAAACAATCTCCTCAGTCCCCATATATTTTTGGTTTGTTTATTTGTTTTTCAAGATATGGTCTCATTCTAGCACAGACTGACCTACAACTCACTCTGTAGCCCCAGACTGGCATTGAGCTCACAGTGATCTCAGCTTCTTAGATGCTGGTATTAAAGGTATGTGCCACTATGTTTGGTACATTTTGTTTTCCTTCTTTCTGTGTTTATTTAAATATTTATTTTTATTTATTTTTCCTTTTTTATTGACAACTTCCATAACTGTGAACAATATCTACCCCTCTCATCAGCCTCTCTTTTATGTTGATGTCATGATCTTTTCCTTCTATTGTGATGGACTTGTGTAGGTAGTGTCAGGCACTGTGAGGTCATGGATATCCAGGGCATTTTGTGTCTGGGGGAGCACATTGTAAGGAGCCCTACCCTTCCTTTGGCTCTTACATTCTTTCCTCCACCTCTCTCACAATGGACCCTAGGCCTCGGAAGGTGTGATAGATATTATAACAGTGCTGAGCACTCCACTGTCACTTCTCAGCACCATGGTACCTTCTGATTCATCACACAGTCGCTGACATCTGAAAAGAAAAGTTTCTCTAATCAAAAGTGAGAGTAGCATTAATATATGGTTATGAACATTAAGATAAATGCTTACTGGGCAGTTTGGTGGGCATAGCATATACATTTAGCCAGACACCAGCAGATGTTACATGCCTAGGGTTTATGACTACCCCTGTTGTAGGTTTTCAGTATCAGTGATGTGTTCCCTCCCATGGAGTGTGCCTCCAGTCCAATTTGAGGGCAGTTGGTTTCCCCCATAACAGACATGCCATTATTGCATTTATTGGCTCATTTGGCCTGGCTGGCCAAATTTAATGCTTGCAGTGTCCACTGTTGAGGATCTTCACTGGATTTCTCTCTCACACATTGAACTGCATGCAGCCTGGCTTTGTCTAGCTTTCTGTCAGCTGGTCTGCATGGAGGAGGTTTTCAGCTCAGTTCCAACAGGATTTCTCAGTGACCTTGCAGCCCAAGTATGTAGAGTCTTCAGCAATAGGGTCTTACCATCTATTCCTGGTGGGAAATAAAAGGCCTCAGCAATGACCTGTAATGTTTTAGGGAAATCAGGGACCTCCCTGGCCAAAAACTCACTGGAAAGTATCCTATCCTGGCACTGAAAATTTTGTAGTAACAATCCATGGCTTCTGAGTGCTCCATTGTCCAAAAAAGTAGGTTTTCATATGACTTATTTATATCTTCTTAGATTTTGATTAGCCCTTCCTAAACCTTTCCTTTCCTTAATCTCTTCCTCTGACCTCACTTAGGTCTTTTCACCCCCATTAATCTGTTTTTCTACTTACATATATACAATACCATCCTATTAAGTCCCCCCTCCCTCCCTTTCTATTCCCATTATATCTCCTTTCTAGCTTACTGGACTCTGCTACTGAGTTCTATTCCTACTCACATAGAAGTCTAATCATCTGTAGCTAGGATCCACATATAAGAGAGAACATGTGACATTAGCTTTCTGGGCCTGGGTTACCTCACAAAGTATAATACTTTCCAGATCCATCTATTTTCATGCAAATTTCATAACTTCACTTTTCTTTACTGCTGAGTAGAACTCCATTGTGTAAATGTGCCACATCTTCATTATCCACTCATCAGTTGAGGGACATCTAGGTTGGTTCCATTTACTAGATATTGTGTATTTATTTATTTTTATTTGAAAGGGGGCAGATAGAGAAAGAATGGGCACACCAGGGCCTCCAGCTTCTGCAAGTGAACTCCAGGCACATGCTCCACCTTGTGCATCTCGCTAACATGGGTTTCTGGAGAATCAAACCTGGCTCTTTTGGCTTTGAAGGCAAGTTCCTTAACAACTAAGCCATCTCTCCAGCCTAAGATCAGGGTCTCTTTCCCAACATGCCACCCACTCTAAGTCATCCCTGAATTACCCATGACTTGCTGAACTCAACAAACACATCCAGATCCCTCCCTTCCATTCCAACTGCCATCCTGCCAATATCACTGGTGAGGAGAGCTTCAATCCCTCAACATCAGCATCTCCCTCTTCCCCTGGCTGGCCTTGGCCCAGGAGATGATTATGCACAAGCGCATCCTCAGCCTTGACTTTTTTTTCAAAGTAGGGTCTCACTCTAGCTCTGGCTGACCTAGAATTAACTCTGTATTCTCAGGGTAGCCTCGAACTCACAACAATCCTCCTACCTCTGCCTCCCAAGTGCTGGGATTAAAGGTGTGTGCCACAACACCTGGCTTAGCCTTGACTTTTATGTTTTTTAAATTCATGAGTGTGTGCCTTATAAAAGTTTATGTTTACAGTAAAAAATGAGAAAATAGTATGATGGTGTGAGTGTAAGCTGTCCCCTATTACCTCGGGTGTTTGTGATTAAGCCTTCTACTTAGTCCTTGCTGGTGGAGCTTATGGGATTGGGGCTTTGCTGGAGAAGGCGTACTGACTCAGGTTGTTCTTTCTGTTCTGTGGATGCATGACAAAGTGAGCTAGCCTCCTTTACCATGGTGACACCTCCCGTTCATACTGTAAGCTTGAAATAAGTTCTTTTCTCCTGTAAGCTGCTTCTGGTCACTTAATTTGTCTCAAAATGAGACACTAACTGCTACAGAAAATTGATACCAGGAGCAAGGTCACTGATGCAATGAACCTGACATGTGGTTTTGGGTGTTTTAGAACTTGTTTGCAGGAGGAATATGGAGGACTAGAGATCTGATCTGATACTTTGGACTAGAGATGCCTTGCAGTGCTGAGCTTGATGTGCCATTCTAGCGAGAGTTTGAAAGATCTAAATGCAAAAAGAAAGGTGAACTATGAAAGCTTAGCTTAAGAAGTTTTGGAGCAAAGAAAAACGTTGCTGGGACTGGGCTAGCTGCATTCTGTCTATGTCTGGAGAATTAGGGTTAAGCTGAACTTAAAAGTAATGGACTGCTGTGCTTGATGGAAGAAAGTATAGAATAGAAAGTTATGAAAAGTATAAAGCTTATCACAGAAAGATATGTGAATTTGAAGTTCCCAGCTTTAGAACACTTAAGCTTCAAGTATTAAACAGATTACCACCATGAAAGATGTTTTGCATTGGGACAGTGGCAAAGATTCCCTGAGAGCAAAAACCTAACCTACTGAAGTCTTAACCTATCAAGAATGTAATTTCTTAGCCCAGCATAGTGGTGCACACCTTTAATCTCAGCACTCAGAAGGCAGAGGTAGGAGGATTGCCATGAGTTTGAGGCCAGCCAGAGGCTACATAGTATGTTGCAGGTCAGCCTAGGCTAGAGTGAGACCCTACCTTGAAAAACCTATATATATATAAATTCTTTTGAAAGGAGGGGCCTGAAGAAAGAATCCTGAAATAGTGTCCTGCTCCTCAAGGTCAAGCTTTATTTGCCCCTGGATTTGCAAATTTGATGGCAAAGTCCACCTGATAGTATTTTGGAAGTATAACAAATTCAGGAAATGGGATCATGACTATGGTTCCAGGGGCCACTACAATGGGAATATGTGCAGGGTTGAAATCCCTGTGTGGAGGCCCATGAAGCCATTTGTATAGTTTTGGGAAGATGAACCATGGGTTGCAATGGAGAGCCCAGGATAGTGGAGATGTCAGGTCTGTGGAACAATAGCAAAGGAAAGTTACTCATTCTGCTTCAGATTGATCTGCCCAGAAAGCAAGCTCCACAATGGAGAAGTAGAAAGCTGTCTAAGCCTTTTGGTACTAAAGGACTTCATCATGGGTCCCAGATGCTGGACATGGAGCTGCAGGATTTGACGTTTGCCCTGCTGGTTGTTGATATTGCCTTAGTCCAGTCTTTCCTTATTATCTTCTTTTGCAGTGGGAATGTTTACTCCATGCCATCATGTGTTGTAATTATGGTGTTTTTATTTTATAGGGATCATAGTGAAGAGACTGTCTTGAGTTGCAGAACTTTTAATAAACTTTTTAATATTTTATTATTATTTATTCATTTTACAGAGAAAGGAGGAGAGAGAGAAAGAGAATAGGTGTGCCAGGGCCACCAGCCACTGCAAATGAACTGCAGATGCATACGCCACCTTGTGCATCGGGCTAACGTGGGTCTTGGGGATTCAAACCTTGGCCCTTTGGCTTTGCAGGCAAATGCCTTAACCACCAAGCCATCCCTCCAGCCCACTACTTTAAACTTCTGAACAGTGTTGTGAATGATAAGGACTATGCACTTTAACAATTCACTTTAATGCATTTTACACTGTGAGATGATCACAAATCCGTGGGGAACAAGGGCAGGTTGTGGGTAGGGAAGTGGCCAAGTGCAACCACAAAGGATGAAGGAGGGGTTGGAGGAGCAGGGCTGTAACTTCTAAGTGAAAATATGGGAGGAGGCTTCTTTTTCTGCTCCCAGTGGTCCTACTACCCCTCCATGAAGAACTCTGGAAAGATGTTTCCACCACTGAGGAAGGAAGTCAGCCATGGCACTGTGTACACTGCTCTCAGTATGTGCACTCAACCTGTTATGGCACAAAATATGGGGGCCTCAGTATAAGGATTATACCTTATATTTAGATCCCCCAGGGCAGGCTATATGGTCAGGCTTGTTGTGAGGTAACCCCATGAAGCATAGGCAGGTGTGAGGGGAGAGACAGTGAAGTTGGAAAGGAGAAAAAAGGCACAAGTGTTTTTGTTTGCAGCTTAGCCCTAGATCTCTCTGCTGCAGGTTACCCCCAGAGCTCTGGCAAGCAGACCCATCCCTATTAGCATCCTGAGGCTACAGAGAACACTCCCACAATCAGTCACACCCAAGGTGAGACCCATTGCAACCACTGGGTTCATGCACATTGGGGATACTCCAGGGTGTCAAACAGAGCATTTTACAAGATATTTTCTCTGGGGAGTATCTGAAGCTTCTAATAGGACATCTCATAATGCTGGTAACATCCAGGAGGCTGAAGGCAGAGTGGCCTACAGCCCTAACGTTTTGTAGGTGCTCCACTTGTGGATGCCCTATGAGCTTGTCTTTTCTTATGGGAGAACAGATCTCAGTGAAAGCATTCAATGTGCTCCTGGCCTTCTATTAGAGTGATGGTAGAGCTTCCTCCTCTAGGCTTCCACTTGGTAGCCATATATCCAGCCAGTGAAAGGAAAGCTCTGTCTGGGGCCCCAAAGAAATGCTTCCAGGGGGTGGGGCCTGGCTGGAAGGGGACATGGAGGAGCAGCCTGGCTCAGCACAAATTCTAGCTGTCCTGTTCTTCTCCCCTCCACATGGTGCACTGTTCTCCCCCCGTCCCTGTTGTGGATTAGCAACTCCACACCAAAGTGATCTTGTTTCCATCTGTGCAGAAGAATTTATGTGATCATATATTGGAGCAAGGTGACCATAGGTCCATTGACTGGTTTTCTTAGAAGAAGGGGCATAAACATCATGGAGACAGCCATGTGTATACAGGGACAGAAACTGAAGGAAATAGGACAAGGATGCAGAAAAATAAGAAGGAGCCTCCTTGGAGCCTACAAGGTCTGCTATGTCGCCAC
Organism: Jaculus jaculus; assembly: GCF_020740685.1. NCBI lineage: Eukaryota > Metazoa > Chordata > Mammalia > Rodentia > Dipodidae > Jaculus > Jaculus jaculus. The sequence goes on from NC_059112.1 coordinate 59,596,819, forward strand.
ATTAGACTTCCGGCCTCTGAAGCTGAGAGGATGAATTTCTGCTGCTTGAAGCCAACTTGTGGTACTGTGCTATAGTGGCCCCAGACACTGACTTGGGCTCCTGGGCCCTTGATGGTACCACCAGCAACATCATCATCACAGAGACTGTGCCTGTGCTCTGGTGGCCTCTCCCCTACTCCTGATAGATGCCCAACCTTGGGCACGTTCCACCTGCTGCCTTCTCTCAGCCTGTATCTAGCCCACTAGGGAGCCAAGGGCAATGTCTTCCCAGAGGCGAGGGCTCTGTTGAATCTGTTCACCATGTGGAAAGCAGCCATCCTTGACTCTATGCTTCAGTCTTTTGTGCATGGCTCAGAGTGAGAGGGATGAAAACCAGGAGTTAAAACCACAAGGACAAAACTCTCCTGTCAAGACGACCTTCTGTGGTCAGGATCTCAGATCACTGCTGTGTCCCTGCACCTGGCACCTTGCCTGAGGAGTGAAGGGCAGATGGATGGATGGATTTACTTTTCCCAGCCAGCAGACCTACTCTTGAGGACAGATGACTTACTGGTTGCAAAGCTCTACCTACTAGTTCCATGTTTCAGGCCAGCTTTCCTGATTCTGGGCATCACATTTTGGCCAGACCAGGCCAGCTGAGCCTCCCAGAGCTGTTCAGATTTTGCTCAGGCCTGGGGATGGAAACAGGGGCACAGGTAAGCATAAGGAAGCCAGCCATCTGCTATCCATGTCACCTGTACCCAGAAATTATGCCATCATCCTAGTGGGTACAGATACTCGTGACCTCATTCTCAAAGCTGCTACAGCACCTGACCTGGCCATGGCCTATGAGTCAAGAGCCACTGTCCTAGGGAGCCCAGCTGCCCCGTAGGTTTCTGCATGGTGCAGATGTGTTTGGGTCCCCTAGCCTCTCCCTCTATCCATGCATATAGCCCTCTTAACTGACCCTACTTTGTACCTATGGCCATACACATACATGCACACATATACATGCAGACACATCTATGCACACACATGCACATACACGTGCACAGCTCTGACAGCCCCCCTCCCACCTACTAAGAACACATCACCCACATCACCCACATCACCTTTTCTCTCACCTAGCTTCTCCTTCCCATCAGCCCCGCAGACCTGGACCTTGCTGTGTGTTTCCTGAGCAAGGATGAGCTACTGGCAGATGCAAAATCAGCCTGTCCTCCCCGTCCCTGCCCAGCTACACTCCACAATGTGTGGCACCTCCACTTACACGGCTTCACTTCCAAAGGGCTCCGCCATCTGGGGATTAAGTGTGAAGCCTAATCATAAGCACATGAGGCTACAGAGGACACTTTGCAGCTAAACCACCACAGGGGTCCTGAGCTGGGGCCCTTCATTAGGATCCCACCAGATGAGGTTGTTCTCCAGATGTGCTGGGCCCATGTACCAACCTGTTCTCCTATGTTTGCTTCCCCAGCCTGTGTCCCAGTTCCTTAAAGGAGCTGTCTGGCCTATCCTGCAACTTGCTAATCACTGTCTCTTTGCTGGGTTCTATCAGATGGACAGTAACCTCTTTATACCAAATTGGTCATTCTTATTCCTTCACATTCTCAGTCCCTCAGAGGATGGACACAGATTTTCTCCTTACCCTAAACATGTTCTTGGCCTGGTATTTGAAACCAACACCCTGTGACCTCCTCCTGCTGCCCTCTCCCCACTCTTTTCCTATTGCTTGTTTCCTCCTGGACAGGTCTCAGTGCACAGTAAAAGTCCGACAGTTATATTTCTGGCCTGGTCATCAGGAATAGCCTTGATCTTGTACCGCTACCCAGATTCTCGACACCTCTCATGAGTGTGAAGGAGCAAGAGTTTCCAGCAGATAGGATGCAGGGCCCAGACATCATGCTTCCTCCATCTCCTCATCTCAGCCACAGCATCTCTTGCCACCAAGAGACAGGGACAGTGACCCATTGGGAAGATGAGAGGGTTGTGGGAGGGAGATTCCAGACACGAAGCTGTCATGTCAGGCTGAGTGGGAGGCTCCTAAAAGTGTGAGAGGCTGAGGGATGGAGGAGGGATATGGGAGCTGTCCACATGTGGTGGTTCTGAAGGTACAGAGACAGGGAATTCCTGGCCACTGATCTCTCAGGAACAGAACTTGCTCCAAGGAACAGATGACCACTGATTTCTGCCCACCTCTGCACTCAGAAGACCTTGCCTCACTCTCAGGGGAGTTGCTTGAGCCAGGTGACCACATGGCCCATTAAGAAGGCTGCATTCTCCTCATCTGGCCACCATGAACATAAACAGGCCTGGCAGAAATTGCTGCTCACAGTCATCAAGGGAGTTATGCAGACCACAACTTATACCCAAGACTTCCTGACACCCTTGACCGAAGCTGTCTGTCACAGACAGACCCCCCCCCAAATATGCCAATCAATTGCATCAGACAAGAAGGGATCTCCAATGCTGCCCGTGTCTGGCAGGAGTTACAGAATGACAAGTAGGCGTGACCCCTGCAGTTGTGCTCTGTCCTCCTGCTGCCCTAAAGGCTTTGGTAAAATTTCCTTCTGAAATTTCCTATGTTCCTTTCACCGCAAATCATGGTCTACTGTAAACCAGCAATTTGGAGGTGGTCATTCAACACCAGTAAGAAAGCAGATCAGCAGGGGAATGGATGTAGCTCAGAGGCCATGTGCAATGGCCATGCATGGTGCACTCCAGGGTCTGAATGGTATGCACACAGATTCACCAGTGTGCTGTGGCCATGCCTGGGTAGACATTTGGGTTTGTAGATCTAAATGAAGGGCTCTCTCGGGTCATACAGCCAACCTAGATTCAGGCAGCATTTTACATTTCAATTTGTTTCAAAAGACAAACTCACAGAGACCCCTTGGGCTGGCTGCAGAGTGTTGAGTTGGCAAAACAAGTCTAGAGAGCTGGGGAGATGTTATTCATTGCTCCAGAGCAACAAAACTAATTTCACCTCCTCCAGCTGATGTGAACTGAAGCCAGATTCCTCCCCTCCCCTGCAGAGTGTGGGCAGCGGGAGGCAGGCTTGGTGGCTCTGCTCTCTCCTTCTCTACCTGCGCTTGTCCTCCTCCCTTATTCCTCCTCCCCTCTATCTGCATGATGGGGGAGGACAGAGTTTATAGGTAAATAGCGTCAGATGGGCCCTTGTCCTGTAGACAGCTGGGGAGATCAGGGGACAAAGCTAGAGGAACCCTCTGTCTTTGTGTTCAACTTCGTACAGCTTCCACATCTCTGGAAGATTCTTGGCAAGTGCTCTACCACTGAGCCACACCCCCCAGCCCCTCACTGTGGATTCCAGATAGGCCCTCTACTGCTGAATCACATCTGTAACCCCTCACTGTGGGTTCTAGGCCAGTGTTCTATCACTGAACCACACCTCAGTCCCTTACTAGAGGATTCTAGGCAAATGCTTTGCCACTGAGCCACACCTCAAAGCCTAGACACTAACTTTTTTGTTTATTTGTTTGTTTGGTTTGTTTTGGTTTTTCAAGGTAGGATCTCACTCTAGCCCAGGCTGACCTGGATAAAATTTACCATGTAGTCTCAGGCTGGCCTCAAACTCACAATTATCCTCCTACCTCTGCCTCCTGAATTCTGAGACTAAAGGCACATGCCCCCATGCCCAGCAGGGAGAGACAGAGTGAGAGAGAATGGGCACACCAGGGTCTAGCTACTGCAAACTGTGCCACTTTGTGCATCTAGCTTTACATGGGTATTGGGGAATCAAACTTAGGTCATTAGGCTTTGCAGGCAAGTGTCTTAACCACTGGGCAATCTCTCCAGCCCCCAAACACTAACTTTAAAATGATACAAATCACAGGGGCTAGAGAGATAGCTTAGTGGTTAAGCACTTGCCTGTGAAGCCTAAGGACCCTGGTTCAAGGCTCAACTCACCAGGACCCACGTTAGCCAGATGCACAAGGGGGCGCACTCGTCTGGAGTTCGTTTGCAGTGGCTGGAGGTCCTGGCGTGCCCATTCTCTCTCTGTCTCCCCCCCCCCTTTCTCTCTCTGTCACTCTTAAATAAATAAATAATTTTTAAAAATAAAATGATACAAATCACATAAAGAATCCCCAAACACAATGTGACTGAGTCAGAAATCACTAACAGGATGATATCTGGGAAATCATTTCAAAATGCTTAGAAATTACATGCTTCTTTGGAGCTCTGGGTATAGGGGAAAACCAAAAGGGAAATTATAAAATGTATTTTTTAACTGAATGAAAATAAAAATACAACATTTCAAATTTTGTGGAGCATTGCTAAAGCTGAGCTTACAGAGAAAATTTCACACTGGGTTAAGAGGAGGAGGTCTGCAAATTAAAATGAAGATTTTTATCTTGGAACCTAGGATTAGAAGGAGTTTACAGTCATCAGGAGGAAGTAAACACAAAGGAGAAGACCAGAACGAGACAACGGAGAAATCAGTAAAGCCAAACTTGTGCTTCAAGATAATGACATTGTTAAGCCACTGGTGACTGGGAAGGAGACGCATAGAAGAGCTAAATGACCAATGTCAGGAAGAAAACCAGTGACGCCAGTATTGACCCTACAGATATCAAAAGGATGCCAGGAGATGATATGAGCAACTTTGCATTGCATTTTGCTCTTAGATGCAATGGACAAACTCTTTAGAAACACAAAACTTTTGGCCAGGGAGATGATTCAGCAGTTAAAGGCACTTGTTTGCAAAACCTCATGGCTGAAGTTCATTCCCAAGTACCCACATGGGTGGTTTGAATGTAAATAGCCTTATAATCTCAGGCATTTTTTAAAAAATTAAAATTTTTAATTATTTATTTGAGAAAGAGGGAGGGAGAGATAATGAGTGTGTCAGGACCTTCAGTTACTGCAAACGAACTCCAGACACATACACTACCTTGTGCATCTGGCTTATGTGGGTACTGGGGAATTGAACCTGGGTCCTTTGGCTTTACAGGCAAGCACCTTAACTGTTTAGCCATCTCTCTAGCCCCTCAGGGCTTTTTTTTTTTCATGAGAGAGAGAGAGAATTGGCCTACTAGGGCCTCTAGCCACTGCAATCGAACACCAGAAGCATGTGCCACCTTGTGCACGTGTGATCTTGTGTGCATGCATCACCTTGTGCATCTGACTTATGTGGGTTCTGGGGAGTTGAACATGGGTCCTTAGGCTGTGCAGGCAAGTGCCTTAACTGCTAAGCTATCGCTCCAGCCCCCCTCAGATATTTTTGACTAAGTTTCCTACTTAGTCTCTAGCAGCAAAGTCCTGCTGGAGGAGGCGTGTCGCTGGGCATGGATCTTGAGTCCACCCGAAGGTGTTCAGAGCCAGCTCATGCTTGCTGGTGCAGGCTGTTGTCTCTTTGCTGTAGAGGTAGGATGAAGTTGATCCAGTTTCTCCCACAATGATGAAGCTTCCCCTGGAACCTATAATCCTGAAATAAACTCTTCCTTGTTACAAGCTTCTTCTAGACTGGTACTTTATACCAGCAACATGAAGGTAACTACACCATGTTAAGCCAGATGCACAAACTGGCACACACATCTGGAGTCCATTTGCAGTGACAAGAGGCCCTGGTGTGCCCATGCATCCTCTCTCTGTCTCTCTCTCTCTCTCTCTGTCTCTCTCTCTCTCTGTCTCTCTCTCTCTCACACACACACACACACACACACAGCCAAATAAATAAATAAATAAATAAAATATAAAAAATAGGCCAGGTGTAGTGGCGCACGCCTTTAATCCCAGCACTTGGGAGGCAGAGGTAGGAGTATCACTGTGAGTTCAAGGCCACCCTGTGACTACATAGTGAATTTCAGGTCAACCTGCACCTAAAGTGAAAGCTTATCTTGAAAAAGAAATAAAATTAAATTAAAAATTGAAATACAAAAATTTAAGAGGAAGCGGAACTCATAAAAAGTTTTACAAGTATTAAAGAAATTGGATTTGTAGCTAAACACAGTCCCACAAAGAAAACCACAAACCGTGATAGCTTCACTTATGTTTGGATGATGTCAATAAAAAAGACATCTGTGACTGGATAGATTGCTCAGTGGTTAAGACATTTGTCTGCAAAGCCTAATGACCTAAGTTTGATTCCCTAGTACCCACATAAGGCCAGATGCACAAAGTGGCACATATATCTGGAGTTTGTTTTCAGTGGCTAGAGGTCCTAACATGCCCATTTCTGTTTGTCCCTCTTTTCTCTCTCTCTCCTTGCAAATAAATATATAAAATATTTAAAATTTTTAAAAAATCTAAAAAAGAGCCAGGCGTGGTGGCGCACGCCTTTAATCCCAGCACTCAGGAGGCAGAGGTAGGAGGATTGCCATGAATTCGAGGCCACCCTAAGACTACATAGTGAATTCCAGGTCAGCCTGGGCCAGAGTGAGACCCTAAATCGAAAAACCAAAATAAATAAATAAATAAGACATCTTTACTTTCACATTGTAGGAAATAAAAGGAGAATTCACGTCTCTTCTTGCCCTGGGAAGTTGATGACTCTGGTGTCACACTGACAAAGGCATTATGATGAAGAACGTGCAGAAATCACTTTCTGTCATTGATGTACATACAACAAAACTATGGCAAACTGAATCCACTAATAATTAAAACATGATTAGGTTTCACTACAAATACAAGGTTGGTTTAACATTCAAAAATCAAGCAATATCACATTCAATATCACAATATCACAGACTACATATAAAAAGTCATATTACCTTAAGATGCAGAAAAGGCATTAATCATTGGCAACATCTCTTTCCGGTTTTAAAAAGAATATGCCTAACTGGGCATGAAGTGGGGATTTCCTCAGCATAGTGACCAGCTCTTAGGAAACACCTATTTGCTCATGTCATACTTCACGGCAGGCTAGATACTGTCTGTCACCAGAGCCAGGAGCAAGGCAGGGATGACTTGATCCTCAGACAGATGGTCACCGTTCCTGCCACTAGCTCTGACTTACAGCTGCAGTTCCAGGCCTGGCCATCATCCTTGGCATCTACAGACCCTGGCTGGCACCAATTACCATAGACACCGTGTGCCTGGCTCTTTTCAGATGCTATCATTTGCAGATACCTCAGAGTCACTCCAGCCACGTGTGAGATTGTCACAGTAGGTGAATCCAGGTGTACCAGAAAGACTTGCCTTGCCATTTGGGGGCCACTGGCCTGAGCAAGTCTGCCCTGGTCCTTTAAGGCTGTGTTCATGCACCAGACGCCATCATTGGAGACCTTCTGTTAGCCCAGTGGCCCCATGAGCTCTGTTTCAGCAATGCTCCCACATACAAGCTTAGGCACACACAACCAGCAGCACCGAGCACTGCAAAGGAACTCCAGCCCCAGACATACACACGGAAACAACTCGGCATGAAACCAAATTATGCGGTTAGACCTAATTGGCTAACTTCACAGAGCCCTTAGTTTGCCCATGTACTTTAGAATTTCCAAGAGCACGCTCACACGTCTGACTACTGTTATGTGCAGACGTGTGTGTGTGTGTGTGTGTGTGTGCGCACGTGCGTGCATGCACATACCTTACACTGCATATATGTATCTGTATGTCACATCCATCAGCTTCACCAGGACTGTGCTTGGTGAAGGACCTTAGCTACGATGGCCTTCCTAACCTAATGGAGGGGACCCCTCTATCTCAGGGGACCCTGAGGATGGCAGAAAAGTTTGGCAAGAAGCTAGCCTTGGAGCTGGATCGCTTAGAGCATGGGTGGTGTGTCCTGAGGCAGTGGAAGCCCTGAGGTAGATGGACTTGGCAAGGACAAAATGCCAGGGGAAAGGACAGCCAGGGCCTCACACTCCCACATGGGATGACAGTGCTGCAGAGGATCCACTCCCACCCCAAACTCTAGGGCTGGGCTGAGTCCAAGAGGCAGTGGGAGAGGAAGAGCAGAGGGGTGCTCCACTCTTGACAAACTCCATGGGGAGAGAAAGGAGGGCATGGAAGAGGTGGCAGCTTGGCAAAGTGGCAAGGCCAGGCAGCTGGAAGCACTGCCCTTCTGTAGGTAAAGGAGGGAGGAATGGACCAGAGGGTGAATGACTGGTGGGACTCAGACATGGGTGAGGCAGGGCTGAGGGCGGGTGCCTGTGAGGCAGGCTGAGTGCGGGTGCCTGTGAGGCAGGGTTCCTTTCTCCAGGTGCCGATCAGACCCCGACTCACAGCCTGAGGCCAGTGGACTCGGAAGTCCAGCCTGCCCCGCACTTCCACCGAGTCACTCAGGCAGTGGCTAATTGGATCTGTGAACTCAGTGTGGTTGCTGACAGAAAGCTTTTAGTCCCTGGGACAGGATGGAAATTGGATTTGGGCTCCTGCTTGGAGATGCTCCTGCCTGCCTCTCCTCCTACTGGGGGGTGTGGGGCTTGGACAGAGGCCTCTGCATGGCAGATTATAAATTATTTGTCCATTTACCACATGGCACAGGCCAGATCGATGCCAGGGCATCTCTGGTCTCTAGACAGATCCATTTTGCTTACCCAAGCACAGCCAAAGCCTGGCATAATTTGAGAATTTCCTGATGTGATCACTGGACTTTGAGTTGTGGTCGCTGGTTCTGCAACCACAGAGACCTGTGAGACTCCTAGGGTCAGAATTTCAGGGACCAAGGTACAGAGGAGTCCTGGGATGATGAGCCCATAGCCTTGTGAATGACCCATGCAGTTTTGGCATGGATGGCTTCTGACATGCCAGTTAGAGTTTGGGAGACCATCTAACTGCACAAGAGACTCTGTCACTCTTTACCAAGGGACCATTGTCCATCTCATGCCAATGCTGAGGTGTCCTCTCCTCTGGAAAGCCCTCCATGACTTTTCTCTCTTCTCATCTGTTATCCTCAAGCCTGTCACTGACTCAGACATCGGCACTTCAGGCTATGCTTTCTGTTCTCAATGTGAGTTTCCCAAGCATGGTTGGGACTCTTCCCAGATAGAGACCTTGTCACCACCTCTCCAGAAACCATCATGAAGCCATGGTGGCTGAGGGAGTTGGCCAGGGATATTTGGGACTTACGGGCAGAGGTAAAGATTGTAGAGGCACTAGAAAGATAGCTCAGTTTACCAAGTGATTTTCTTGCAAGCATGAGGACTGAGGTCTATACCCAAAACCCACAAAATGATGGGTGTGGTGGCACTTGGAAGGTGGAGACAGACAGACACCCAAGGCTTGCTAGCTAGCTACTCTAGCCTAATTGGCAAGCTCAAAGCCAAAACAGGCTGTCTCAAAAAAGGTAGATGACATCCAAGATTGTCCTCTGGCCTCCACATACACAAACACACATGCACATACATGAGCATGTGTGTGCACGCATACTTGTATATAGGCATAACAACAATAGAAAGAAAGGGAAGCATGGCCTCTGGCCTATGCCCAGTGCTCTCCAGGCATGGAGAACATTCCAGTAGGTGACAAGTCCATTTGGAAAAGAAGAAACTGAGGCTGGGGTGAGCTTCCATGTGCTGAGGTCAGACTTGATTATCCAGAGCATAGTCCCCTGCCTCCATCCATTTGGGCCCTTCACCCACTGGGCCTAACCCTCCAGATGTATACTGAGGCAGAGCAGACAGTGACATAGCTCCAGGACACCATCAGATCAGGGGCTGGACGCAGGCCCCACGTCCACTGGAAGCTTTGCATACATAGCTCCCAGGCACAGGCAACCGTGGGCCACACACACACCCAGCGGGGGCCAGAGCATCACAGCGATTCACAATTATGCAGATGGGAAATGATATTAATGTGATTAGCCCAGCTCTGTGAGCAGAGCTTACGCTAATTGAACTTGAGGGCAAGTCGTTTTACCTCCCTGACCCCAGATCCTCCTCTGTTCTCAGAACGTGCCTCACTGGGCTGACTGCGGCCACAAAGCCTTGTGGGATTTGAAGACTAGTGAGACCACCACAGGCTGCTTCTTTTATTTCCACCAAGGCTGCCATCGCTGAGCACCTACTGTGTGCCCTGTGCTTTATGCCCTGCCCATTCATGTCTTCTATACAAGCGCGATGGATAAGGTAAGAGCATTACAGGATATCAGTGACAGGCAAGTGAATCTCCAGGCTCCATTCTGCTGCAAGGGCAAAAGGGGTCTGGATGAGGTCTGGATGGGCACTTCTCAGTGCAGCTCAGTGGCCCTGAGCACATGGCTGACGGGAAGCAGGCACTCCCTAGAGAGAACGCCTGAGACACCTGCCTGGCTGGGGTTCCTCAGGAAAGGACGCCATGCCTCTGCCCACCAGTCACCCCAGTCTGCTCCACTCAGCAGAAGCCCCAGAAGACGTGAGCAAGGCTTACCTGGAAGGGTGGAGTGTGAGGGGTAGAGGGCATGGAGGAGGCGCACATGGCACATAAAGGCAAGAATACGAAGAGGCACTGGGGTAGCAGAACATTTAAATTCAGAGCAAGTTAGGCGTGGTGGTGCACACCTCTAATCCCAGCACTTGGGAGGCAGAAGTAGCAGGATCAGTGAGTTCAAGGCCAGCCTGAGACCACAGAGTGAATTCCAGGTCAGCTTGGGCTAGAGTAAAGCCCTACCTCAAATATATATATATACAAAAATAATAAAAAAAATAAACTCAGAACATTTTGATCATGCTCATCCCAATTGTTATTTTTTCTTTTTCTCTTCTTGTATTGTTTTGTCATTTTTTTTAAGGTCTTGCTCTAGCCCAGGCTGACCTGGAATTCACTATGCTTTCAAATTTCTGAGTTACAAGAATAGGGTACCCTAAGGTGGAGGTTTCCCAAGTCTCCTACTTTGAAATACACAATCCATAGTTATTAGCCTCCTCCTCCGTGAAATAAAATGCCAGGTCTTGTTCCCCCTGGACTGGGACACTGTGTGCTCAAATCCACTCTGCTTTTCCTCCCTCCTCCTTGCCTACCTGGCCTCTGGTCACAACTACTCTGCTGTCTTCTATGAAATCAACTTCCAGCCGGGCGTGGTGGCACACACCTTTAATCCCAGCACTCAGGAGACAGAGGTAGGAGGATCGCTGTGAGTTCAAGGCCAGCCTGAGACTACATAGTGCATTCCAGGTCAGCCTGGGCCAGAGTGAGACTCTGCCTTAAAAAGAAAGAAGGAAGGAAGGAAGGAGGGAAGGAAGGAAGAGGGGGAGGGGAGGGGAGGGGAGGGAAGGAAAGGAAAGAAATCAACTTCTGTAGCACCGTGTGTCATGTATGATGGTGGAGAACATGTGCTATTTGTCTTCCAGTGTCTGGCCTATTTCACCTGAAATAATGACCTTTATGTCATCCATGTTGCTTCAGATGACACAGTTTCACCCTTTGATGGCCGAATAGTATCCCATTGTGTGCATGTACTGTGTGTTTGTTACCCACACAAGACTGGGCTTTTAGGTGGGTTCTATGCCCTATCAACCGTGAGTAAGGCTGTAATGGATGCAAGAGAGCAGGTGTCTCCTCCACATCTGACCTCATTTCCTTTGGGTACATACCCAGAAGTTAGGTTTCCAGATAACAGCATAGCTCTATTTTGAATTTTGCAAGAAAGTGTCATGCTGTTTCCATAATGGCTGCACTAATTCTCACTCATAACAGTGTGCAAGGAAAGGTTCCCTTCCCACACCATCCCCAGCATTTGTCATTTGCTCTTTCATGACAGACATTCTTTTTTGTGTGTTGCAGGGGAGGGGCTGAGACAACGTCTCACCCCACAGACCAGGTTGGCCTGAAACATGCAGAAATCTTTCTGCTTCAGCCTGGAGGCCACGGTTACAGGCATATGCCTTCATGCCCAGCTCTGGTAAGATCCATTCTGACAGGGCAAGATGGTCTCATTGCCAGTTTGCTCTGATTTCCCTGGTGGCTAGAAGGTGACTATCTTTTCATGCTTCAGTTGGCCATTTGTGTGTCCTGTTTTGAGAATTGTTTGTTCATGTCTTTTGTCATCAAAAGAAAATTATTTTGGGGCTGGAGAGATGGCTAAGCAGTTAAGCGCTTGCCTGTGAAGCCTAAGGACCCCGGTTCGAGGCTTGATTCCCCAGGACCCACGTTAGCCAGATGCACAAGGGGGCGCACGTGTCTGGAGTTCGTTTGCAGTGGCTGGAAGCCCTGGCGTGCCCACTCTCCCTCTCTATCTCTCTTCCTCTTTCTCTGTCTGTCGCTCTCAAATAAATAAAAATAAACAAAAAAGAAAATTATTTTTATTTATTTATGAGAGAGACAGAGAGAGAGAGAGAGAGAGAGAGAGACAGAGAGAGAGAGGGAAAGAAAGAGAATGGGCACACCAGGGCTTTTAGCCACTGTAAACAAACCCCAGATACATAAGCCACCAGGTGCATCTGGCTTACACGGGTTCTGGGGAATTGACCCTGGGTCCTTAGGTTTCACAGGCAAGTGCCTTAACCACTAAGCCATCTGTCCAGCTCATCTTTTGCCCATTTTAAAAACAGGTGTACTTTGCTTTATTTCTTATTTATTAACTTATTTTCACTACTGCGTTGCATGTACACAGGCTGAAATAATTAATATTCTACTCAAAGCAACCTACAGAATTAATATGATCTTTATTAAAATGTCACAGATTATTTGCACAGAAATAAAAAAAATTTTTTTTGAGGTAAAGTAGCACTGTAGCTCAGGCTGACCTGGAATTCACTATGCAGTCTCAGGGTGGCCTTGAACTCATGGTGATCCTCCTACCTCTGCTTCCCAAGGGCTGGAATTAAAGGAATGCACCACCATGCCTGGCATAAAAAATATCTTATAAGTCACATGGAACCCAATAGATCTCAGATAGCCAAAGCAATTTTGAGTAACAACCCTGACTTCAGAATATACCACAAAGCTATAGTAAACAAGACAGCATGGCACTGGCACAAAGAGACATAGAGACCAACAGAACACAACAGAATAGAGGACTGTGGTGGTTTGCATCTGATGTTCCCCATAAACTCTGTGTTGTGAATGCTTGCTCCCCAGCCAGTGGTAATGTGGGAGGTGGTGGAGCCTTGATGGTGGAGGAGGTATGTTGCTGGGGGTAACCTGAGGTTTGTTAGCTCCCAGCTTGCCAGCATTAGTTGGGCTCACTCTCTTGCTGCTGTCTGTCACCTGCTGTGGCAGAGGTGATGTCCCGCCCCTGCTCATGCCTTGCTTTCCTCTGCCATCATGGGGCTTCCCCTCGAGACTGTAAGCCAAAATAAACCCTTTCCTGGGGCTGGATAGTTAAGGTGCTTACTGCAAAACCTAAGGACCCAAGTTCAACACTCCATTGCCCACATAAAGCCAGATGCACCAGGTGGTACATGTGTCTGGAGTTTGTTTGCAGTGGCTAGAGTCCCTGGTGTGTCCATTCTCTCTCTCTCTCTCTCAAATAAATAAATATTTTTTAAAGAAACCAAAAAGCTTTCCTTCCATCAGCAGCTCTTGGTCAGGGGCTTGGTTCCAGTGACAAGGAGGTAACTGCCATAAGGACTCAAGAACATTTCCCTCACTCAGAGCCAAGCCTCAAGGACCCAGTGGGGGATGAACTGTGTCTTCAGCAGCATTAAGGAAACTGGGTGCATATCTATCTGCAGAAAAATGACTAAAAACACAAATCAACTCAGAATGGATCAAAGATTCACAACATGAAACTCAAATCCAGGAAACTCAAAAAGACAACATCAGGGAAAGCTCCAGACCTGGTCTGGACTCTACCCATGATCATGGCCAAAAAGGCTGAGGTGTGATCAAGGGCTTTGGGATAAGACCTCAAAAGAAAACCTAAGAAAAACTAAGTTGGGCATGGTGGCTCATGCCTTTAGTCCCAGCACTTGGGAGGTAGAGGGAGGAGAATCGCTGTGAGTTTGAGGCCACCCTGAGACAACAGAGTGAATTTCAAGTCAACCTAAGCCAGAGTGATACCCTACCTCAACAAAACAAAACAAAACAAAACAAAACAACAACAAAAACCCCATAAATAGACAAGTAGGTTTTCATCAAAGTAACATGCTGAACAGCCAGGGATCGATCAGCAAAACAGAGATGCCTGAGGGCCTGAAAGGGTCTTTGCTTTCTTGCCTGGAAGGGGCTGATGTCTCAGTGCTTGTTTTGAGCAGACCCAGTCAGCACCCAGCTGCCTGAAGCCCCCAGGAGCCCATTAAAAATACCAGTTAGGGAAGGAAAGGCTGGGTGCCAGGAGCCAGATAGCACTCGTGCATGAAAGATGAATAATAAATGTCATCTTTTCTGGGAGGTGGCAACTCAAAACTGGTTTAGTAGATTACCCACGTGGCTTTGCGTATCCTTAGAAGGGTCTTACACTACATAACTCACGTCATCATGTGACTTTTCAGTGGTGCCAGAGGGACAAGAGCTGGTGGGGGTTAGTCTGCCCCAGGAGCTCTCAGTGCGCCCTAAACAGACCCTGTCTATGTTTGGCATGATGGTTTAGTTCATCTGGCAACACTCTGAGGGCAGCACCAGCCCCTTTCCACAGATAAGGAAGGAAGGCTCAGAAAGGCCGAGTCACCTGCCTGAAGACCCACAGCAAAGACTGCTCCATTTGGCTCAGCCCTACAAGTCTTATCCAGAATTGGGTGTTTAGTCTTTGAATTCTGATTTAGCTCAGACAAGAGGGAAGATAAGAGCCGGCCGGAAGCTGCTGAGCCCACTGGCCAAAGATATCACCACATGTTAGTAAGAGCCAGAGCTGGCTGAAGAAAGTACCAGGCGCCCAGTGAAAGTTCCTTTCAGATGAACCATAGCTGGAGTTTTATGTAAATATACACCAGGCAAGATCAAGAAACAGTTAGGCTGGGGGGTTGAGCCATGGTCGCTGGGTGTCCCATACCTTTTCTGGCACCCATGCAGGTGACACAGTGAACTACAAGAAGGGATCGAGCTACCCTTGAACTCTGCAGGGAGCTGAAGGGCCTGGTCCATGCCTGTGGTCCTATGTACCCCAGCACCCCTTGCCTCCTATCAGACTCCTATCAATGGGATGACAGTGGTGAAACAGGCCCTTCCTTCCTGGAATCAGGCTTTTAGGAACAATCTTCATGTCTCTATGTCATCACTCCGAGCCAAGGATTCCCTAGGGAATGTAGTCTTGCTTGTCACCATTATCTTGTGGCAGGGTAAGGATGACTGGACTGTGAGGCTGAAGGTATGGGTATGTGGCATGGTCTTTGAGCTCACTTTTTAGGGTCACAGAAGTCTAGGGGAGCTCCCTATCCCCTGCTAACTGCCAGTTGCCCCAGTTCAGAGGGGGCTGCTCAGGGTCTCCACAGAGCACCTGCCACTGCTTTGGACTTGGTCAAACCCAAGCCTCCACCGGGAGAGATGCTCTCCAAGCAATGGTTTTACAAAACCCAACTCCCATGGCAGCCACTGAATTACAGCGCTCCCGCCTGCTCTTCTGAGGCGTTTGCAAAGCCCCGTGCTGTCCCTGCTCTGGGGTGCTCTGGAGTGGGGAGGCAGCACAGTCTTTGCCTATCCTTCCTGGGAGCCGCAGTCGCAGCCTCTGGCAGGCTGCCTCCCTCCACTGTAGGGAGCGATTGTGAGCTCGGAGCTGCAGCCACCCAGGCTCCTGAAATCCTGGATGACTCCTAGGGGAGCAGTGGAGGGAGGTGGGGGATTACAGGTCTAAGCTTTTATCCCCACAGCTCCAACAACACCAATTTTTCCTTGCGATTGTTTTTCTTTAATAATTCACTAGTGACAGAACCTGGCCCTCACTGGCACACCACGATTTATCGTCTTTATTTCTTCTCCGAGTGTGCCTCTTCTGCAGAACTGGAAATGCATCTGACTGGGAGGCTCTGCCAGCTGCTCAGGCTCTGAGGCACATTGGCAGACACCACAAAGTGGCACACTGGACCTCTGTGGAGCGAGTCTAGGAATACCCAAGGCTACGGGCTCGGCATGAGTTCCCAGACTTGGAACACCCACAGTCTTGGGCTGCAGCAGTTTCTAAGCCCCATGGCACCCTGGGCAATCCCACTAACTCCAGCCCCCCAGAGCCAAACAGCTGGGAAGTTCTAAAGATACATGCCTTGTCTGGGGGTCCAGTGATAGCAGCAGGTGATATTACTGGGGAGGGAGAGCAGAGTCACCTACCATGGTCACCACAAAATGGAAGAGCCTGAACTTGCTGGGCTAATCCAGTTCTGTCCGCACTCCATGGCCATTGACTTCGACTTAATGAAAACATAGGAGGGTGGTGTCCAAGCCCCCTGTGTTACAGTGTCCTGCGGGCCATGAGGGGGCAGTGCTCAAGGAGCCACCTGCACTCTCTTTCTTTTCTTGTCTTTCCTTCGCTTTCTCTCTCAGGCAAGATCTTGTGTAGTCCAGGCTGGCCTCAATTTCACTACGAAGTCAAGAATGACCTTGGACTTTTGATCCTCCTGCCTCTACTTCCTGAGTGCTGGGAATACAGGTGTGCACCTGGTTTATGTGATGTCAGAATTGAACCCAGGGCCTTGTGCATGCTAGGCAAGCATGGCCCCGGGAGCAGCCCCTAGACAGCAGGGCCTCATCCAGGTAGCCTCAAGTCAGCTGCACCATGGAAGCTTCCATGGAGCAGTGGAAGTTTTCAGGACACATCCTGCTTCTCCAGCCAGCCCACCAGCTTCCAGGATTACTGTGCAGCTACTGATAGTCCTTGTACCAACCCTACACACAGGGGCTTTCCGTGTGACCTGTGTAGTCAAAAAGTCCTCCCCTCAAAATGAACCCCTCAGTGTTTGATGCTCTTTTGGTCACCATCTTAAAAATCTAATCTTGGGCTGGAGAGATGGCTCAGCAGTTTAAGTGATTGCCTGCAAAGCCTAACAAGGCAAGTTTGATTCCCCAGTGCCCATGCAAAGCCAGATGCACAAGCTTGGGGTGTGTGTGTGGAGTTCATTAGCAGTGGCTAGAGGCCCTGGAGCACCCATTCTCTCTCATACTCTGCTGGTCGGTCATGGTGGCACACACCTCTAATCCCAGCACTTGGGAGGCAGAGGTAGGAGGATCCAATTTGGGGCCAGCCTGAGACTAATTAGTGAATTCCAGGTCAGCCTAGGCTAAGGCTACCTCAAATTTGTAAAACGAGTCATTTTCTTTGACTGTTCAGTGAGTGAAATCCATAGGCAGAGATGAAACGCGCTGTGGCTTCAGGCCCCAGGGGACTGCCCTCCCTCTCCTCTCCCTCTGACCGAGATGGGCTCTGGGAGGCTTTCTCCAGCCCACCAGGGACTCTGCCTCCTCCAGTAGGGACAGGGTACAAGTATGAGTGGACAAGAGAGGCAGGAGGCTTCAGCCTGGCAGAACAATTTCCCTCTGCCCTCCCAGGTCCCCTAGAACAGTCTTTAAAAAGTTCTTCATTAATTTATTTGCAAGCAGAGAGAGCGAGAGGGGGTTGGGGGAGAACGAGTGCACCAGGGCCTCTTGTCACTGCAGATGAACTCCAGACACATGTGCCACTTTGTGCATCTGGCTTTGAGTGGGTGCTGAGGAGCTGCACTCTAGCTGGCAGGCTTTGTAAGTGAGTGTCTGTAACGGCTGAGCCATCCCCCCGGGGAGTACTCCCCCACCCCATGTACACATCCGGAACAGTCCTTAAGGGCAGACTGCCTCTGCTGTGCTTCTGAGACTCCGCCTCATCCGGTTGCTCCTACACCAGCCCGTGCCCCGCAGCCTTACCCAAAAAGCCTCCTCCTGTTCTGTGCCCTGGTTGCTCCTGCCCTCCCCAACACCAGTGGACTCTAGGTGATTCTTCCAGTCTCCACTGACAATGTATCCTCCTAGAACCTTCTGGAACTTTATACTTTTCCTGACTGCTCTGACCCCTTCTTCTGAAGAAATGTCTCCTTGGTGTTACCAGTGGAATTTTGACTCTCCCTCATTCATGTGGTAACATCCTAACCCAGTGCTAAACAGCTGACGGGCTCTGGGGCCAGGGCCTCGCAAGTAAGCAAGTTAAAGAGGTTCCTGGTGTGGATACCATCCAGTGTGTTCCATAGGGAGCATATCCAATGGAGTCCCCATAAGAAGAAACCAGGGGGCTGGAGAGATAGTTTAGCAGTTAAGATGCCTGCCTGCAAAGCCTAAGACCCCAGGTTCAATTCCCCAGGACCTATGTAAGCCAGATGCATAAGGTGGCGCATGCGTCTAGAGTTCGTTTGCAGTGGCTACAGGCCCTAGAGTGCATACTCTCTCTTTCTCTCTCTTTCAAATAGATAAATAAAAAGAAAACAAAAGAAGGAAAGGGATAGAAAATGATTAAGAAAGACATCCAAAGTCAACCTTAAAAACAAAAGATGAAGAAGAAATCAGGGACTGGGGAAATGCCTCAAAAGTTAAAAGCACTTGCTTGAAAAGCCTGGTGGCCTAAGTTCGATTCCTCAGCACTCATACAAAGCCAGATTTGTGGTGTATGTACCTGTCATTCACTTGAAGTGTGTGTGTGCATGCATGGTGCAACACACATAAATAAATAGTTTTTTAAAGAAGAAGAAATCAGAACACAGACACACAGGAGACACTCAGAGGGACATGGAGAGAAGACACTGTCAGAAAGCCAGGGAGAGGGGGAAGCCAGCCTTGATTTGGGCCTTCCAGCCTCCTGAGTTGCAAGAGGATACTTTCCTGCTTACAGTGATGCTCTGGCAGTGAGGCCGTCTGTCTAGGTTATACTGAAAGCACCCTTCATGGCTACCCATGAGCCTGGGACTCATAGCTACTGTAACACTGAGAAATGTGAAAGCAGTGTCTCCGCCTGAAGCTCTCTTGCTTGCTGGCTCTGCGTGACTTGGCCTGTCTCCCACCCTGCTCTCCTTACACCTGGGCTGGCCTGGATCCAGCTCTGCCAGAGGATGAGGGGCCAGGACTTGCAGGCCCCACATTGAGTCAGAAGGTGTGCAGCTTCCACAAGGGGGAGGGGCTCAGGGCACTGACCCCTGGGTGCTTCCTCTCTGAGCCCTGTCACCAGACAGAAGAAACCCAGGCCATACGAGAAGTTACCATCGGCTGTGCCTCGGTGTCACCACTGACAAAGCCAGAGGCTATGGGGGAAGGTGTCCCTGGGAGAAACTGAAGACAACTGTCACTGGAGACACTGCCAAGACCACAGCCCCTCAGCAGTCAGCTCACCCAGAAGACACTCTGCCAGGACATCCATCCAGCAACTGTGCAACCTCAGCTTGCTGTCACCCTGGTTATTAATCCTGTGGCCAAGGACTACTGTATCAAAATATCTCACATAATACCCTCATTTCACCTTTCAAAACCTCCACTGGCCCTCACCTCCTTGTATCCACAGTCGGTTAGCTATGACACTCATGTTCCCATGGTGGTGCTGGGCTGGCACCACACACACACACACACACACGAGTACTTTGTGGAGAACTTTCTCTGATTGTCACTATAGGTGACAAGGCCCAGCTCAGCTCTCAGAAAATGCCAGGTCAGCTACCAGCGCCATGAGTGACACCTGGACATCATCTTTGCTGGGCAAAGGCAGCTACAGCTCTAGCAAAATCAGTCACAGACTCATGTGAGACCCTAGGCAAGAGGCTCCAGCAGTGCCCAGCAAGCCCAGAGCCACAAGTATACCAGGCACCACAGGTTTTGTGGTGGTCAGCATTTCTAGTTGACCAGCTCCCCTGGCACTGATCTCCCTGGCCCTGTGAAGGCCCTTGATATTCTGCAGGCTTAGCCAGGTCCTCACCTGAATCCTTCCTACATTCCTCCAAGGAACCAGCTTCAGGTCCATCCCTATCTGGTCATCACTGATGTACAAGGTCCAGATGCCCCAAAGGGTCCAAAACCAATCACAACACTGCAAAGACCACTGCAATCAATGCAGAAGGCCGTAGAACCATCACTTTCTTCATTTTAGGCACTTGATTCCTATTAATGTAACTAACACTGAAATATCCTTCCTAATTAAACTACCCTATTATCTGTTCAAATGAAGTGTGTGTGATTAACACCCACTGGATTCTTTTTAAATGAGCAATTTCCCCTATTTTTTCTTGGAAACACATATATAAGTTGCCAACCAAGAATTCTGAGAGCCTTGTGCAAGGTCTCGGGGTGACCAAGGCAGAGCATGGGGAAGGTCTGATGAATAAAGAGATTTATGTTTCTGAAAATTGCCCCAAATAAAATCTAATGCAACCAGTGGCCAAGCAATTTGTCACACACATAATATATTCTTAAGACAATCTCAGGTATTTAAAATTGTTGATTGTGTGTGTGTATGTGTGTGTCACCGACCTCAGAAATACCAGAGAAAAAAAGAAACATATTCCATCATTTTAAAATTCCAACTGCTTTCTCTCCCAATGTGTGAATCACCACTCCTCGGTTCAAATGTGAGCTTTCTGAGAATGTCTCGTTCACGTAACTATTTTTCAACCTGGAGGAATAAATTGGCCATCACGTGCTATTTAGAGAAAGCTTTCATGGGAGCCAGAGGGAGCTGAGAATTGTGGGTGGGGCCAATCCCTCCTCCCCACCCCCACGCCCCCACGCACAATCAGCCAGACAGGCTTAGCCTGCCCCAACACCACAGAAACCCCCAGCTGGTGGGACCAGTGCCGCAGGAGGGTCCTGGTTGTGCCCCTATGTTGGTTCACTGCACCCAGGAATTGCTCAAGGCTCCGGCAGGGGAAGCTGCAGATTTAATCTCCGCTGTGAGAGAGCAGACCAAGGCTCAGAATGGATTTCAGCGGCTTTAGCATATGCTGCGCTGCGGTGAGGAGCTGAGAGCTCTCCCTGGTTTAATGCATTATATAAGCGCATTTATATAAATGTTTTCCTGGGTTGGATAAACAGTGTTTTTCTATTTAAATTTAATCTGGGTCCTTGAGAACGAATTTCACTGATCTTTTTGTGACCCTGGAGATTTATCCTTGATAAAAATTTCAAGTGTGAAATGAAGCTAGCACTAGAGGTGGCGCCTGGCCGAGGAGAGCCACAGGGAGGGAGGACATCTTCAGCTATTTGCCAAGCACATACTGCACTGTGTGCCGCTGGGAGCCCAGCAGGAACTCAGAATGCCCACGTGCACACTTGTAGCTTCCATTCCAGCCTGGGAGGCTGGCAATAACTTGAGAATTCCCTTGCTGAGAGGGAGAGGAGGGACCTAACTGGAGCAAGAGAAGTGATGGTGTGTGTCCTATATGTCCAGGAGCCTTCCACTCAGAGAGAATAGCATGTGCAAAGGCCCTGGGGTGGAGGTATGATCAAGTCCCACAGAACCTTTAGGATGCCCTGGGCACTCAGGACAGTCCTAGTTGGGGTTGGAGAGGGGACGCTGAGCAGACAGAGATGTTCTTCTGCTACAGACTGTCACTATGGCACTGCATGGAGAAGAGCTGGCAATGGGGTGGACAGCAGATGCATCCTGAAGGTGGAGCCAATAAGTTTGCAAGTTGCTTCATAGTAGAGACTGGTAAAGGCTGGCCTGAGAGGTGGCAGGGGTGAAGTTCTGGGTGGCTGCCAGGTTGGACACAAGAGATTTTGGGCCATATGAGACATATGATTCCTTATGGCAGAGTTGGATAAATGTCAGGCCAGCACTTCAGTGAGACCTTCAGGCTGGAGGAACAATTCAGGTGGCTCTGTGCATGGGTAAACATGGACCAGGGCTGCTTGGAGCTCAGGGTGTCTGTACAGGGGATGCCTAGAGATAAACTCACAGCTGCCATTCTCAGGAGTCTGCAGGCCCTGTACTGGGGTGCTTTAATCCACAGCCCCTGTGGGCACCGGCCCTGCAACCTAGTACTGGGGTGCCTTAGCCTATGTGCCAGCACTTCCCCATCATGACATGGGACAGCAGAACTCACAGGCGGTGAACAGGGCACACAGGGAGTGCCCCTCTGAGCTTGCTGCTTTTCTTTGTCTTCCCATCCTTGCACTGCAGCCACCTGTGGGGAAGCTGAGCACCTGCCTGGAGGTCCTGCCCGGGGAGCACGCCGGAGCCAGGGTACGGAGCAGAGGGCATCAAGGACTGTGCGGGGGCCGGCAGGCCTGGTCAAGAGGCATGTGGCTTCCAGGCCTTGCCATGGGTTGGGTGACCAGGAGCCACAGGTGCTTTGGTGAGTAGGAGGATGACAGAGCCCATCACCTCCTGGCTCTGCTATCTCCTTGCTAAGCCAGGCAGTGAGCTCACTGTGTGAGATGCTTGTCTCGGTGCTGCCAGCCTGACCCAGTCTCTGACATCAGCTCATGTGGGACTGTGTATTAGTCAACTTCTCGTTGCTGGGACAAAATACCTGACCAAATTTAGTTTATGGGAGGAAAGGTTTATTCCAGTTTATAGTTCCTGGTGACTGTCTGTCATGGTGGGGAAGGCAGGAGCTTGAGGCAGCTGGTCACATCCAGCGCAGTGAGGATGCAGCAAGCAATGAATGTCGCTGCTCAGCCAGCACTCTCCTCTTTATTTTTATTTATTTTTAGTTTTTCTTTTGAGGTAGAGCCTCGCTCTAGCCCAGGCTGACCTGGAATTCACTATGTAATATAAGGGTGGCCTATAATGCACAGTGATCCTCCTACCTTTGCCTCCCGAGTGCTGGGATTAAAGGCATGCGCCACAACACCTGGCCTTGGTTTATTTTGTTTTGGTTTTTGTTTTTCTTCAGCTCTCTTCTTTTTATATAGTCAAGGACCCCAGGCCACGGAATGGTACCACTCGCAGTTAAGGTGTATCTTCACACTCAATTAACCTAATCTAGAAAATCCCTTACATACAATGCCCACAGGTTAACCTAACCTACATAATTCCTCACAGGTTATCCTGGGTCCTGTGAAGCTGACAGTCAATATAAATCATCACAGGCTATGAGGCAGAGAGGATCTGAAGAGATCTCTGCGGTTCCTGCAATGGAGGTTCAGAGAGGTTAGATAACTTTTCCAAAGTCACAGAGGGAGCCAAGAGGTCAACAGAACATGAACACAGACCAGCATGTCAGGGTGAAAATCTACAAGTATGTCCCAGGAAGAGAGGTGGCCTTAGGCCATTGTAGAAGTTGGAATAAAATGTTCTCCATACGCGCATGTGTTTTGAGTACTTGGCCCCCAGCAGGTGGCCATTTGGGGAAGTGGTGGAGCTTGGGAGGTGATGCTTTGCTGGAGGAGGTGTGCCATGGAGGTGGATCTGGAGGTTTACTAGCTCAGCCCACTGGGTGTTCAAAACTAGCTCACCCCTGCTGTATCTTCCCAGCTGATGTGATAAGAAAGATGTGGTGCCCTAGCTATCTTCTTGGCCATGTTTCCCCTCAAGCCAAAATAAACCTTTTTTTTTTTTTTTTTTTTTGCCTCCATCACCTGTTTCTGGTGGAGTGTTTTGGTCCAGCAATGAGAAGATGATTGCTAAAGCCACTAAGCACAAGTCTGTGTTTGGGCTCCTGGCATGAGGTTCAGGTTTAAGTAGAGGGCAAAGCTAAACAGTCCTGGTCAAGGTGTGTCTTGTCCATCATTGTCCCATCATTGTCTCCACTCCAGTTTGTCCTGCAAGGTTGCAAGGTGGTCTGAGAAGTTGTCACATCCATGTGAACTCTCTTCCTGGGAGACAAGTTTCTCCTCTGGCTGGTACTAGGGTTTCAGTTCTTGACTTCCCCCAGCATGGGACTTCTGAGAAATTCTAACACTTGGGAACCATTGTTAAATAGTCAATAGCCAAAGGAGGTTGGCACAAGTATATTTCCTTAAAATACCTGCTCTCCTGCCAGGATGGTTACACCACACTATATTACATCCTATTCTCCACTCTGTCTCTTGCACTCTATATCTCCCCGCCTGGTGGTCCCGCCCCTCCAAGCTGCCACCCATCTTGACTGGGGGGCCACAAGAGCCCCTCATTGTTCTCTCTAACCCCTGGCTCTGCAGTCCATGAGGATCTGGAAAATTCCAAGTTGGACATTGTCACATGTCTGCTTCATACTCTTTTTGTTGTTTATTTTTATTTATTTGACAGTGACACAGACACAGACACACACAGACACATCGAGAGAGAGAGACAGACAGACAGACAGACAGACAGACAGACAGGCAGACAGAATAGGCATGCCAGGGACCCGGCACTGCAAACGAACTCCCGATGCATGGGCCCCCTTGTGCATCTGGCTAATGTGGGTCCTGGGGAATTGAGGCTAAAACCGGGGTCCTTAGGCTTCATAGGCAAGCTCTTAACTGCCAAGCCATCTCTCCAGCTCTGCTCCATACTCTTTAATGCTTTCAGCCACTCATAAATGTTTAGACTCCTTCCTGTGGCTTCCAGGACCCTCATGATCACCTTCTCCCCAGTCTGGCTGTTCTCTACCTGGAATGTGGTGGCACGCCCAGCTCCTGTGCCTGCTTCTGCAGGTGCAGACTTGTCACCTGCTGTTTTGTTCTGAGCCCCTGGGCCTTTGGCTGAAATGACAAGAGGACAAGGAAAGTTGTATAAACTCATACCACAGCATCAGCAGTCACAACGATGGCACTGTTTGCTGCCAGAGGCTGGCCTAGGTGCTGACCCCACTCATCTCTGAGTAAGAGCAGTGAAAATACAGACCAGCACTTATAAAGTGACCTTGAACCATCCCTGAACACAAAACCCTAAGAAGTCAGCCCTTGTACCCTCCCCAGGCCAGGCAGGGCCACCAATATGTGAGCCACCTGAGTCTGGCTCTGGAACCCAAGGTGTGGCACCTCCAGCACTGCCCCTTCCCTACCCCTGGGACACAATTTGTAATCAAATGTGACCTCTGAAGCAGAGAGCACACGTCTCACCTTCCCTGGCCCACTGGAGGTTTTGGAGCAACCGGTCCTCTTTGGAAGGGAGAGACTAAGGTAGCACAGAGGTCTCAGGCTCCTGACTTGCATCCATGGGTGCAACGTTGCCTCTCTGTGGTCACAACAAAGTGCCTTATCCCAGAGCCCTCAAGGAAAGACGTTCATTCTTCCCCACTTCTGCAGCCCAGAAACTAACATTGGTATAGCCACATTGTCTCTGGGGCTCTGGAGGAGAGCTTCCTTGCCTCTTCCAACTTCTAGCTATTGTTATCACTTTCCAAACTCCCTGGCTTGAGGCTTCATCATTCCTGGTGTGGCCTGCCTTCCCATAGCCTCCTTCCTGTGTGACTCCCTGTTTCCTGTCCTTGTGCAATTGTAATTGCTTCAGATGTGGGCCTACCAAAGTCCACTCTGACCTGGTCTTAACAAACAGCATCTCTATACTCCGTTTCCTGATGAGGTCCCACTCCATGTTTCAGATGGACATGAACTTGGAGGGCATACCATCCACTCTGGTTCATCCTCTATCAGTCTCACTTCTTACCTGCCTTGAGAGGCTGTTATGGCCCTCACAGGCTCACATGTTCTCAGGAGGGGCCCCAGGGGAAGACTTACCATTCCCTTGGGCCTGTCCTTCCATTTCCCTGACAATGGTCCAGCTAATTCACACACAAATCTGTAGAGGCAAGCGACTTCCCATTGTGGGAATCAAGGTGCCCTGTGTGATAGAGTTAGTCCAGAGGGAGGCAGGAAGTCCAGGTCAGGCACTCCACCCTGTGTGCCCTCTACCTCACCTCTTCTGGGCTTTAGGATCTGTCAGTACCCAAGGAAACGCTCCACAGAGGCTCAGAAGGCTGGCACAGCTTATTGGTGGGCTTCTGGGACAAGCTAGAAGTGTCATATAGCCATCAGGGTCCAGAGAAAGGTCATCCAATGCTGCCTGGAGCTGAGCCATGCATTTGGTGCCCTGTGTGTAAGCATCCCAGGCCCACTGGTAAGTGGCTCCTCCTAGTAGCTCTGTTCTCTGCTTTAGGAAGGTGGCAATGAGCTGAAGTTCTGGGCTGGGTGCCACCAGGAGGGACATGGAGTGTAGAACTGCCCAGGAAACTGGCTGTAAGCCCAGGCCTTCACCAACACTTTGCTCCTTGGCATGCTGCCTGCTGGCCCCACAAGCTGCTCAGGAATTCGGGTGCCAGGACCTCACTTCACAGACCTGGGGGACTTGTATCAGATTCTACTTGGACCTTTTGGAGGAAGACCTAGCGTTTTCCTGGGGTCAGGGTCCAGAGGAGTCCTAACACAGCTTGGGGAGCATGGGGTCTAAGAGCAGCCAGGGTCCCTCAGAATTGTCCCCATGGTGCTCCCTGCTGGCCTTTTGTGAGACTGGCTTGTGAGAGTTGGATTACATCCTTCTTACCTAATGGCAGGTGGGATAGCCAGAAGCCACACAAGGACCCAGTTCTCCAGGCCCTGCTCTCGACCCCTAGGTATCTCCTGGAATTGCTAGAAATGCAGACCCTCTGCCAAGTCCCACCCCCTGAACAGGATGCTCTGCATTAGGCATAGGCCCAGGGGACCCTGCCTGGCTCTTTCCAGGCTCCCAGACCAGTCCATCCACTTCTCGGAGAGCTGCTGTGTTCTAGAACCTAGCCACCAGCCATCTACTCACATAGCCCAGGGCCTGGTTTTGGAAGAGTGCTTCCACCCAACCCAGAAGGTCCTTGGAAGACTGCTAGACCAGGTGGCTTGCAAGGTCTTCTGAAATACTTCCAGTGACAGCGACTCAGGGGCCTGGCAGTTTGGGGAGCCCTTTCCTGCATGCTGTGAGAAGCCACTGGCCTGGCAGTGGCAAGGGCTATGTCCAGCTTGTGGGACTGGCTACCCTCAGCCTCTCTTCAGTTCCCTCGAGTCCTGCCCTGTGTTTTGTGAGGGCACTAGTGACATTAAGGGCTTTACTTGGGCTTTGCTCTTCCCACTGACACAGGGTAAACATGTGGTCTTGACCTGTGTGGTCCCTGCACGGTAGACAGAGGCACCAATCACAAGACCAGGTGCAGCCCTTCCCCAGAAGCTTCCAGACTTCAGGGTGCAGGAACTTCGCCTTCTTGGGATCTGAGGGTCAAGACATCAGCCTGGGGGTGCTGTGCTACCACTGTGCAAAGAAAGCCTGTGTGTGCCTGTGAGGCCAGGAGGAGCAGAGGTCAAGCAAGGCTGGAGGGAGCAGGTGAGCAGCAGGGCGGGGGAAGGGAGAGGCCGGTGGCTCTGCTCTGGGAGCCTGGCTCTCCTGGTGGGGCAGCTGTCATAGGCCCTGAGAAGCCCAGCTCCTGTCTGCCCTGAGTGGAACCCATACCCAGTAGGGTTCTGAGCACCTTAAGTGGCTGCCCACTCAAGACTCCCCACAGGCCTCCCCGGAAGGTACTCTCATCATTCTCATTTCCAGGTAAGAAAAGGGAGGCCCAGCTGCTCCATGCTTTTCTCATAGTACTGGGTGAACTGGGAGAGAGATAGGGCTTGCAGAGCACAGGACCCAGCCTGCACTGGTGCACACACACCTGCTTCTGCTGCTCTGCGATGCTCATATGGTCACAAAGAGCTCGGTCACTGGAGACCTGGGAACTCCAACTCTCTAGGCCCTACCCCCAGGTCCCAGCCTCCTGAGCCCCAGCTGCTGAGTGAAAGACCCTCACCCTCCCCACTCTGGCTTCTGCATCTCTGCTTTGATAGATGTGCCTTAAAAATAACCAAGGCTTTGCTTCTGGAAGGAGGGGTATATTGGGCTCCTCTGGGGGTTCTTATTTTAAGAGCACATTAATGTCTCCACCCCCGCTTACTTCTTGCTAAGCATTGGCTCTATCTTGATTTCTATGCCCTAGCTCATGCTGGGCTCCAGCAATGCCTGCACCACCCTGCGCCTCACTGCTGATCCCATTCTCTCAGCCCCTCTGCTCAGGGTCTGATTCGCACTCCCAAGTAAAGCCAGCATTCCTAGGGCTTGGCCCCTGATAGTTTCCATGTGAAGGCTGTAAAATCTAGGCTGCCTATCCCACTGAAACATAAAGCCCCCACCCCATCCAAGCTCAACCATGGAGACCCTGCCCCTCTGGTTTCTTGCTGTTAAGGGCCAGGATGTGGATGGGGGACAGCCCCCCATGTCTAACAGTGCCTCTTCTGGGAGCAGAACAGTTGCCCCAAACCTTGATAACTTGGAGTAGCCAGCCTGCTTATAGCTATGTCAGTGATTACCATAGGGAATGTGGCCAGGGCCAGCATTGTAATCAAAGCCAACGCTACAGTCCAGTGCAGTGAGAGTTACTGGGCAGCGTCCCCCACACCAAGAACCTGCAGGCCCGCAAGTGTGGGCTAACAGCAGACTTCAAAGGTGGGTGCCTCAGGTCAGCTGCTGGCTGGGAACAAGTGGATGTCTACTGACCTCCTTCCTTGCTGTGAAACGGGGGTCACACTGCTGCCTCCACCCTCAGGACTTCTCCACATCACAGCAGTCACTTCCCTCCTTGGGAAGGGACTTTATGTGTTCTTTCCTGCCTTGTGAGTGAGGCCATGGGGACTCCTATAGTGTAACAACAAGTCAGAAACCCAGGGCGTTGTCCTAAGCCAGTGTCCTTTAGGATGGTACAAAAATTGGGGCTGGAGAGATGGTTCAGAGGTTAAGGTGCTTGCCAGCAAAGCATGAGGACCCAGGGTTCAATTCCCCAATACCCACATAAAGCCAGATGTACAACGTGGCACATGCATCTGGAGTCTGTTTGCATTAGGTACCTGGTGCACCCATTTTCTCTCTCTCTCTGCCTGGCATAGTGGCACATACTTTTAATCCCAACATTCCAGGGAGACTGATGTAGGAGGACCACTGTGATTTTTCAAGGCCAACCTGACATTATGTACTAAATTCC
The DNA here is from genome assembly GCF_020740685.1 of Jaculus jaculus. NCBI lineage: Eukaryota > Metazoa > Chordata > Mammalia > Rodentia > Dipodidae > Jaculus > Jaculus jaculus. Next base: position 59,625,432 of record NC_059112.1, read on the forward strand.
ATGTCAGCCTAGACTACAGCAAGACTCTACTTCCAAAACAACAACAAAAACATGTCAATAAAAAATTTTAAATGCTGAAAAATGCCAGTCTCAGGTCATTAACTCCTAGTTAGTCACAGGTCCCTACATGTGAAGGGGCTTCCAACAATGCACAGGCATGATACCAGGGGCTTCCCAAGTCTCTGCTCAGGGCCTCCCCAGGCAGCAGGCAGGTGGTGGCTGGACTTGTTCATCCTGAGGTCCTCTGGAGAGTAACAGCTGCCAAGATCTCAGAGGTTGATGGTGGAATTCTATTCCTTGGGGCTGAAGAAACAGGGGCTGGTAGCCCCACCTCACTGCATGGAGTGTTAGTTACTTACCAAATACCTGACAAAAAGAAGCTTAGAGGACGAAGGGTTTATTTAAGATTGCAGTTATTTTGGGGGGTTGGGGTACACTCCCTCACAGCAGGGGAAGCATGGAGACGGGAGCATGAGGCAGCTGGTCGCCCTGTGTCCATGGTCAGGAAGCAGTGATGAATACTGGTGCTCAGCTAGCTTTTCCTTTTTTAAATTCAGTCCAGGACTTTAATATTTAGTTTATGGAATGGTGCTCTCCACAGGTGGGGGTGGTCTTCCCACCTTGATTAACCTAAACTGAAATTTCCCTCATAGACCTGCTGAGATATTTGTCTCTTATGTAATTCCAGATCCAGTCAAAGGGACAATCACAATTAACAACCACATGGGGTTTAGAGATTGTGTTCCAACCTTGCATTGCCCAAACCTTCCACTGTGCAGAACAGAAAGTAATAAACCTTGTGCACTCATTGTCTTATCTTCAGAATTGCCACCTCATGACCTGCCGTGTCCCCTGGATGCTCACCGACTCAAATGGAGGCCTGTTTTGAGACATATTCTAAATATAGTTTTGCTGGGTATGGTGGCGCATGCCTTTGATCCCAGCATTTGAGAGGCAGAGGTAGAAGGATCGCTATAAATTCAAGGCCAGCCTGGGACTACATAGTGAATTCCAGGTCAGCCTGGGCCAGAGTGAGAACCTACCTTGAAAAAAAAAAATATATATATATATATATTTATATATATATATATATATATATATATTTATATATATATAAATATAATATATATATATATAAATATATATATATATTTATATATATATAGTTTAATCTACGGATGGTTTGTGAGTATTTCTGCAGATGAGAGCACAAAGACAGTGCCATCCATCCTCACATCTTGTGTTTAGAAAAGCAGTGTTTCAAGAGTCAGAGAGTTAGCCCACATTCCAATTTTCCCAGATGCTCTAACTTTTGTGGTTTGCATGGCTTAGTACTGGATGTCACAATTGGATGTGTCCTCAGTGTTTGTAGTCTATCAACACCTCTCCAGTGTCCCTGGAGCACTGTTATTCAGTTTTTTTAATATAAGTACATAAAGCTAACCATTTCTTTGTGGCCATCACTTTGCCAGGAAACTGGACCTTAATCTCTCCCAGGAGACCTTTCTACAGCCCTTTTCTAAAGCACAGAGATGAATATTTGAATCTTTTTTTAAAAAAATTATGGTATAATAAACACAACATGAAGTCTGCCATTTAACTGTTTGAAGTGCCTGGCTGAAGGGCACTGAACACTGTCACAGGCCTATGCAGCTGTCACCTTCATCCATTACCAGAACTTTTCAGCTACCCAAACTAAAACTATTCCCATCACACACTAACTGCATCCCCAACCCCCGATCTGAACACCCAACATTCTACTTTGGGTTCCTATGGATTTGGCTCTCCTAGGGACCTCCTGTGAGTGGAATCACTATTTTCATGTTCTTGAGACTGGATTATCTTCAGTTCTGTCCAAATGCCCTTCCTGTGGCACATGAGTGGCATCCCACTGCTATTTGGACTCTGTTGTGCTTGACTGCAGTCCATCTGTGAGCAAGCAAGGGGTCGCTTTTGCCTTTGGACTGTTGGGAATACACTACTGTGGGCACAGGGTGCAAGTGTGTGTCTGAGCCCTGCTCTCAATGCTTGGGGGCATATATGCAGAAGAAAACTTTCTGGGTTGTATGATAATTCTCGGTGCACTTTTCAAAAGTCAATACAAATTTATTTTCTCAGGGTTCTAAGGAAAGGAGAAGAAGAAGAGGCTGCAGGAGGAGGAGGAAGGAGGGGAGCTTGCGTTAAAGGTGTAATATGAAGACTGCTCAGGAGGGTCTTTTGTTCCCTCTCCTGCCATGACCACAAGGGATACACACTTCAGTGTCCTCTAGATTGCTGCTGGTTTTCTTCATCATGTTCACAGTAGGGCCTTGGGCTTTTCACTAGGTCACCTGCTTCTTTAATGGGTGGGAGTTCTGGGGTGTTCTGAGGCAGACACAGTGTCTCCTTAGACAGTTCTTCATTTGCCACCACACCTTCCAGTGCCTGCATGGGCCCTGGTTAGAGGCTGCAGGCCTCTATGGACCATGAGGACTCTAGGTAGAGGCTGCAGTGGAACCAAGGGTAGTTGTTGCAGGCATCTCTCTGGAGTCCACTTTCTGGGGTTGCGGACTTCTCCAGGAGCTTCAGACTGCTCCTTTGGCTGTGGGTACCCCAGGTAGAGCAGTATTCGTGTCACCACTGCCCCTGGAATGACTTCTGGGCCTGGCAGATGAGGTGGTGACACATCTCCTAGTAGACAGTCGGCTCTCTCTTCTTAATGCATTGATATATCCTGGTTCTCCTACATCTGTAAAATAGAACAGATTCACCAACCAAAAGTGAGAACAGTTTGAATAAAAGGGGATAAGCCTAGTCATTAGAAAGATATATTGATGTATATATTCATTCTTCTTAGAGAGCAGTGGAGGTTCTCTCTGGAGCCTATTGGTTTCCTGTCTAGGGAATCTGGCTTGGTTTCCAGAGCCAGACATGGGTTCACCCCCACTGAGTGGGTCTTATGTCCAATCCATGAGCAGCTGGTTACCTACATCAGCCGTGTGCCACTATTGCACAAGTGTGTGCTTCTTGCTCAGCTGGTTGATTTTGTTACTGGCAGGATCTCCTGCTTAATACATCAATTGGCAACTGTTACTCTCCAGCTGCTCTCACAGCACCTTCCAGCACTATGAAGACTAGCCTGGAGAGAACTGGATTCCCTCTCAGTTCCAGCATCATCACTTGGTGTCCTATGGCTACAGGCTGTGGTGTATTCAGCAATAGGAACGTACTTTTTAGCTCTTGCAGTTGACCAAGTTTTTTGGCAATAGCCTGTATTATTTTGGGGACCTCATGTCTCTCTGACCAACAGCTCACTGTGGTAAGGGACCCAATTTTGGCTCTGGAAAATACCAGCCAGTGCTCATGAAGGAAATACAACAGAGCTTTCAACAGCTGCTATGTCATATTTAATTCCCCCTAGAGTGCACATGCTCCAGGTTCCTCCATGTCACTTCACTCCCAATTCTTACCTTCTTTGCTTGCTTGTGCATTCTTGGTGGTGGCCATTCAAGCTGTGGATGGTGGCAGCTCAATGAGGTTTCAGTTTATCCTTTCCTAACCATTAATTTCACTGAGGGCCTTCTCATGCACTTTGTAACCAGTGAGATATTTTTGAAAATAAGAAAATCAAGACATAAAAATATACTATGCTGGGCTTAGAAGTATAAAGCATTTCGGGCATGCAGATGGACCCAAATTCCAACTCCAGCACTGAGAAAGAAAGTAGTGAAAGGAAGGAAGGAAGGGTTGGAGAGAAGGCTGAGCAGTTAAGGCAATTGCCTACAAAACCTAGTAATCCAAATTCAATTGCCCATTACCCACATAAAGCCAGATGCACAAAGTGGCACATGCATCTGGAGTTTATTTGCAATGGCTAGAGGCCCTGACATGTCCAATTTCTCTGTCTCTCTCTGCTTGCAAATAAATAAAATTATTTTTATTTATTTTTTGGACTGAAAACATTAAATTTTTATTTTTTTGAAATTAGTTTTGCACTCGGTGAATACAGTCAGGTTGGTACCATTGGTAGCCTCCTCCCTGTCCTCCTCCCCCCCAGCTCTCCTTGTGGGGTATATGGGTCATGCATTGTAGGGTAAGCCCTCAGTTATGGGTAGGAGGAAATGTCTCTGGGTATCATGATCCAGTGTATGTCCCTAACATTCTTTCTAACCCCTCTTCCGCAAATTTTCCTGAGCCATGTTGGGTTCATTTTAAGTCTGCTTCAGTAATGAGGTCTTGGGAGCCTCTGTGTCTCTGGTTATCTGATTTGGTAGGAATTGATTGTTCTCTGTGTTGATCTCCTTCACCCTTGTGCTGGTACCAGGTTCACCAAGAAGACAGCACCCTTGCTTGTTTTGTCAATTATTCTTAGTTTCAACTGGGGCCCTTTTGAGGTATGATGGGGGTGGTTCTCTCCTTAGGATCTACATCTATCAAAAAGGAGAAGAAGTTTCTCTAACGGAGAGTAAAGTTAGAACCAGATAAATGGGATAACCATTATGTTTTTTAGAGAGAATTTAATAGGTCTAGGCCCTCTTGTAGACCATGATTTGTGATAGCTTGATAATGAAGAGTGGGCTCAATTTTGGATCTGGGTCTGACTTGTTTCCCAGCTCCAGCTATGAGTTCTGTTCCACTCAGGGGATCAGTTAGCCAAATCAAGAGCAGTTGGTTTCCTACCATGGCTGTGCACCACTATTGCACTTGTGTGAGCATCACAACAGGTTATTTGCTGTTAAGTAGGTTAGACCATGAGTTGCTTGGACAGATATTGGTCATTTTCTCCCAGTAGCCCATGTAGTACCTTCTGGTACTAGACCTGCTGACTGTCTGGGACTGACTCTCTTCCAGCTTCAAGCCATGTCACTCCATGTTACATGTCAACTGCATATGGTGTCTTCAGCAGTAGGGTCTTACCACTAACCTTTGGTGGGTCATCAAGTACTCTGACAGAAATCTGTCATTCTTTTGGGAAACCTTGTAGGTCTCTCTGATCAAAAGCTCATTGTGGATGATAGCCATCTGCTGGTACTGGGAGTTATAGGTCAGTGCCCATGAAGAGAAGGAAGAAAAAGATAAGTAATATAAAAGAGGTAGAAAGAAGAGGGAGAGAGAGAAAAGCAGTAGAAGCTTAAGGACAGTCTTCACCATACCCTCTCCAGGGCCTTGTAACTCAGGTGTTCTCTCTAAGGGCCTGGTGATGGTTCAACCATTTGGTCAGTCTTTTAGGATGTAGAATTTTGTGGTACCATTGCCTTTTGGGTCCAGATTTGTGCTGCCACCTACTCCTTTGCCCTCTCCTCTCTCCCCACCCACACTCTTGTCCACTCTTCAAGATGCTTGCTGGGTATGTCGGCGTCTTGGGTAGATTCAGGTTAGGTGCTGTAGATGAGTAAGACTATGTGGAAATAATCTTTCTGTGATTAGGTGAGTTCACTGAGAATGATCTGTTCCAGGTTTGACCATTTTTCTTCAAATTTCACTGTGTTGTTTTCCTTACTGCTGTGTAGAATTCCATTGTGTAGATACACCACATCTTAGTTATCCATTCATCTAGTGATGGACATCTGGGTTGATTCCAGCTCTTAGCTATTATGAATTGAGCCACTATAAACATGGTCAAGAGCATCTCTGACTGAGACTTGGAGGTTTCAGGGTAGATGCCCAGTAAGGGAATAACTGGGTCTGTTGGTAACTCTATAGTCAGCTTTTTTAGGAGTCTCCATATTGCTTTCCAAAGTGGTTGTACAATCTTACATTCCCGCCAACAGTGGATGAAGGTTCCTATTTTTCCACATCCTCGCCAGCATTTATTTTCATTTGATCTTTTAATGTTTGCTATCCTTACTGGGGTAAGGTGGAATCTCATTGTTGTTTCAATATGCATTTCCCTGATGATTAGAGATGATGAACATTTTCATTATCTGAAGTGTGTGTTTGCCATTTGTATTTCTTCCTCTGTGAACTGCCTGTCCAGTTCTTTGCCCCATTTTGTGAGTGGGTTGTTTGACTTGTTATTGTTTAGGTTTTTGAGTTCTTTGTAGATTCTAGAGATTAGGTCTCTGTTAATTGAATATTCAACAAATGTTTTCTCCCATTCTGTGGGTAATCTACTGGCTTTGCTTATTGTATGTTTGTCTGTGAAGAAATTCTTCAGCTTCATGTGATCCCATTGGTTGAGTGACTGTTTAAGACCCTGTGCTACTGAGGTTTTGTTCAGGAAGTCTTTTTCCATTCCTATATCATGGAAAATTCCTCCTACATTTTTTCCAGTAGTATCTGAGTTTCTGGTCTTATATTGAGGTCTTTGATCCATTTGGACTTGAGTGTAGTGCATGGCGAGATGTGTGGATCAACTTTCAATTTTCTGCATATAATTATCCAGTGTGCCCAGCACCATTTGTTGAAGATGCTGTCTTTTTTTCTAGCCTATATTGTTAGGGCCTTTGTCAAATATCAAATAGCTGTAGTGGTTTGACCCAAAGTCTGGGTCCTCAATTCGATTCCATTGGTCTATACTCCTGTTTTTATGCCAGTTCCATGCTGTTTTTATTACTATGGCTTTGTAATATAGCTTTAGATCAGGTATGGTGATGTCTCCAGAGATATTTCTTTTGCTGAGGATATGCTTGGATATCTGAGGCCTTCTGCCCTTCCATATGAATTTTGAGATCATTTTTCCTATCTCTGTGAAGAACAATGTTGGGATTTTAATTGGAATTGTATTAAATCTGAATATTGCCTTTGGTAGGATTGCCATTTTCACAATGTTAATTCTGCTTGTCCAGGAGCATGAGATGTCTTTCCATTTTCTCAAGTCCTCCTCAATTTCTTTTTTGAGTGTTTTTATGTTTTCATTGTATATATATCTCTCACTTCCTTGGTTAATGTTATTCCAAGGTATTTTTTGTTACTATTGAAAATGGGACAATGTCCCTTATTTCTTTCTCTGTATCTTTGTCATTTGCATATAGAAAGGCTACTGATTTTTGTGCATTGATTTTTGTATCCTGCTACTTTGTTAAAGGAGTTAATTACCTTCAAGAGTTTTGGGATGGAGGCTCTCCAGTCTCTTACATATAGAATCATGTCTTCTACAAATAGAGCTAACTTAACTTCTTCCTTTACAATTTGTATCCATTTTATTTCTTTCTCCTGTGTTTTTACTTGAGGTAGGACTTCCAGTACTTTAAAAGCCAAGGTGAGATTGGACACTCCTATATTGTTCCTGATCTCAATGGGAATTCTTCCAGTCTCTCTTCATTAAGTATCATTTGGGCTTTAGGAGCTTTGTATATAGCCTTTGTTATGTTAAGATGTAAACTGACAATGCCAATTCTCTCCAATGTTTTGATCATGAAGTGATGTTGTATTTTGTCAAAGGCCTTTTCTGCATCTATTGAAATGATCATGTGGTTTTTGTGTTTAACCTTATTTATGTGGTATATTACATTGACAGATTTCCATATGTTGAACCACCCTGCATTCCTGGGATGAAGACCATTTGATCAAGGTGGATAATGCTTTTGATGTGTTGTTGGATTTGGTTCGTGAGGATTTTGTTCAGGATAAGGGAAATAGGCTGGTAGTTTTCTTTTCTTGTAGCATCTCTGCCTGATTTTACAATTAGGGTGATACTAGTTTCATCGAAGGAGTTGAGGATCTTTCCCTCTTCTCCAATTGTGTGGCACAGTTTGAGAAATATTGGTTTGAGTTCTTCCTTGAAGGTTTGATAGAATTCATCTGAGAAGCCATCTGGTCCTGGACTCTTCTTTTGGAGGTTTTTTTTTTTTTTATTACCTTTTCAATCTTGATGAGTGTGATAGGTTTATTTAGGAGATTAATCTGCTCTGAGTTTAGCTTTGATAGATGGTATGTGTCCAGGAATTTATCCATTTCCTCCATATTATCCAGTTTTGTGGAGTAGAGGTTTTTGAAATAAGTCATGATGATTCTCCCAATTTCACTTATGTATGTTGTTATCTCTCCTATTTCATTTTGAATTTTAATTCAAAGTGTCGCTTTATTTTTGCTTGATCAAATTGGCCAGGGGTTTGTCAATCTTGTTTATTTTTTCAAAGAACCAGCTCTTTGTTTCATCAATTTTCTTAGTTTCCAATTCATTAATTTCTGCTATGATCTTAATTGTTTCTTTCCTTCTGGAGCTTTTTGGGTTGGATTCTTCTTGCTTTTCCAGTGCCTTTAGGTGGATAGTTAGGTTATTGATTTGGGGTCTCTCTGTCTTTGTTATGAGGGCATTTAGTGCTATGAATTTTCCCCTGAGGACTGCCTTCATTGTGTCCCTTAAGTTTTGGTATGATGTGTTCTCATTGTCATTCATTTCTAGAAAATTTTCAATTTCATTTTTTATTTCATCCACTATCCATTTTTGTTTAAAAGTGTGCTGTTCAGTTTCCAGGAGCCAGTGGGATTTTTGGTGGGTCTTTTGTTGTTAATTTCTAGCAATATAGCATTGTGATCTGATATCATGCAGGGAATTATGTCAATCTTCCTAATTATATGAATGCAGGCTGTGTGACCCAGTATATGATCTATTTTAGAGAATGTTCCATGGGCTGCTGAGAAGAATGTGTAGTCTGTGGATTGGGATGAAATGTTCTGTAGATGTCCGTTAGGTCTAAATGATCTATGATTTTGTTGAGCTCTCTTACTTCCCTGTTGATTTTCTGTTTGGATGATCTATCTATTGCTGATAATGGTGTATTGAAGTCCCCAACTATGATGGTGTTAGTGGTTATTTCTGTTTTATTGTCAAGTAGGTTTTGTTTTATGATCTGTGCTGCCCCTGTGTTTGGTGCATAAAGATTTATGATTATGATATCCTTTTGATGGATTGTTCCCTTGATAAGTAGAAAGTGGCCTTCTTTGTCTTTTTGGATTATTTTTGGTTTGTAGTCTATTTTATCCGATATTAGTATAGCTACACCTGCTTGTTCCTTATTCCCATTTGCTTGGACTATCATTTTCCATCCTTTCACCCTGAGGAGGTGTCTGTCTTTAGTGGTGAGGTGGGTTTTTTGAAGATAACAGATTGAAGGGGTCTAATTTTCTGATCCACCCTGTTAGCTTGTGTTTCTTGATGGGTGAATTAAGGCCTTTAATATTAAGGGTAATGGCCGCAAGGTTTGATTTGATCCCTGCCATTTTATGTTGGATTATGCGGTTTTATGTTTTCATGGACTTTGAAATTTTTTGTGCCTTCTCTGAGATAGGTTATTATGATCTGCTTCTTGTAGGCATTTGAGGTTGATTATTTGATACTTCTGTGTGGAGAATTTCCTGAAATACCCTGTGTATGTTTGGTTTTGTGTTCATATAATTGTAAAGCTGAATTTTGTCATGGAAAGTTTTTCTTGCACCATCATTAATGTGGGATGCTTTTGCTAGGTATAGTAGTTTGGGTTGGAAGCCATAGGTTCTTGTTGCTTGCAGTATTCCATTCCAGGCCCTTCTGGCTTTCAGAGTTTCCATTGAGAACTCTAAAGCAATTATGATGGGGTTACCTTTAAAAGTGATGCTTTTAGGATTTTCTCTTTGGTGTTAATGTCTAGAGTCTTAATGATGATATGTCTTGGAGAGTTTCTCCTTTGATCCAATCTGTTTGGAGTTCTGTTAGCTTCTTGTATCTTTATGGGCCTTTCTGTTGAGAGTGGGAATTTTTTCTTCAATTATTTTGTTAAATAAATTCTCCATTCCTTTCATCTGAATTTCTTCCCCTTCTGGTATTCCCATGATCTGGATGTTAGGACATTTAAGGGTATACCACAATTTCCTCATGTTCTGTTCACAGAAATTTTTGGACTTATTGAAACATTGAACTCTTGAACTGTTTCTTCCATCTTCCTGATCTGAGTTTCTATTCTCCACATGACTGACTCTATTTTCTAAAGAGTTTTGGGCTTGCTCAATTAGGTTTGCATTTTCTACTACTTTTCTATGTATAGTTTCCATCCCTCTATCAAGTTCCTTTTCCACATCATTTTCTGGTTTTCTTGATGCTTCTTGGAATTCATCCTTGCATTTCTTTATGTCTTAATTTAGCATTGCCAGCTGACTTTTGAGGTCCTCTTTTTTTCCCCACTGTCCTTCAATTCTCTTAAATGTCTTTGAATTCCTTCCATTTTCTTATCTATTAGGTCTAGTCTAGTGATGGCAGCATCTACATGATTACTGGTCCTTTGATGCTTTTCTGCAAGTTCTACCAGTAGCTTGGTCAGGGTTGCATTGCTCATAGCTTCATTTTGGTGTTCTGATCCTAATGTCTCTTCTGTGTTTTGATTAGAGACATTCGTTGTAGGACTGGGTGATCTTACTGGATTTACTTGCATTTGATTTTTCATGCTATTTCTTTTGTGCTGTGGTCTGCCCATCACAGTGTATGGGCAGGAAGAGTAGGACTGTAGTCTCAATATGTGGGGGAAGTGGTGCTTCTGGGGCGACCAGGCCTGAGCTCACACGTGGGCAAGCAGGTAGCCAGAGTGGTCCTGAGCTCACACATGGGTGGGCAGATCAGCCTGAGCTCATGAGCACAATGGGCAGAAGATGGGAGGGAGGATTGGGCCTGAGCTTGCATGGGCTGACTGGCGGGCGAAGCTGGCCTGATCTTACATGGTGGACAGGCAGAGTGGGGGCGTGGCCTTAGCTCATGGCAAGCAGATGGGGTATTGGTCCTGACCTGTGCATGTGCAGGTGGAATGGGACTGAGGTCACTCATGGATGGGTGGCCAGAGCGGCAAATGGGCATATGGGTGGAGTGGGCTGAGCTCACATGAGTGGATGGGTGGTGCAGGCCTAAGCTCTCTTTCATGCGTGCATGCCCAAGGCAGGCAGATGGACAGATGGAGCCTGAGCTCACAAGGGCCAGCAGGCAGAGATGGCCTGAGGTCACATGTGGGTGGGTGTCACTGGGCTATTGCCCCTGCACAGTGAGGCAAGTGGAACTGTGCTGGCCTGGGTCCCCTGTCCTGCAGTAAGTATGGGAGTATCCTGAGGCTGGGACTATGGGTAGGGCAGCTGATTGGGGTATTGGGGGACTGGTGGGATACCCAAGACTGAAAGAATCAGCTGATTCCCTATTTTTCCCCTATGCACCCTCCCACCGGTGATCTATTAGAGATTGCTCCTCCCTAAAAGACCCAGTGAACCCTTAATGCCTTGCCTTTTCTTCCAGGGGAGGTGTGGCACGGTTAGGCAGATGCCATCTTAACTGGAAGTCCTAAATTAATTTATTTTTCATTGATAACGTCCATGGTTGTAAACAATATCTCATGTTAACTCCCTTCCTCCCCCCTTTCCCCTTTGAAACTCCACACTCCATCATATCCCCTCTCCCTCTCAATCAGTCTCTCTTTTATTTTGATGTCATCATCTTTTCCTCCTATTATGATGGTCTTGTGTAGGTAGTGTCAGGCACGTTTAACCTAGGCTGATCTCATTCTCCATTGGAGAATCTGTTTGTTTGTTTTTTTTGTTCAGAATTCAGCAAGAACCAAAGGCAGCCAAAATCTACCAACAAGACAAGAAAGATAGCTGACTTCCTGGCAGGAGATGGACCACCTCTTGCACATTAGCCAGGGCCCAGGTGAAACCACACAGGAATAGGGCAAGGGTACTACTTCCATGGTGAGCCTGACCACCTGTGCCAAGGTGATGGAAATAGACTCTAAGGATAATCAAAATGTACCAAAGCAGAAATCCAAAAGCTGCTGAGAGCTCAACACTAAAGTAAATTTAAAACATACCCACCATGGCTCAGCAATTTTGTGGAAGAGAGGACAGAAGGAGTGCAAGGGCCACAGAATGGGAGGAAATATCCAGAGGCATTGCCCCCACCAAATGACTGATACTCTCACAACTTGTAACCCACAACCCCACGGTGAATACTGAGGAGGGTCCTCACTGGAATGGTGGCAGGGAGGAGGAAAATGATGGTACCAAGGATGTGTCCATACAAAGTTCCTACTTAATAAAAAAAGATAACCAATAGAAGCATATATAGCATCTCAAAGAGCAAAAGGTAATCAGTATTGAAAAAAAATCTGACTAGGTGATTTTACAATTCAGAAATAATTATGTTGAGGAAAAATAAAAGGTAAATTTTCTCAATCTAAAAAGAAAGGAAGAAAGAAAGAAAAAATAAGGAAGGAAGGAAAGAAGAAATCATTAGGTTTTTTCCTATCATTTCAAATCACGGCATGGAGAACTGAGAGGAGACACACACGGGGTTTTCAGGTGGTTAGCTGGGGTGGAAGTGGGAGGAGGAAGCAAGGATGCAGTGACCGTTAGAGGGACACACAGTCAGAAAGCCATGTGAGTACTAGCTGGAGACACCTAGTTCAGCTTGGAGGTGATATGCTGCAGGTCAGAGAAGGGGCTCTGTCATATCAACATTGGCTCCTGGGTGTGGCAGGGGCAACCAGGGCAGCAAAATAAGGCCACTGTGGGAAAGGTAGCCGTGCCTCTCTGTAATGCCAGCTGAAAGACTTCTGCTGCCTGGCTGTGATCTAGCTCCCTAGTCTTTCTGGAGTCAGTGGCTCCACTTTCTTCTTCATAATCCTTTGTGGCAGTTTGAATGTATGCCCCCATAGACTCAGGTGTCTTATTAAAATTGAGTTTGCAGCTTCAGCCCCTAGCAGGCAGACTCCTGCGACAGGGAGCGTGTCACTGGGGGTGGATCTGAATTCCAGCCTAAAGGTGTGCACAGAGGGTTGCGCTCTGGCTGAGCTTGCTTATGGAACTGGCTGCTTGGTGGTGTCTCTCTGCTTGGATGTATGAAAGGAAATCAGCTTCTTCTGCCATTGATGGAACTTCTCCTGGATCTGTAAGCTTAAAATAAATTCCTTCCTCCCCTAAAGTACAACATCCCTCTTTTGCCCAAGTGGTCCACTTGTCCCTACTGCTTCCAGGTCAGAACCCCAACTAGCTACAGAACTGGGCACCTGTAGTGGAGGTCAGAACCAGGAGTGATGGACTGAAGGTAAGAGTGACAGAAAACATATTAGCTCCCCCTGAGGTCACGAGACTTTGTGTGTTGTTGTATACAGCTGGCGCAGGGGGCATTCACGTCAGGTGGGGGTCCGATGACCCTCCCTACACCGTCTCTGTGAGTTGACCCAGCTGCTTTTGATAAAGCTGGCAATAGTTTTTTGCACTTGTTAATGTGGAAGACTTATGCCATATAACCCACAGCAGCTGGGAGGTAGCAGCAAGAGCAGGGCCAGCAAGCCTTTGAGGAGAAAGTGATTGGCTAACACTGTTGTGGCCAGCATTTACTACACAGAAAGCTAGAAGTCAGCACCATGTTTAATAAATTCAACCGACCCTGAGCCAAGATGAGGGGAGAACCCCTCTGACCCCTCTCTACCCCCTCCTGCCCTCCACATGGCAGGAGCTCTCTGCACTTTCCTTTTTAAAAATATTGTATTTACTTATTTAAGAGAGAGGAAGCTAGAGAGAATGGGTGTGCCAGGGTCTCTACCCACTTCAAAGGAACTTCAGACGCATGCATCTGACCCCTTGTGCATCTGGTTTACGTGGGTCCTGGGGCATCGAAGTAGGGTTGCAGACAAGCACCTTAACCATGAAGCAATTTCCACAGTCCCTCTCTGCACTTTCTTCCCTTTCCTCTCTAAATCTCTTTATGCATTTCTTTTAGGCCCACATGGGCTCTCAGACCATGTGGGGTATCCATTGCCCTTCCCTTCCTTGGTTTTATACTTCCCTAAATAAATATAGTAATAATTATCTTTCTCAGTTAGGTTTGCCCAATCTTTGGTTGAATACAAACATTAACTCAGGGTTTGGAGTCCAAGGACTTTCCTAAACTCCCAACACAACCCCCACCAACCCAAGACAACGACCATGCTGGTCTCACATTCTCCATCTTGCCTCAGCCTCCTAAATGCTAGGATTACAAACACATGCCACTATACCTGATTTGGTCTGAATTCATTTTGTTTTTCCCAAGGTAGAGTCTCACTGTAACCCAGGTTAATTAGAATTCATTCTATAGCAATCCTCAAACTTACCGTGATCCTCCTACCTCAGCCTCCCAAATGCTGGGATTAAAGACATGTGCAAACCAGACCTGACTTCATTGAAATTTTTTTTGATATACCCCAAACTTTGTGCCTGAAGTCAGGGCCTCCCTGGCCTCACCCTGTTCCTGAATATACTCTAGGATATAGGTGACCATGCAAAAGAAGCCTGTATGGTGTCTATCAGAGGTGGCCATAGAGTATAATGGTCAAGGAAATCTCTCCATCTGCCTGTGCAGAGTATATCTAGCTTTGTCTAAAGACTCATAAGACAAGTCACGGATCCCCGGATGTTACCATGTGGTTTGGTTGTGAACATGGAGCTACAAGAGAGCCAGGAGGATGCTGCGGATAGCAGTGACGTGGAAGGACACAGCCTGAGTGGCCTTGCTGAGCTGCTTCACTTGCCATCCTGAGCCTTCAAAGGCAGAGCAACACACTCCACATCCCCAGGCTGTCTCTCTGCCATGGGAACTGCCTTTCAGGATGCAGGCTGGCTATCCTGGGCTCTGCGTCATCCTCCCTCCCTCTTGTCAGCCATCGACCAGTTTCCAGTCTCTGTGGATTGGAGACACCCCCCCCCGGGACCACCCACCAGGCCTAACCACCTCCTAAGTGGGTCAGAGCTTCACCAAACCCCTAGTTCTCTGGACCTCATGAGCATTGGCCGTGATTTCCACAGGGTGCCCTGACCCCAGAAGTGGTCCAGGGTGTGCCTGTCATAATGGGATTTCGATTGGCAGTTAAGGGTCTGCCCCAGGGAGGCTGTAGTTCTGTTACCTGTAAGACAGTTGTCATGATGAAGCAGGCCCCTCCCTTTTTAGACCCCCTCGGAGTCCCCCAGAGCTGTCAGCATGACAATCCTGCCCTCCACCCTCACTTCATTCAATTAAAAGTACTAAGTGTTCCTTATTGTGTTAACGTCAACATGAATTCTCTGCGACTGGGGACTTGCTATTGTGCACAGTACATTCCCTCTTTAGCCTTGCTTTATCACTAGTGTTCCCTGAGCCCTTGAGCTCTTTGTAGTTATAAGTGTCTTCAGAATACTAATGAGGTGACTGCTGGCCAGGAACCCTGGACAGATTCAGGATGAGGCTTTTAATTTCCAGTACCAACACTAGATTGGGGAGGGACTTTCAGCCATGTCCCCCAGCCTAGAGGAGGGGAGAGGCTGAAAGTTGAATTTGTCACCCATGGCCATGGGTGTCATCCACCACACTTGCCTACAAAATGAAGAGTCATGAGGCCCACAGAACCAAACTCATTGGCCCACCCTATGATCACCCTCGTCTTCTTTTCATTTCCTTTTACAATTTCCTTGTGCTAAGCCAGTAACAGTGAGCCAATGTTGCCAGGAGTTCTGTAAGCCACATGTGCAGTTGAATGGATCCTGAGGAGGGTTGTGGGAGTGCCAATCTATAGTTAGGTGGGACCCAAAGAACAGGAAATGCTACCTAATGCAGTAGATAAGGTCAGAACTGAGCTAGGTACAAGAAACTCAGCTGGCAGCCATACCTGATATCAGAAGCAAAATGTTACATGGGTGTTAGAGCAGGAGAAATACTTTGGGTTTTCCTGATATGTATACTAGCAATTCACAAGTAGACTGAGGAAAGATGGAACTTACTTGACTGGGCCTTCCAGGGAGGATCAGTCCCTTGTTCAGAAAAACTGCCACTTGCATGGAAGTCTCTCTCTCTCTCTCTCTCTCTCTATCTCTCTCTCTCTCTCTCTCTCTCTCTCTCACACACACACACACACACACACACACACACACACACACACACAATTCTGCATCATTGTCCAGTCAACAACCTTATACTGACACATGGGCATTTAGAAAATTATAACTTTGGGGGGGAGCTGGAAAGATGGCTCAGAGGTTAAGGAACTTGCCTACAAAGTCTAATGACCTAGGTTCAATTCTCCAGTGCCCATGTAAAACCAGATGCACAGTGATGCATGCATGCATCTGGAGCTCATTTGCAGTGGTTGGAGGCTCTAATGTACCCATTCTCTTTCTGTCTCTCTTCTCTCTCTCTTTCTCTGCTTGCACATAAATAAAAAAGATACTTTAGAAAATTATAACCTGGGCTGAAGAGATGGCTCAGTGAATAGTCAAGCATGAATACTTTAGTTCAGATCCTCAGAACCCACATAAAAAACTGAACATATATAGTCCTGGCACATCTCTGGCAATATGGGAGGCAGAGACAGGAAAAGCTCCCAGAAGCTTGCAGGAGAGACATAACCAGTGAAAGATCCTGCTTCAAACAAGGTAGAAGGAGGAGACTGACATCAGAGGTTTTCCTCTGACCTCCACACATGTACCATGGCACAAGCACACCACACACACACACACACACACACACACACACACACACACACACACATACTGCATCATGGTCCAGCCAGCATTCCACACGGACACACAGGTATTTAGAAGCTCACACCCTTTCTTTGTATTATGGTAAAATAGAGCATCATAAAAATCTATATGAAAGGAGAAATCATTTAGTTCATTTTAAGATTGTCAGAGAATATATGGAAATGATTTTGAAGTTAGTGATTCTAACATCTAGTGAAATACCATTTCCTAGGAATCCACTGCAGGCCAAACACTTTGGTGGGCACTCACATGGCCTCTAAACCCATAAAGGCCCATAGTTGGGGTGACACTTGCCTTAGTTCATCTCCTGCTCTGGAACAGATCCCTGAGAATAGGAACACAAAAGAGGCTTATTAAGTCACAGTTTTGAGGGCTGTAAGTCCAACATTGGTGTCCCCAACTGCCCAGCTCCAGCAAGAGGCTAGTGAGATGTAATGAGATAGGTCTAGAGGGCGCCAGAGCCAGCTTTGCTCTTTCATGACTGCAGTGCCCAGAAGCCACTAACCAGAGAATTAGAACTTCACTGCACACCTCTTCTGAAGGAAGAGCCCAGTTCCCTAAAGCCCTCTCACTAGAACCTCATCTCTTAAAGGAACCACCTCCTCCCAGTGGTACCATCCTCGGGACCAAGCTTCTAGTGCCTGAGTCCTTGGTGATACATTCAAGCCATACCCAAACCCTAGCATCATCCCTGTCCAACAGATGAGGCTTGGGGTTCATATGTCACAAGTGAGAAATTAGGGGTCCATACCTGTATTTGCCAGATCCCAATACCAGCCCTCTTTCTGCATGGAAGCTGGACCCTGAAACAGACATATGACTTATCCATCACAGACACATGTGTCCTGTGCAGGAATTAGCTAGCAGAATAACAATCATAACTTCTCTGAGAAAATGGCACCTCTCAAATGCCCCAGATATCCCACTGGAGGAAGAAACACCTGACTGAGAAGCCATCACTGAGACAGAAGAGGATGCACATTCTGTGATATGCCTCACCAGTCACCCCAGTCCTGCAGTCTTAAAGTCCTTGAACCTGAAGTTACTGTTGGCCAGCTGACCTCCTCCCCACTACAGATCAGCCACTATTTCCAGACAAGTTCAATGTTCCCCTACTTCTCCTGTTCTGGATTTTTTCAGGAGCTATGTAGTGAAAGTGCAGCCTCCTCCCCAGACAGGTGGGTCTCCATTGTGAACTACTCTGGTCCCCAAAGTCCTAAGCCAGCACTTTGAGACAAACACTGTTTTTCACAAAAAAAATCTTCCTTTTTCTTTTTTTCATATAATACATTTATTATGCCAATTTAGTTATTATCATAAAATCACTTGGGAACAGCTGACAGGAAAGTCAGTAGAAACAATTCAGGCATAATAAGTCATCCCAGAACTGATAGAAATGCTTTGGTATTCCTCCTCAAATAGCATTTGTCTTGTAAAAATAGCTTATCTCAGTCTGAAAGGAAAGAATACACACGGAGATATCTTTATGTTTGAGGTGCATCAACAGGGTCCCTGGAGAATGCGAGCGAGCAAGCCACTGTTGTAGTCACTACAAAATGCAGCCTTTCATGCCCATCACGGTCACATCGCAAGTTTGCAGGTCTGTGACCTGGGGTGTGCATGTTTAGAGTTGTTATGCCTTGACACACACGTATTTAGAGTTTCTGTGGTGTGGTATGCACATGACTGCAGCTGCTGTGGCTTGGCATATATATTTAGAGTCGCTGTGGCTTGATGCATGCATGTTTATAGTCAGTCACTGTAGTTTGGTGCATATATGTTTCCAGTTGCTAAAGTTCGATACATGCATGTTTATGGTTGTCATACTAGTGTTATAGTTTGGTGCATGCATGTTTAAAGTTGTTATAGTTTGGTGCATACATATTTAGAGATTCTGAGGCTTTTTACATGCAAGTTTAAAGTTGTTACAGCTTGGTGAATGCATGTTAGGGTTTCTGTGGCTTACTGTGTGCATGCTTATGGTTATTATAATTTGGTGTATGCACGTTTAGAGTTATGGCTTAGTGTGTGCATGTTTAGAGTTGCTATACCTTGGGGCATGCAAGTTTCAAATATCTGTGGCTTAGTGCTTGCATGTTTAGAATTTTTGTCTCTCTGTGAGTATGCTGCTATTATCATTACACTACCTTTAGGTTCATTCTCTGTCTCTTAAATTTTCTCTATTCTGTTACTAGTGCTGTGCATGATACTGTCCTCATTCTCTTTCGATTACAGTATAGTATATACTGCCACAGTTTTTCCCCTTTCCACATATTCCCATCCTACCTGTCTGTTATATTTGAAGTGGTTTCTTGCTGTGGGAACTATGTGGGTCATTTTCATAATCCACTCTGCCAATCTCTGCCTTAATGGATATGTTTACATCATTGGTCTTAACTTAGGGTTGAACATGGGATGAGGTGTAGGGTGATTAAGGTGATGAGCTACCAATTTACGGTTTGAAGCCAGCTATATTATTTTTTGGTTTGATTGATGTTCCCATGGGTTACGTGAAGTTTTTGAAATGTATCTGTAGAGTTTTTTATGCATCTGTAGAACTTGTTAGATGTCTTCACCAAGTATCACATTACTTACGCGTAACTTACTGCAGGCCACTGTCACCATCCTTTCAGTAGGTTGAGTAAAAATAAGTACATCACTTCTCTGACCTCCTGACTTATAATAATTTTAACTAGCTTCACCACATGTATCAACACATCAGGGGCTGGGGAGAGGGCTCAGCACTTAATGGTGCTTGCATGCAAATCCTGACAGCTCTGGTTCAATTCCCCAGTACCCACATAAAGCCAGATGCACAAGGTGGAACATGTGTCTGGAGTTTGTTTGCCGTGGCAGGAGATCCTGGTGTATCCACACTCTCTGTGTGCTCTTTCTCCTCTCAAATAAATTAAAAAAAAATTTAAACACACATCAGACTGTGTTGTAATTTTTGGTTCAACTTTAAAACATAATTTAGAACATTCTGGAGAAAAAAGAAAGCAGCAGGCACAGTGTGACCGTGGCATGAGCCACTGCCAGCTGCTTCTCATGTAAGATGGAGCATGCCAACCTCATTTTACTTGTATGCATTCTGTGGCTCAGAAAAGTTAAGCCAACTTTCTGAAGTCCTGTTCCAGGCCCTGTAATGGCTTGAGTGTTGCAAAAACCCATCATGCCAGTCCCATCTGCCCAACGAGTACCTTTTCTATCCCTGTCATCTCCTGGAGCAAGGGGGGCAAGAAATGCACTGGAGGGTCCCAACATGTTCTGGGCAGTAAGATGGTGATATCACTCATTGAAACATGGGATGTCCTCATCCTCTAGTCTTTTTGTGGCATCTGAGGCTTGGCCCTGTACAGATCTCAGGGTTCTGTGAGAGGGAGGCTTTCCTCCTCTCTAGAAGCCTCATGATGCTACAGAATTGTCCAAATGAGCTAAACACAGCTCTGTAAACTCCAGAGAACCAAGGCAATTTGCAGTCCACAAAGTATATCCAATAGG
The DNA here is from genome assembly GCF_020740685.1 of Jaculus jaculus. Taxonomy (NCBI): domain Eukaryota; kingdom Metazoa; phylum Chordata; class Mammalia; order Rodentia; family Dipodidae; genus Jaculus; species Jaculus jaculus. The sequence goes on from NC_059112.1 coordinate 59,645,361, forward strand.
AAGCCTGTAACTCCATTGCTGAAGGAATGAAACCTCTAAGGATGCCCGTTTGCTCTACCAGGAGGTGTTCCGACCTTGAATGAGTGAAGCAGAGAGGAGTGGGAAGCACTGGCCATATATGGGAGGTGGTCTGGAGGCCTAGATGAGGTCTCTGGCTAGGGAGACAGCAGTGGAGCCCCAACTGCTCCTAGGGCTCAGTGGACTCTCAAAGATCAACTGGAGGATTCTCAAAGTCCTTGTGCTCTCAGGTGTTTTCTTCAGGTCCTGTGGGAGGCAGACGTCCACATTCAAATAAGAGATAAGAACAAGCAGATGCCCCTCCAAGACAAGCCCAGATAGACAGGCTGCTCCGCCCCACCAGGATCCAGGCAGCCCAGTGCCCACTGTGGGAATGCTGTGGTTAGGTACCTGTGGGGGGAGGGGAGCTAGCTCTGGCTTCAGCCCCTCAGCAGGGAGGAAGTGGAGTAGAAGGGACCTAACAAGATAACAGTCTCCTACAGGCTGAGCCCTTTGATGTCACCTGGCATGGTATGCACTGTCTTAGGGACATGATAGATGCAGTGACTGGGTTGGGACTTCAGCTGCCTGCTCAGGATATGTATTTGCATCCCCTTAAAATTTACATGCCAGAGGTGAAGGGATGCTGAGTCAGTAAAGCGCTAGATCCACAACCACGAAAACCTACACTCAAATTGCAGAACCCATGCAAATGCCGGGTGGGCATGCCGGCACTTGCCAGTAATAACAGCACTTGGAAGGTGGAGATAGATAGCTCCATGGGGCAAACTGGTTGGCCATCTGGATTAGATGAATTGGTGAGCTCTATTTAAGTGAGAATAATCAACGAAGACACTTGACATCAACGTCTGCCCCCGCCATCCACACACACACACACACACACACACACACACACACCTACAAAAAATCCAAATGCTAAAGCCCTGCTCTGACATGTGACAGCATGTACAGGTGGCCTCTAGGGTCATGAGAGCCCCTACTCCTTCACCTGCAAGTTGAGACTAGCACCCTGTTAAGAAGGAGAAACCAAAGTCCCATATCCATGTGAGGAGATGGTCCTAATCAGAACCAGACCACCATACTGGTATCTTAAGCCTGGGCCTTTAGCCTCTAGATAGGTGAGAGAGAAATGTCAGTGGTATGAGCCCCCATTCTGTGTTACTCAGGCAAATTGTTCTAAATTTGAGGCCCTTCTTTCTGGGACAATGCATTTATGTGCACACTGTCAGGGCCCATCTGGGTCACCTAACAGGGTTAAGAAGATCTGATTGGCCTTACCAGTGCTGGTTCAGTTCCAGTGGGGTTGTGATTCCCCACTGGATTCCTACTACTTCTAGACAGCCCCACTCCTTTCCCTGTATGGGACCCCCTTTACCCTTTCTGTATGGGCCTTACTGCTTTGCTTTCCCTAAAATGCACTATGCTGCTTTGTGCCACAGGCCCTTTGCACATACTCTTCCCTCTAATCAAATGTGCTTCCTCCTCTATCCCAGACCTATCCTCCAGGGCAAGGATGCTGGTACATTTTGACAATGACTTGGCTTCTGTTTTTACTCCTTCCTCCAGAAGCACCCTTGACCCCTGAGATTTGAATCTCCCCTTTCTTCTGCATGGGAAGCAAGGCCTTGCTCACTCAGCAATCTCTTGAGATGGACCATGTACCCAGTTTTGACATCCTGACAGTTACCGGTCTATGACTTTCTGATAGAAAAGAGAAGTCCTTAGACCTTGGGAACACACAACACCTCCTCCTCAGGTATGAGAGCTGTCTTGGAAGAAGTCATGGTAAAGAGCCATGTGGGGTGCCATCTGGAAACAAAGAGGCCCAGCTACTCCATCTGAGTCCATGTTACTCCTGCCCCACAAGCACTGGCAATGTCTTTAGTGTTGTAGCTCTGACTGCTTTGAGCTGTGGCTCTGAGACACCTGCACTGAACACACAGAAGAGATACCCAGCTGAGCTTTGCCAAGCACCAGCATGAAAGCCAGCCACACTATGCTCTACAGCCTTCAGGAGAAGACAGGATCCTGGCATACTGTTGCTTTCTACAGCACCCCTTCCTCCCCACCACTGTCAAACATCACACCTGGCTTCCTGAGAATAAGCCTTGCCCCTGTAATCAGGACTGAGTCATTCCCAGGGTGCCTCACTCACCCTCCACGGGAGCCTTGCTCTTTGGGAGGTGTGGTGGCTTGATTCGGGGCTTATGGTTGTTATAGCCAGCTCCCCCTTGCTAGTGTATGGCACACTTTCCTGTTGCTGTCATCCACTTGATGCTGGCCAGGAAGTGATGTCCACCTTTGCTTATGTCATCATTTTCCCCTGCCATTATGGAGCTTCCCCTTGAGCCCATAAGCCAAAATAAACCTTTTCCCCAAAAGCTGATATTGGTGATTTCTACAAGCAATGCAAACCTGACTGCAACAGTAAAGTTGGTACCAAGAGTGGGGTCATTGATGCTAGACCTGACTGTGTGGCTTTTGGCCCTTTAGAGATGATCTCTGAGAGGAATGTGGATGAATTTGAAATCTTGGCCTAAGAGATGCCTTGCAGTGCTGTAAGTACAGTTTGATGGACTATTCTGGTCAGAGTTGAAAGACTTGAATTCAATAAAAACTAAGGACTGTGAGGTTTGGCTTATGGTAATGAGAAAAAGCTTTGCTTAGACTGGGCTACAGGCAGTTTGTGTGAGAAGCTTGCTGTTGTGCCAGTGTCTTGAGAACTTGTGCAGGGTTGCTTTGCAAAGAAATGGACTGGTGTGAGCAGAGGGATATGCCATAGGAAAAATGAAATATTTGGGTCAAAACTGCTGCCTGTTCAGTTATATGAGAGATTATAGCCATTGAGATTGGGCCAGCTGACCTGCATTGGGACAACAGAAAGAATGAAGTACTTTGAAGGGGCCTGAATGCTGAAGGAGTGTCCTGTCTTTTAAAGTCTGCTTTATTTTCCCCTGAATTGTCAAATTGGCACCCCACCTGGTATTGCAGAGTATGAGAAATGCTGGAAAGAGAGGGTAATTGAATTTTCAGCATGATCTTGCATTTTGGAAATGTCTATGGACAGTGAGAAGCTGGGTTGCCTGCATGGAGACCCGATGGAGCCATGAAGATGGACTGTGGGTTGAAGTGAAGACCCAGTGGAGATGCCAGGACCACAAGACAGCTGCTAAGGGGAGCTGCTGGCCCCAGATGAAATTCTCCAGGACTGTGAGTAGCCTGACTGGAGGGGTGGAATTGGAACTCCAGAGACTTTTTGCTGGTTAGAATTATTGGACTTGGAGATTTGTCACTGACTAGAGTTGTTGGTCTTGGAGCTACAGAGTTTGATGTTTGCCCTGTTTAAATCTTGTATTGGTTGAATATTTCTTTACTATGCCCAATGCCATCTTTTGCATTGTGTTTATTCTGTGCCATTATGGGATTTTTAGGGGATTTTTTTTGGTATTATGGCTTTGGACTAGGGGAATGTTTGAACATCACTAGGATTGATAAAAACTATGGAGACTTTCAAAGTTGGACTGAATGCATTGCATTTTGAAGCATAGATGGTTATAAGTTTATGGGGACCAGGGGTGGAATATGGTGGTTTGATTCAGGTGTCCCCCATCAACTTAGGTGTTCTGAATGCTAGGTTCCCAGCTGGTGGAGATTTGGGAATTAATGCCTTTTGGAGGCAGTGTATTGTTGGGGGCGAGCTTATGGGTGTTATAGCCAGCTCCCCCTTGCTAGTGTTTTGCGCATTCTCCTGTTGCTATTGTCCATCTGATATTGATGAGATGATGTCCACCCTCTGCATATATCATCATCTTCCCCTGTCATTATGGAGCTTTCCCTCAAGTCTGTAAGCCAAAATAAATCCTTTTTCCCACAGGCTGCTCTTGGTTGGGTGTTTTCTGCCAGCAATGCGAACCTGACTGCAACAGGAGGCTTTCTTTGCCACACCCTCATTCCTCTCTGCATGAGAGCAGCCACTTACTGTGGTGACTGGCATCAGAGAATAAAGCCCACCTCTGTACTGTGGGCATCTCCCCCAAGCTCTGTCCACAGCAAACACAGGTGGCCTGGGCCAGCCTCACACCACCCACCTCACCCAGCATGCACAAAAATTGATCATCTGTCAGAGCCTCTTTGATTATAATTTGTCCACTAATCATTTTGTTTATTCATGTATTGATTAATGTATTGATTGATTCATTCATTTAAGTGTTGATTCATTGATTCATGTATTCATTGATCCATTCACTCATTTAACTCATTGATCTATTGACCAACACATTCATTGGCTTATTTATTTATCCATCCATTGATTCACTCATCCATTCATTGACTGATTAATTATTTGAACCATTGATTGACTCAGTTATTCAAGGAGCATGCCCCAGCATGTGTGTGTGTGTGTGGTCTGAACAGGGATTAGCACCAAGATATCTCTGGTCAACCACCCTTACAGGACCAGGCATACATTTGACAACTGAATGTTCATAGGCTCTAAGGAACAGTGTTACATTCAGGCTTCCAACCCCACAGAAGTGTCTCCCTGTCCCCCACAGGCAGCGTCCCTCTCTTCCAACAAGGAGACAGCAGCTGGGATGAGCCTAGCTCCCCTGACCTGAGCCCAGGTATTTGGCAGGAGATGCCACTGGGACTGAGGTAGTTTAGAGTAACAGGGCCTGTGGTGGTTTAATTCAGGTGTCCCCCATTAACTTAGGTGTTCTGAATGCTATGTTCCCAGCTGATGGAGACTTGGGAATCAACGCCTCCCCAGGGTAGTGTATTGTTGAGGGTGGGCTTATGGGTGTTATAGCCAGTTTCCCCTTGCCAGTGTTTGGCACACTCTCCTGTTGCTATTGTCCACCTTATGTTGGCCAGGGGGTGATGTCCACCCTCTGTTCATGTTTTCCCCTGTCACTGTGGAGCTTCCCTCTCGAGCCTGTAAGACAAAATAAACCTTTACTCCCCACAAGCTGCTCTTGGTCAGGTGATTTCTGCCACCAATGCCAACCTGACTGCAACAGGGCCCAAAAGTCAAAGCAAAAAATGTTTGACAGTCTGCCTTTGCAATCTACACTCTGCTAGAGGTCAGAGAAGAATCTGCCTTCTTCTTATCTCTGGCTGTCTACTGGAGTTCCCTTAAATTCAACCTGAGTCCCTCCCTAGAAAGGTATCCCCTCTCCTAGAATAGTTTCCTTTCCTAGAAGGATTAAACCTGATCCATGTAGAAACATAATATCAGGACATTAGCCCCCATTCAGGGCTAGAAGACACCCCAGTCTGGGTCTCTAGGTAAGCTTTTCCATTTCTGGAACCTCCCACCCGTTATACAGGAGTTTTGCCTTCCTTCCTTCCTTCTGTTGAGTATTGGACTTTTCCACTTTCAGGAACTCCCTCTTGCCATCTCTTGGGCAAGAACTTCACCATCCTTCCTGAAGTTCTATCTATAGTCTAATATAATTTCTCTAAATGTGACCCTCTGGTCTATGATTTCAATCCTTTGGATTCATAAGACAAGAGCCTAGAGGCCAGCAGCTCAGTGGAAGCTCTGTGTGACCATAACAGTTAAGTGCCCTAGCACTTGGATTAAAGTCCAAGAAACAAAAGAGGCTCTGCTGCTCTCAAAGATACCTCATATTTCTGTGTCATATTTGTGCATTGGCAGAGGAACCTCAACTCCTATATCAGGACCATTCACTCTGTGGCCAGCACCCTATCCTGAACTACGAAACCCTTTTCTTTGAGGCCTTAGCCCCTTTGGCTACTAGCTGAACCTAATATCTACCAGTGACCTTGAGCAGACACTTCTCTCTCTGGGAGCTCAGTTTCATTATTTCTACAGTGTACGCATAGACAAACTCCTGTCTATGCCAAAAAGGAGGTGACAGAGGGAGGTAGACCCAGAACGAGCACATTGCCAGCTTCTAGCAATCAAGTGTTCTGCTCTGGTGAAGCCTCCTGTGGCTGGTGCCCTGGGACCTGAAGCTGTTTGAGGCTCTGAGTCTGGGCTGTGGTGACTGGTAAGGGGCAGTGGTATTCCCCTGCACACACTGGACACAAGATGAGACGTGGCTGCCATGCATTCTGCTCCTTAATGGCAGTCTCCTTTGCTCCAGGCTGCCCCTGCCTGCACAGCACGGCCTGCCACTGGGCCGAGGGAGGAGGGTGCAGCAAGCTTTCGGGATGCTTCACTTTGCCACCATGCTGGCCAGGTATGTCCACAGACACGCAAACACAAAGGTGACCATGAAGGGGGAAGCAGGCTCATTAAAGAAGAGGAAAGAGGGCTGGAGAGATGGCTTAGCAGTTAAGCGCTTGCCTGTGAAGCCTAAGGACCCCGGTTCGAGGCTCGGTTCCCCAGGTCCCACGTTAGCCAGATGCACAAGGGGGTGCATGCGTCTGGAGTTCGTTTGCAGAGGCTGGAAGCCCTGGCGCGCCCATTCTCTCTCTCTCCCTCTATCTGTCTTTCTCTCTGTGTCTGTTGCTCTCAAATAAATAAATAAAAATTAAAAAAAAAAAAAGAAGAGGAAAGAAAAGTGACAGGTGCTGTAAGGTATGATCCTTCATTAAAGCCTCCATTAAAAATGAATGGAGGGGCTGGAGAGATGGCTTAGTAGTAAGCGCTTGCTTGTGAAGCCTAAGGACCCCTGTTCGAAGCTCAATTCCCCAGTACCCATGTAAGCCAGATGCACAAGGTGGCACATGGTCTGGAGTATGTTTGCAGTGGATGGAGGCCCTGGTGTGCCCATTCTCTCTCTGTCTGCCTCTTTTTTTGTCACTCTCAAATAAATAAAATTAAATTTAAAAAATAAGTGATGGCATTAAATCATCACTTAAAAAAATGAGTAGAGGGGTTTGGGAAATTGCTCAGTGGTTAAAGACACCAGATGGCAAAGCTTGTCTGTCAGGGTTCAATTTTTCAGCGACCCACATAAGCTGGATGGGCATTCATTTTTAGCACAAGAGACCCTGGCACACCCATACACAGGGAAAGAAAGAAAGAAAGAAAGAAGGGAATGAGGAAGGGAGGGGAGAGAGAGAAAGAAGGAAGGGAAAAAAAGAAAAAAGAAAGAAAGAAGGTCTGGGAATATTATGGAAGAGATAGCTAGAAATAATATAAGATCCAGAGGGTAGGGAGCAGTACTCTGGAATGTTGTAGTCGAGACACAAGACCTCACAGCTGTTAGCATTACCTGCAAAATATTGGTCCCATGTCATCATGCATGCTGAAGGAAGGCAAAAAAGAAGACATCAAAACAGAAGAGAGACTAGCGGGGCAGAGGAAGGGGCTCAGGGTAGGGGATATTAGGGAGGGGGAACAAGAGGGAGTAATGAAAGAGGATTATGATCAAAATACATTTCAGTGCCAGGGATGGGATACATTCCAGTGAGTTGTTGGCCAGGGAGGGTGCCTCCAAAACACTACAGGCCATTGTCGAGGTCCTTTGTTTCCCACCAGGAATACATGGTAAGACCCTATTGCTGAAGTCTCCACTTGGGCTGTAAGGCCACTGAGAAATCCTGCTGGAACTGCGCTGAAAACCTCCTCCATGCAGACCAGCTGACAGAAAGCTGGAAAAAGCCAGGCTGCATGCAGTCCAATGGGAGAGAGAGATGAATCACCAGTGAAGATACCCAACAGTGGACACTGCAGGTCTTATATTTGGATAACCAGGCCAAATGAGCCAACGGATACAATACTGGCATGCCTGTTATGGGGAAAACCAACTGCCCTCTAATTTGACTGGAGGCCCGCTCCATGGGAGGGAATACATCTCTGATACTGAAAACCTAAAACAGGGTAGTCATGAGCCCTAGGGGTGTAACATCTGCTGCTGTCTGGCTAAATGTATATACTGTGCTCAGCAAACTGCCCAGTAAGCACTTCTCTTAATGTTCATACCCTTATATTAATGCTACTCTTACCTTTTTGTTAGAGAACTTTATCTTTTCAGATGGCAATGATCTTGGGATGACGCAGAAGGCATCATGGTGCTGAGAAGTGACAGAGGAGTGCTCAGCACTGCAATATCTCTATCACACCTTCCAAGGCTCAGGGTCCATTGCGGGAGAGGTGGCGGAAAGAATGTAAGAGCAAAAGAGAGGGTAGGACTCCTTACTATGTGCTCCCTCCAAACATAAAATGGCCTCAATATCCATGACCTCACAGTGCCTGACACTACCTACACAAGACCATCATAAGAGGAGGAAAAGATCATGACATCAAAATAAAAGAAAGACTGATTGAGAAAGGGAGGGGATATGATGGAGAGTGGAGTCTCAAAGGGGAAAGTGGGGGGAAGGGAATTACCATGGGATATTGTTTACAACCATGGAATTTGTTAATTATAAAAAATAAAGGAAAAAATTAAAAAAATACATTGTCAATAAAAATATTATCAAGCCATACATAGTGGCACATGCCTTTAATCACAGCACTCAGGAAGCAGAGGTAGGAGGATTGCTGTGAGTTCAAGGCCACCCTGAGACTACATAGTGAATTTCAGTTCAGCCTGGACTAGAGTGAGCCCCTACCTTTAAAAACCAAAAAGAAAAAAAGTTACAAAAACAAGTAGACAGTTATAACTTGGGACAATTGGGGAGTTAAAATTTGGGCTAATATTAGGTCATTTGTCATTTATTAGACTAGTTGCAGCAATAAAATCTTGAAGACTGGGTGGTGCCAATCATAAATCTGCAATTTTGGGGCCAGAATGGAGGCTGGGGTCCAAAAGAGCTGGGCATCCCAGTGAGGACACTCTTCATGGCTCACAGATAGCAAGGCCTTGTCAACAGGGAAGGTGGGAGCTCTGATCTCTTTCTCTTCTTGCCAGGCCTCTAACCCCACCCAGAGGGACCTTTTTAGCTCTTATTTATTTATTTATGTGTGTGTGAGAGAGAGAGAGAATGGATGCACCAGGGGCTCCAGCCACTATAAACAAGCTCCACATGCATATGCCATCTTGTGCATCTGGCTTTATGAGGTACTAGGGATTAGAACTTGGGTCCTTAGTTTTTGAAGACAAGCACTATAACCACCGAGCCATCTCTCCAGCCCTCAGCTCTCTTTTAACTATCACCTTCTGTGGTGGTTTGACTGTGTGTCCCCAGGTGTTTTATCAAAGCTTTTCTCCACCCACCTGGCTAGAGGAAATGTCACTGAGAGCAGATCCTGGGGGCCAACCCTAAGGTGCATTTGGGGGTGGATCTGGTCTCCCGCCAAAAGGTATGCAGAGTGGTCTAGGCTCTGGCCGGGTCCCTGTTGTTTGCTGCCCATTCCTGCTTGGTCTTGTGGTGCTGGCTTCTTAGTGTTGCCTCTCTGCTTGGCTCTATGAATGGGGCCAGCTTCTTCCACCATTTGATGGAACTTCCCCTGGATCTGTAAGCCTAAAATAAATCCCTGTCTCCCATAAAACTGTGTCTGGTTTGGATGTTCATCCCAGCAGCGTAGGGCTAACTATGACACCGTCCAATGCCTCAGCCTTGGGACTGAGCTCCCAAGGTGAGCTTTGAGCAGTCACTCAGAGTCCTGCACTGCAGCGTCAGTGTCCTCGGCTTCAGGTTTGGGAGTCTTCGGAGGATGGCAAGGAAGGGGAATGTGGAGGAATGTTCTGGGCTATAGGGGCACAGCTGATGGACTTACAAGTGACTGACTGTGTATGTGTATGTGTATGGACAGAACATAGGTCACCTGTGAGCTGCCAGTGAGCCAGGTGACAGGCAGAGCAAGGTCAGGATGAAAAGCTGGGCTCTGCCCTGAATGGCCATGACAAGCTAGCTGACCCCTATGTCAGCCCTGGGCCACATGAGCTATTACCCCAGTCACTTCTCTCCCAGCTCAGACCACCAGGGCAGCCAGAGGACATGGGACCCTAGTGGGGGGTGGGGCTCCTCTGGGGAAGGGTATAAAAGAAGGCTTCATTGTAGATTACATCAGGCCAACCCAGATCAGAGACAGACAAATGGAAGTCACCCCTGGAATTCTCACTGTGGCTCCCACTGAGTTTCTTGAGTGTCCTGTGTGCCCTGGTACAGACACTCACAGGCAGCCTCTCTTACTTGGCACCTAGCGGTCCCTATGGCATGACCTCATCATCCACAGACAGACAGGCAGAATCTTTTTCTCTGTAGCAATGCCAATCTTCCATCAGTGATGATCGGGACATCATGGCTCAACATCACTTGAGGGCCACTCTGTGATACCCAGTGTGAGATCTCCCCTCTGAACTGCACATACCCTGGATGCCTTCTGCCCACTGTTCCCTTGTTCATTCACACATATGGGTATCTTTGGCTTGTGCATGGCCAAGCATCACAAATACAAGTCATGATAGAGAACAGAATCCACTCCCCAGTGGGTTGAGGGTGATTTTTATTTTCTCTCTCATAACTTTGCACATCCCCAATACAAGGAGTGTGAGCACACTCTCCTTGAGTCAGGTATGTGGCCACAGCACCTCAGGCTTGGGGAGGGAAACCATGAGGTCAAAGACTTCAGGCCAGGATCACCTCTGCCTTAATGGCCCCTGCAGGCCTGTCGGCTCCCAGGTCCCCAGTCTGGAAGACAAAGGGAACACCCACCTCTGTGGTCAGGCGGGGTCATGATCAGCAAACGTGGCTCCTCATTCCAGCCTAGCAGGGTCGAGAGCCAACTCCTATGGCTACTGTGTCTAGTCCCAGCCTTGTAGCCCAAGACATGTCTGGCCTGCCTGCCTCACTTCAGTTGTGCACAACCCAGTCCCTATTGCTAAGAGACGACCATGCAGTGTTTCCAGAGCTGTGCTTCTGGGTTGGAGCTGAATTAATGAAATAAATAAAACAGAAACCAAAATAGAAGCGTGTGCACAGTTGGAAGCTGGAGCCAAGCAGTTGCCTTGGCGTAGCTCTCTGCAGAGCCACAGGCTTGAGGTTCCAGACTGTACCTCAGGTTGGCATCTTAGTCAGGGATAATTACAGCAAGCTGGGCTTCCGCTGGGTAGGAGGAGAAACCAAGCTCAGCACCGCTGCTTCTCGACAACTGCCTGCTCCCTGTGGCAGAGCAATGGACTCTCAACAAATAGCTGGCCCCAACTCCCGTTACAGGTAAGAAAAATGAGGCCCTGGTGCAGATGGGGTTCTTCTCAGAACAGCAGATCAAATCAGCTGAAGAGCAGGTGAAGAAGGCCAGTGCAGCTGGACTGAGTCCAGACCCAGCATGTTGTGTCCTTGAACCAGCCTCCTTCCTCTTGAGCCCACATGGTCAACAGCATGACGACCCGGAGCCCCAGGATGGAGGTTGGAATTAATGTGAGTCACCAAACCCATGCAAATGGCTGTCTCACCTCCTTTCCCACATCATGGAGCCTCAGGATCCTGGAACCTGGAAAGGCTGCACGCCCCCCCCCTGCCCCCCGCAAGGAGTGCTGTTGGTTTCTGGAAGGGCATCACCCAGGCAGGTGCCTCAGAGGCGTGCTGGCAAACGTGAGTGACATGCTGAGGAGTGCAGTGCTGTCCGTCCACACTACTGCCCACGAAGCTGAGAAAAAAGGAGTACCAAGCGTCACTGGGCACCTGCTTGCCCGCTCCACAGAGGGCTAGGGTGAGGCTGGGAAGAAGGGAAGAGGAGGCCTCCCAAGAAACACCCAGGTCTAGAGAAAGGTGACCAGCCTTCACCGCTCCTTTCACAGCTACTGCCAGGTCAGAGTTGAGGCACAGAATGTCCCAGGTACACAACCAGGAGCCAGTGTCAGTCCCTGGGGCTGCCACGTCCTTCACACAACCCTTTTCTGCTAAGTGAACTAGAGCAGCTTTCTGTCTTGGTAGCCCTTCCACGCCCACCCTTCCTCACCCACCATTCCACACCCACCCTTCCACACGCCCACCCTTCCACGCTGACCCTTACTTGGGGCTCTGAGTGTCAGTGTCTTGGGCTCACATCTCCAGCCACTCACTTCCCAGACAGTCCACATGGGAGCTCCACACCCCAAGTCACCATATCCACAGCTAAGAGGACTAACCATACCATCTCTAGTTCCTCACTCAGCATCTCAGGGAATGGCTCACCTATCCCTAGAACTCCCGAGGGTCACCCAGGTGCATGCTGGAGGCCCCACCCCCCACCCCAAGCGTCGTGACACACTGACCGGGGCTGTCCTCCCGCCATCCACCCCACTGTCCTGAGCACAGTGCTGATCTTCCCTCTGCCCTCTGAGCAGCTCCAGGGTAGAAACCCAGCCTCGTGGCTGTGCAGCTCTTCACACCACTGTGTCTCCTCCACTGCTTCTCTGTGACCCGCTCTCTGTCTTCCTCTTCTCTGCATCTTTCTGTCTCCACTGTTGCTCTGTCTGAGTCCCTCACTGTCTTTCCTATCTCTCTGTAGATCTCTCTCCCTTTCCTCTGTTTCTCTCCTCACCTCTTACTCTCTTCCTTCCTCTGTCTCTTTCCCTCACTGTTTCTCTCCATCTCCTTCTCTTTCATTCTCTATCTCTCCCCCTCCCTCTCTCATCCTTTCTCCTTTGCTCCCTCTCACTCCTTGCATTTTTCCTTGTCTTTCTGCTCTGCCTATTGCTGTTTCTCTCTCTCTCTCTCTCTCTCCCTGTCCTTCCTTCCTCACTGGCTAAGGGTTGGCAGAGCTGTCACCAGGAAGGCCCTTCTATTGCCCTCCCCACTTCCTGACCCATTCCTTTGCTACCCAGGCTACCCTACTATCTGGACTCAGATATGGACAGAGTGACTTCCCTTAAGGCAATAGGCTTCCCATCCCCTGACCCTATCTAGGCCAGTGCCACAAGTGCCTAGAGTCCAGGATGCCTGGACTCCTATCCATGGTGTGGAGTCCCACCTGCAGACAAGAAGGTATGCTCAAAGTGGGGTTGGAACGAACAGACCAGATAGTACCAGGGGGACTTCCTGGAGGCAATACCAGCCAGGCTGGAGACTGGAATGGCCAATACCAAGCCCATGCTCAGGCAGATGGGCAGGGAGCACCATGGAGGGATGTGAGGTAGAAGAAACAGAGCAGATATTGTGCTGTTACGAAGGCACATAAGCCCTGGGAACTGACAGGATGTGTTCCCTCAGCACTGAGGCTGGCTCCTACCCACCCCTGCCGTTCCCATAAACAGCAGGCAGCATGTGGAGCGCCCTCTCTCATTCTGGCTACATTGAGACTCTGCTGATATAATGAACTAATTCCCCAAATTACTGAATCAATACCTAATTACAACCACAGGCAGTTCTGACAGCCTGAGAGTCAGACTCTGTAATCAGCGCTTTTAGCCTAGAAGCTGAGTTCAGAGAGGTGACATCACTCACCCAAGGGCAGGCTATCCGCTCAGGAGGGACTATCAGGACCTGCCACTGGAGATGCTCAGCAAGCTAAGAGGATGGCGGTGGAGGGTGGGAGGACACGGGGCTGTCCGCCCCAGCCGCTGACCCCAGCATTGTGAACACCTGCACCCTGACACACCCAGCACCCCTGGACCTTGCACTCTGCACCCTGAACTCCTCCTCTTATATATCTGCACCCCAAGTCTCGGCAATTCTGAACTCCCCACATGCCTGAATCCTTCAGCCCCATACCCCTGCACCTGCAGGTCCTGCCATAGCGGACTACTGCACTGCTCCCGGCCAGGGGCCACATCAATGCAGGCCGCCAACAGGGGCCAGGGCCAGGCAGGAACAGAGAGGAAGTGTGCTTGCCCCTTGAGCTCTCTGCTTTTAAAGAAAGCTTTGACTCGGTCTGGGAGAATGACTAGAGCAGGCGCTGCCTAGTGATCACATTCCTGCCCAGCCTTGGCAACTGCCGGGTGCCTGGTAGCCTCTTAGCTAGAGGGGCTACGAGGGAGCCACCTGACCTGCTGACTGGGAGAGCTGCACCAGAGATGGTGCCAGTCAGCTGTCTAGCCTTAGGCCTCTTCCCTTGAGCCCCAGGATGTAGGTGGTGGGGGCAAGGACAGAGCCCAGGGAGCTGAAAATGGGAATTGGCTGTAGAGTCCTGGCTATGGCTTGCTGCCTCAGGGAGGGTAGAAGGTCCCGCCGTGCTCCCAGGCCGTGTAAGGAACGGCACTCAGAAAGGCTTGGGACTCCTTGTCTCCCTGGTGCACGGGTCAATAACAGTAGCAGGCCCTCATGTCCTGGTCCGAATGGCTGGTGGATAGACTGCTGGGTCATCCCAGTGGTGCGGGGGGGGGGGGGGAATGGCATTAATGTGGCCACTGTACAAAGCAGGACACACAGGCCTTACATACCACCTATGCTTCTTGACCTGGAAAATGGGAAGAGTAACTAGGTTTATCTGTACCTGGATACCCTGGGGTTAAGGATGACCTCCATTGCAAACGCTGTGGGAGAGTGGGGGACTCTTCCTCGTTGAATTCTGTCCCCACCTGGTCACCTTTATTAGCTCACAACTCCCTTGGATTTAAATGGACGAGGATGGCCCTCACTTTCAGTGTCCCCAGCATTTGTAGAGAGGTGCTCCTTAGCCATGAGGAACCTCCAGGTGGGACTGAGTGGAGGATGTGGAAAGAGAATTGGACCCCCTCCAAGACAAAGCCTTGAGCCTGTCTTCAAGGTGAGAGGTGTGGTGTGCCTGAAAGGAAGCCGAAAAGCAGGCAAGACCTGAAGTCAAAGGAGGAGGATCCAGGGAGGGAGAATGAGTGGCAGTGGGATGTGCAGGGGAGTAGTGAGAGGACCCTGACCAGCACAAGCTAAAGGGTTAGAGAAGAAACCAAGAGCATTTGTTTTAGGTCTGGGCCTTTGTGGCTCCGGGGACAGACCGGAGGGTCTCAAGTAAGCTATGCATCCAGAGCTGCATCCCAGATCCCCCGTCAGTGCTTACAGTGTCTTGCTGTAGAGAGGAACCAGGAGGTCATCAGGGATTGAGGGCTCAGGACGGTTTGAGGAAGTGTCTGGATGGATGAGATAGACTCCATGTTAGCTTCTCAAATTGGACACATGGCGGTTAGAAACCAGACATTGGGGGGGGGGGTGTCCACAGGCTGTGGTGAAGGCAGGTACTGGTGTCTGGTGGAAGAGTCTGGAAAGAGATAAGGATAAGATGTCGGAGCTGGGATCTGGGTCTCTGCTATGACCCATGGCATCAGAGCTGGGTGTCACTGCCCTCGAGGCTGCAGGATGGAGGACCCTGGGCAGGGGAAGGGGTTGGGAGGTCAAAGCTTCCCTGGTTGTCCTGACTGTCTGCTTGAGGAGAGGGGTGTGGAAGAAGACTGGGCTCTGCTAGGGGAGGGCTCCCCTTGAAGGGTAGCATCTTGGGACAAGAAGGTGGCTGGGCATATGTAGCAAAGGTCAAGGGTCCTGGGGACCTTGCTGCTGATGGTGATGGGATGCAGGGGAGTGGAAAGATGAAACGGGTTGGGCACACAGAGCTTGTGGAGCAGAGTGGGAAGAAGGTGAACAGGGGGTGCAGATGACCATGGCGAGGGCTGCAGAGATGGCCTCAGGACAGGTGGGTGACCAGCGGCAGGCAGGCCAGGTGTGAGGCCAGAGCAGGGGCCTGGCTCCCCCTGACCCTGTTTAGAATTTATATCACACACACATACACACACACCCCTAGATGAACCATTACATGTACACGTGCACATACATACACCATAGCTTCAAACCCTCACCCACACACATGCATGCATATGAACACACACCCCGCTGTGAACCTCACACGCACATGTGTACACACACACCCTGGATAGAAACCCTCATACGCACATATACACATAACTGCACATGCACACATATGTCCCTGTGAACCCTCACTCTCACACACACCACTGTGAGCCCTCTCACACATGTGCATACACACCACAGCTGCAACCCCCCCACACATCTTGACTGCAATACCTCCTCCCACATCCTGTTCACACACCCTTACACATTCTCACACACACCTACACCACTGTGTGCCCTCACACACATCACTACTAACACACACACATGAGCTCCAAACCCACATGCCCACACATACAAAGGCTGCAAATCTTCAGCTCACATGTTCACAAATCCTGGATACAAACCTTCTCTCACACTCATACACACATGCATGCACACACCCCAAGGTTGCAACCCCCCCCACACACACACACCAGCTTCAAACCTTCATTTTCATTATGATTCCCATTTCACAGAAGGATGAAACTGAGGCTGTGGCCAGGCCACAAGGAGATCTGTGGTCTCGGGACCCCCTCCTGGGCCTCTGGCCTCACCTGCATCTGCGGACCTCGCCTGAGAGCCCTAGTTGCTCAGCCTGATCTGAAGGCTGATTAGCAGCCATTGTTCAGAAGAGGGAAGCGGGCTTTTCATTTCCTCTCCACTGCGGGAGCTGCCTGCACTGCGCAGCTTGCAGAAGCCCTGGCCCCTGGGCTCTGGATATTAAACCACCAGCAGCTGCTGTAAATCTTCCCATAAGAACATCTTTCCCCGACCTGTCTCAGAGATGCCTTCCCTGTCCCCACACTCCACCCATGTGCGTGGTTCACCTGGCAAAGCTGCTGCAGGATCTGAATCCTGCCCTCTGCAGGATCCTAGCACAGGTGAGGACTCTCAGGAGCCTAGGACCCCGTGCCTCAAGCCCCTTTCCTCTTTCTGTTGGGGCTGCCAGTGGCTTTGGGAATGATTACTCCACCCCACTGCTGCAGCAACCCTGCTTAGCAGAATCATTCACCCAAAGAACCAAAAGACCCCAGCAAACACCTCCCTGCTTCCTAAAGGGGCCATCTTTCTGCTACCTAAGATGGCCTCATCTTCTTTGACACACCTGCTGAGGAACCTGAAGCCAGGCTACACTTAAGAGAGAGTTGGCTCTCTGAATGTCTGACACTGGTTCCCGCAGAGCTTCTTGTTACTCAAGACAAAATTTAGTCCTGGTCATTCACATCATTTTGAGATGGGCCTTCTGTCACTTACAGCCCAAAGCGGTGCATGTGGAGAAAAACCCATGCACTGGTGCTCCCTGCCCAAATAAGATAAGCCCAGGAACTTCTAAGGTGGTGGTGGTGGCAGGAGACTATCATCTATCTGTCTATCATCTGTCTACCTAATCTATCATCTGTCTGATATCTACCGTTCATCTCTCCGTCATCTATCTGCAATATCGGTCTCCTTACCCACCCAATGGTCTGACATGCATCTATCACCTGTCTATCTGTCTATCATCTACCTAGTCCTCCATTTGCCACCTACTAACATCATCATCTGTCTCCTCTCACTGTCCGCACCTCTCACCCAACCCCATCACATTAATGTGTACAGTTGGCATTCCCTACTGCCCCCAGAATTCCATGTGGCACTCCTGAGAGCACCTCCTGCTGTGCCCTGAATAGCCCACTAGAAAGCCACTCCGCACAGAAGTTCTACAAAGCCCCTAGGCCCCTTCACCTCCCCCCCCCACAGCTATCAGCTGGAGCTAGTGGAGACCCCAGGCCCACTATGTGCAGCAGGGGCAAGCCTAGGCTTGGGGGTCTCCCATAGTGGGTGTCCTATCTCTGAGGCCTTTGCAGAGGTGAGTGAATGAGGAATGTGGAGATGAGGCCATCCTGAGAGGAGCTGGAGGCCTGGAATCGAGTGGTGAGGGTCCTGAGGAAACAGAGACAAGGGAGCTGAGGAAGACAAAGCAGAGCTCACAGAGACACGGCCTCGGCAGAGCCTCCTCCAGTCACCAGTGGAAGCTGAGGAGGCAGAAAGACACCAGTGAAGCAGCTGAGGGAGCAACCTTGTACAATCTTGACTGTTGGCCTTGAGAGGCCAGGACAGAGGCCTAGTGGAACTTCCTGAGCCTAGCTCAAGTCTGGCGACCTGTCTCTGGCCAGCTAGGACTCAGCAAGACGCCTAATGGCTTCTGGCCTGCCACTTCCGCGTGGTAATTGTAATTACCATTTCAATAGTTACAGTTTACTATTGGCCCTTACCTCTTCCCCCATCCTAAAATCCCCGCCTTCGTTCTCAACATTATATAGGCAACTGCCTGTAACAATAAAGTGAGTTCCTGCTTCGACAAGACTCCCGACTCAGTGTGGTTTTTCTCTGGTGACTCTGAGAGGTGCTGAGTCATCTGACGTTCACCCTCTTCCTCAACCCCTTGGGAGGAACCAGCGGGCCTGGTCCCTCCTCAGCACTACCCGCCATTGTCTGAGCCCCCAGTCTGCAACAGTTTACTACAGCAGCCCCATGACGGGAGCCCAGGAAGATAGAGGAACTGTCCCCTAGGGACCTCACAGCCCTCAGCCTCAGCGGCCCTCTGGAAGGGTACTAGAAAGGCGCCAGGCTGTGCTGACTTGCCACCTCCCTGATGGCTGAGTGGCGGTGCCTGGCAGGTCTGCTATTGTAGACAGAGCAGTACCTGGTGCCAAGGCCTTCCTAAAGGGCAAGTGGCTAGTCCACAGCCCATAGTTGTGTAAGACTGGGCACACCAGGCCTTAGACCTTTTCAAGTGGCCTGGTAATTCAATGTCCCTACCTCCAGTGCTCTGAGGGTGGTGCTTAACACCATAACCAGGAGTTGGGGTGCACTGAACACTAAGGCTGGCAGTAGCCTTGCTGGGATGGGAGGACGGAGGGACTCATAGCCTCTCTGGCCTCCCTGCCTCCACTTGTTCCTGCCCACACTCACCGCACACCAGCAAACTTTCTAAGCATAAGGTGTCACCTCCCACCCCTAACCTTAAACTTCATGGCAACCCCCTACTGTTCTTGAGACAAAGTCCTGGTCCACAGATTCTCAATGGGATCTAAGTCAAGGGGATAGAGACATCCTGGAGCCCCACCTATCATTGGAGAGGTCATTGGAGAGAGACCCTGTCAGGAACACTGCCCACCTTGCTGCCTCTTTCTCCCTCTCCCCACCATCTCCATGGAGCCCGACTTCTGACTTTTTGACTGGGTCTCCCTTGGAGGTCTGATGCCACTCTCTTCTCACCATCCATTCAATCATCCTGACCACTGTAATCGCCCCCAATGTTACCTTCCTTCCCCACCCCAGCTCCAACCTCCCCAACTTCTACCCACCTAGGCCAAAACAGTCTTTGAGAAAGAGACCTCCAAGAGCTACTGCTCTGCTTAACCAAATCTAGCAGCTCAGTGGAGAGCCTTGTCATTGTGCTGGGCTGCCCGGCCCTGGAAGCAGCCCAAGGCCCATGCCAGTCATATCCCCTCCTCTTGCTAAAACTTTCTCCGGATGGGACAAGCATTAAAGCCACACATGTACCTGAATTCCTCATGCCCAGGTCCCCAGTGGATCTCTTCCCTGGCATGGGGCACTCCTGCTCTCTGGCTCAGAGGACCTGCCATAGGGAACAGCAGAGACAGGAAAGGGGAAGGCCAGGAGCAAGCCTCAGCTCGGCGACACAGCCCAGCTGGTGCTGAGAGCCTTATTCTCACTGTAGCCTAAATGAGTAATGAGAGCTGGCATGCTGGAATTGAACACTCATTTCCATTAGTAATCTCTGCCTGAGTGAACTGTTGACATTTCTCAAGGGGTCAGAGCTCTCTAATCCATGCCCACCCCAGCCCCACAGGCCACCAGACCTGAGAAAGTCACACTCAGTTGAGTTTGGAGGCCAAGGCAACCTGCCCTTCTACAGATGGTGGACAAGGGCACCCTAAAAACTTGTTCAGTATGGGGGTGCCTGGGGCCCTATGTGACCTTGAGCTGAAGGACCAACCAGAAGAACTGTGGGCTCCTGTATTTTCTTGCTATGTGTCCCTGAGCAAATCATTCAATTGCTCTGGTTCCCATGGCTTCCCCAATAGCCATCCCTTCACCCACCTATCCATCCACCTACCCACCCATCTACCCACATACCCATCCACCCACCCATCCATTCCTTCACCCACCTATCCATCCTCCTGTCCACCCATTCACCTACCTACCTGTCCATTCACCCATCCATCCACCCACCCACCCACCCATATACCAACTTATCCAACCACCCATCCATCCCTTCACCCACCTATCCATCCTCTTACCCACCCATTCAGCCACCCACCCATCTATTCACCCACCTACCCATTCAACCATTCACACATTCACCCACTCACACACCCACCTTCCCATTTACCCATCCATCCATCCATTCACTCACCTATCCATTCTCCTACCCATCCATTCACCTGCCCACTCATCTACCCATTTAACCATCAACCCATCCACCCACTCACCCATTTACCCACTCATCCATCTACCAATTTACCCACCCATTAATCCACCTACTCATCCATCTACCTATACATTCACCCACTCACCTACCCTTCTACCAACTTATTCATCCACCCACCCATCCGTTCACTGACTTACCTATTCATCTACACACCCACCTACTCAGCTAACAACCCATCCACTCGCCCAGCTATCCACCCCCCAACTCACCTATCTACCCATCCACCATACACATAGCCATTTGTCCATCTACTCGGGCATGCAGTAAAAGTACCCCTTTGCTCACTCAGCACTCATTCTTAAGTGATCAGTGATTGGTGGTCCAGGTTGTACCTTTCTCGGTCCCACCATACAAAGTACTTCTCTATCATTGGTACATTCTTTTTTACTTATTCTTCATGCCAACCTAGAGTATGTACCAAAGACAGTGACATGCCCATCAAAGTCACATTCTCCTTACCACATAGGGCATTTCCCAGCCTCCCTTGCAGTTAATTTTAGCCACATGTCTGAGCTCTAGCTGTAGGAAGGTGTGTGGAAAAGAAGGGGGTTGCTGCCAAGCCCAGGCTCTGAGGAAGCAAGTGTACTCACTCTGGCCTCTCCTTTCCCTTCCTCCCAGCCAGGGACAGGAGGTGATAAGGCCCTAGAAGAAGGCAGTCACTAAGTAGCAGAGTGAAAGCCTTTGAGTTCGATGGGAGCACATTGCTTCTCATCCAGAGACATCAGCCCAGGAAACTTCCAAGGCAAGAAATGAGTACACACCTTACTCAAGACATTATGTATTTGGAGTCTGTCTATTAACACAGTGGAGCCTACTGTAGCTGACAAAATTGGGCATTGTCATACCCAGTGGACAGAAGGGACACAGACCTGCAGGAGCAAAAGTTGACCCTGGTTACACAGCCTGGAGGGCCAGCTGGACCAAGTCTGCTCTGCTTATATCACAGTGGCTTTGCCAGATCCAAGACTCTCCTGTGGTTAAGATGCAGAAAGATCTTTGGGGGAGGAACACAACTCACCCACAATAATCTCCCATGGTCCTCATCCAGGGTGGCTGTGACCCACATACTCCCTTGCCCTGGGGAAGTTCCGTGTCCAGGGTTGAGGATCTTCATGCCAGTCCTCACCCCACTCCCAGGCTATGTTCCCAGAGTATGCCCAGCTGGAAGCTCCTACTCCTGGCTTTGCTTGGCTCTTCAGAGAGGGGCTCCTCTTCTGAGGATAGGCCATGGTTATGTCCCTGAGAGATCTGACATGCTGGGCAGGGGACAAAGTGGACTCTAGGACAGGAAAAGGGAGCACTCCTGATCCTAGATCTACTTCCCGGAAGTAGAAGGGTTAGCCCACTCCTGGGTTCCCTGGGACAAGGTCTCCTAAGAAGCTGAAGCAGCTGGCTTTCCAGTGTGGAGTATCCTGAGGTACTGTCTGCCCATCACCCACAGACAGGGTCTTTGCTACAATATTGGGGTATGGGCCACAGAGCAGAACTCTCCCTGAAAGGGTGAAAGGGGGAGGGGAGCCCAAATCAGGGGAGCAATCCTGTAAGCCATGCCTACATGCCTGCCTCTCTGAGGAGGTGGCTTCAGTGGCCAGCCCAGAATGGATTTCAGAAACATTGTTGTCTAGCTAGTAGCATTTTGAAGGGTCATAAAGCATGAAGCCATCGATGGAAGGAAAATATCAAGGACATAGTTCACTGCTTCCAGCCAGTGCTAATCACATTAGCTTTATAATTAACATTGACTGCTCAAGACTCCCCAAGAATAGAACAGAGTACAGCATGTGAGGCACCTGTCCACACAGCTTCCCAGAGAGCCAGGGTAGAGTGGCGGGAGATGGGAGAGTACAGTGGGTGCCATGGGAAAGGGGTCTCCTTGGCCTCTAATCACACTCACACTCCTCTGAGCATCATCTTCTGGAGCGTCTCAGGCTCCCTCACTCTAACCTGTCTGAGGAGGGCCACTGCCACCTGCCTTCATGGGTGAGGGACTGAATCCTACCTCCCATATGTCTTTGAATATAGTGACTGCAACTCATTGCTGACCTCATTATGACTTGCTTCCTGCTAAGAACCCCTCGGGGCATGAATTCCCAGCTCCTTAGCATGACTTCTACTCTTGGGAGTTGCTTGTGACTCTGGGCACCTTACTGGATGACTCAGTTTCCTCCACTGTGGTAAGATTAATATTCCCAAACTAGAATTGCAGAAGAGTCAGTGAAGTTGGTCCACAAGCCTTGGCCTACCGAGGATAAGCTTCCCATCCTGAGCTCCTGCCATCAGCACCGCCCTCTCCAGAATGGCCTGTTCCATGATCCCAAAGCATTCACAGGTCACCAAATCCCCAATGTTGTGAGTCCTCTAAGCTCCCTACCTCCTCCCTGGAATGTGGCCACATCCCCAAATACATAGCTCCTGCTTCCCAGACTGTCCTTGAGCCCCACCTGACATCCAAGCAGGGAGAGCCATGTCTCTGGCCACTTTGGCCATGGTAAGATCCCATGACACCTGCACACCACCATGGGTGGACACTCTACCACCTTATTCTATGACCCAGCTCTGTGCCCCAATCCTGGTTTGATCCTAGACCAAGAGAGAACACACATATGAAGGCAAAGAGAGAAAAGAGAACCATGCAGAGAAAGACACAGAGGGACAAAAGACATGCAGCAACTTGTAGGACTGAGACATACTGAGATGCAGAGAGCTGAAGGCACCATGGAGATGAAGAGCAAAGAAGGAGGCAGGGAGAGAAAGAGAGGACATAGACAGAGGGAGAAGGAGCAGAAGGCTAGAGACATGGCATTCTTTTAGCCACAGAGGCTATTGGGTCATGTCCATCATGGAGACCTGGGGTGCCCACTAGCCAGGACCACATAGCAAGGCAGAGCCTGTGAGGCTGAGCTGCTGTCCCCAGTGGCCCTGGAAGGTGGCCTGGGGGGGCAGGAGAAGGACTGGGTCAGTGTCACCAGAGTTGGAGCCCAGTACCAGTGACAGAGGGGAATTTGGGCTTGGGGAAGAGAGCAGCAGGATGTTGGGCCTGGGCCCTGACAGAGGCCCTCCACCTGCTGCAAGAGGCCACCGCAGCCCCATGGAGTCCAGCAGCAAGTGGGTGGGCCTTCCCTGGCCCTTACCCCCACTACACCTGCCAGCCAGCCCTTCTGAAAAGAAGGTACCTACTCCTGGACTAACTGCCCTTTTGAGTGGCAGATCCAGTAGGTAGATACCTGGGTAGCTGTGGTGGTTTGATTCAGGTGTCCCCCATAAACTTAGGTGTTGAACGCTAGGTTCCCAGCTGATGGATATTTGGGAATCAATGCCTCCTGGAGGGAGTGTATTGGTGGGGGCAGGCTTATGGGTGTTATAGCCAGTTTCCCCATGCCAGTGTTTAGCACACTCTCCTATTGCTGTTGTCCACCTTATGTGGGCCAAGGGGTGATGTCCACCCTCTGCTTATGTCATTGTTTCCCTGCCATCATGGAGCTTCCCTTCGAGTCTATAAGCCAAAATAAACCTTTTTTCCCCCACAAGCTGCTCATGGTAGATGATTTCGGCCAGCATTGTGAACCTTACAGCAGCAGCAGCTACAGAGATGAAGAGCCCTGGGTGCACCCACAGGGGTGCTCACCTTTCATGGCTGTCAGCAAGGGACACTGAGATGGCCCTAAACCAACTGCAGTGTTCATAGCCAATGTCCCCAGGGAGTGACTGCCAGCCCAGACCAGATGCCAGACAAAGTCTCATCCAGACATAGCCCTCACCACCAGTCACTGCCAACCCCACACAGTCACAGCATTCATTCAGTAAGCACCCACTTCAGTATGCTCCCTGTGCAAGTAGCATCAGGAGAGAACAAAGACGAGGCAGGGAGCTTGCTCCCCCATAACTGGACGCCAGGTGGCATGGTGAGGAAGTGTGATCCCCTTGGCCAAAGTCGCCCAGGCCTCTGCAAAGTCCTTGTGCAGCTCCGCAGGAGGAGGGCAGCAGCCTGCAGCTGACTGGCAGGTAAAGTGCAACAGCCGAGGCCCACACAGCACATAACAGTTCAGCCCGCCGGATCTAGGACAGAAGCTGGCCTCCTGCCCAGGGTCTTCCTCTCTAATAGAGGAGAGGCTGATGGCGGGGGGAGCTCAGGTATGCGTCATGGCCAGATACCACAGCCCTGTGACCACCTGTCCGTGGTTCTGGGTGAGCATGGAGTTTGCATGGATCTGGGAATGCAGTGAGATGCTGCCCCGTCCCCGCCCCAGCCCCAGATGAGCTTGCTCCTGGGCAGGGTGGTGGGGGAGGGGGTTCCAGGAGTCAGAGAGACAGACCACACACAGAAATCCTGCGGGGGCATCACAGCACACAGAATGACCACAAGCTTCCCAGCAGACAGCAGTCAAGCACCGAGAAGACAGCGACCTTTTCCTAATTGAATCACTAGCCCCAAAGGCTGTGGCAGCTGCTAGGAAGGCAACAGCCCACTTCAAGACTGTCAAGTAGGGCTTCCCAGAGGAGGGAGCATGAGCCTTAACTTCCAGACAGTGAGTGGGAGGAAGCACTGTGTTCCCCTTGTCCACTCTTCTGATGACCCAGGGCATAGCACATATACCCCTGTCCTCCTACCAGGCCAGTCAAATGGGACAGCAGGAATCTAAGAGCCAGGCCAAGAAAGAGTGGTCAATGTAACACAGAGCTAGGAGGCTCCAAGGCCACCTGGGTATGTCCCAGCCTTGAAACTGGGAGCAAAGTTTTCATCTCTGAGTCCTGGTCTCTGTTTGCAGAATGGGAACACAGCCCGCAGGTCTTGTCAGCGGCAGCCAGTGGGGTGCAGGTCAGGCACAGCTCCATGCTGCCACCTGCAGCGCCTGAGAGGTCCCTTTCAGAGACCTCCACTCAGGTGACACTGGGATTCCCAACTTTAGTGCAGAAAAGAATTTCAGAATGAGTCAGTACCAAGAAAAGTCAGAATTTAGTGAGAGCTTCTAACACAGGTTTTCGTCCTGGGCATGAGAAGGAAAAGAGAGACGCTCATGGAAAGGAGAGTACAAACCCAAGCATGGCCAGCGGCTACTCAAGAAAGCCAGGCCTGAGTGCCTTAGCAATACTCACATATAGGAGGATATTGGTGGCTTCTGAAGTTACATTCAAAGGGTGGCCAAGGACCGCTCCCCCGCCCCGCCTTCTGTCTGTGGAAATGAGGTCATAAGGTGATCCTAAGGTGTCTTGCATAGTACGGCAATCTGAAAGGTACAACCGGGGGTCATAAGGGCTGCATAAGGTGGGCAAGCATGTCTTTTACTCTAAGTGGAGTAAGATTTGCTAGGGAGATTTTAGAAAGTTACACGTTTACAATCAGGAAAGGAGAAAGGACGTGCTCGGACAAACCCAGCTGGCTAGACCTCCAGCACGCTTGGTGCCACTTTAGCGATCTTGTTAGCAGCGTCTCCGTGCGAAGAAGCACTTTCTCTCCGTCAGCAGTCTTCACAGAGGGTTTTGTTAGCTGGGCTGTGATCGTGCCTCTCGGCCGATGAGAGACTCCAGCATGGGGGACTCCTTTCCCTTCCCATACTTCCTTAATTTTTCCTGATTTTCTTGCCTCAATCTTACAGCTGATTTTTAGAATACATTTATTTTTAGAACACTTACAGTCCCAGAAACACCAGGCAGACCATCCGGAGCTCCCAATTTCCTCACTGTGGAGTCTCACAGGAAGCGATCGTGCTAGCACCATGACAGAACTGCTGGGTTCCAGTAGCCTGAGGGCCGTTTTGTCGCAGAGAATCCTGCATCCTGCCAAGGATGCCTGTGGTGGTGGTGGCATTAGAGCACAGTGCCGAGCTCTGGGTGAGAAAGCAGAGTTTTATTTCAGTGGTCTGTTTGCAAGGCATCTGTTTGAGAAGGCAGGTAAATCTCATACCACGTCTTAGAAGCCTCCCTTGGGGCATCTGAAATGGTCACCTCCAGCTATCAAAAGCACTGCATTCCTATAATAGAGGGGTTCCCCACGATGCTGAATGAGTGTCATGTTATTATGAAAAGAAAGAGATGAAAAAGAAAGAAAAGAAGACAAAGAGAAGAGAAAGGGATGAGAAGGAAAGATGAGGCAAGGAGGGAAGGGCAAGGGAAAGGAGGGAAGCGGAAGGGAAGGGTAATGTAAATGTCTCAGAACATTAAAACATCGAAACAATGTTGTCATACTAACTTAAACTGTGGGTCATGACTCCATATGGGGTCATGTAAGTGAATGTGGGGGTTATAATGGGGTTCTGACTATGAAGCAACCAGAAATAAATCTAAAATGAAACTCATAATGACTCTGGGGTGATTTGGCGGTGTTGACTTCTGATGCATCCTGTGAGTTCCCTGCTGCCTCAGGAACACACGGCACGTGCACTTTGCACCGTGCGGGCCGTCATGCCTATCAGTGAACGCTGCCTGAAACGCCTTGGCTCAGATTCAATACTACTGCATGCTCACACTTCCAGGGAGTTTACTAGACACAAAGCTTTTGGCTATTATAGAAGCATAATGATTTAATTACAAAAAAATACTTTTAATATTTTCCACCATCATTCCTCAGCATGTAAGTATCAAATTACTATGTCTTTGGATTGTATTGTGTTATTTAAAATATTTGATTTTTAAAATTGCTGTTTAAGCAGCTGACTTGAGTTTCGTAAAAAAAAAAAAAAATCACTAAATGAATTTTGGCTTGGTATGTTAAGGCAGAATTTCCAACAATTTCTAAAATGGCTCTAAACATACTCTTTCTTTCTTCTTTTCTCTTGTTATATTGCATATTTATATGAAGAAGCATGGTCAATTATAAAATCAAAACATCAAATGAAAAACACTGAGGAAGCTCTATATCGTATAATATAAAATAGTCAGCTTAGATTTAATTCTTCATATAAAAATAAACAACAACAAAAGGGGAAAGTGGGGGGCAGGGAGGGAATTAACATGGGATTTTTTTATAATCATGGAAAATGCTAATAAAAATTAAATAAATAAATAAACAAGAACATTTCTCTCATTACTATGCAAATTTGCTTTTATCTTTATTAGATCACAAAATTATACATATATTAAAGAATTGCTTTAAAATAAGTTTCCTCATGGTTTATTACTAGTAACTGATTTGCTTACCTATATATCCAGAGTTATGTAAAATGTTCTTGGGTCAAAAAGGGTGCTAAGTAGAAAAAGTTTAAGAAGGCTGGCTGTGGAGGAACAGAGCCAGCCGAGCGTGGGAGAGGGCTTATTGAACTGGCCTGAAGACTTGGGCTAGGAAGTCCAGTAGTGGCTGCTGCTGCTCTGAAGAGACAGAGAACCTGGTAGCTGCTAATCCACATGCTTACTCCACCCAGCACTGTTCGGATTAACGCAAAAGGAAACCAAAGCATGAAAAATACAATTTAAAGGAGGGTCAGAGGTTCTCTGGAGAGCACAAACTATTCTTGCAGCTTTTCTTTAAGATTCATCAATATAAAAGAAGGGTAAGAGGAGGGTTAATCAAAATTTAAGATGTTATAAATAAGCTATATGAAAATCTACTTTATTGGATAATGATGGACACAGAAACTATAAATTGTTACTAGAAGATTTTCAGTACCAGGGATGGGATATTTACCAGTGAGTTTTTGGCCAGGGAGATCCTTGATGCCCCCAAAATGTTACAGGCCATTGCCAAGGCTCTTGGTTTCCAACCAGAAATAGATGATAAGCCCTACTGCAGAAGAATCCATGTGCTTGGGCTGCAGGTTACTGAGAAGCCAAGCTGGAGCTGAGCTGAAAACCTCCTCCTTGTAGACCAGCTGACAGAAAGCTAGAAAAAACTAGGCTTCATGCAGCTGTATGGGAGATAGAAGTCATCAGTAGTGATAAACAACAGTGGACATTGCAAGCCTTAAGACTGGCCAGGCAGGCCAAATGAACCAATGGGTGCAATAGTGGCATGTCTGTTATGGGGGAAACCAATCACTCTCTAATTGGATGGAGGCCTGCTTGATGGGAGGGAATACATGCCTGGTACTGAAAAACCTAGTCAAAAGCCTATGGTGAGGGAGGTCATGAGCCCTAGAGGACTATCGCCTACTGTTGTATGTCAAATGCATATAGTATGCTCACCAAACTGCCCTATAACCATTTTTGTTAATGTTCATACCCAGATATTAATGCTACTCTCACTTTTGGTTAGAGAAGCTTCTCTTTTCAGATGGCTGTTGACCACTAGAATGACACAAAAGGCACAGTGCTGAGAAGAAGTGACAGAGGAGTGCTCAGCACGGAGACATCTCTATCATTGCAGAAGAGGTGGCAGAAAGAATGTAAGGGCCAAATGATGGGTAGGACTGCTTACACTGCAATCTTCCAGACACAAAATGGCCTAGACATCCATGACCTCTCAGTGTCTATGGTACAATTTATACAGGACCTTCATAAAAGGAAGAAAAGATGATGATATCAAAATAAAAGACTAACTGAGAGGGGGAGAGGATATACTAGAAGGTGGATTTGTGAAGGTGAAAGTGGGGAAGGGGAGGGTATTATTATAGTTTATTATCAATAATTATGAAAGTTGTCAATAAAAAAAGTTTAGGGCTGGAGAGATGGTTTATCGATTAAGGCGCTTGCCTGTGAAGCCTAAGAGCTTATGTTCAAATCTCTAGGTCCCACGTACCCAGACGCACACTGACACAAGCGTGCAATGTCATTCATGCACACAAGGGGGTACACGTGGCATGCCCATTCTCCTCTCCTCTCTCTCCCTCTTTCTCTTTCTCTCAAAATAAAATAAAATAATAGGACTGGAGAGATGGCTTAGTGGTTAAGGTGCTTGCCTATGAAGCCTAAGGGCCCAGGTTCAATTCTCCAGTTCCCATGTTAGCCAGCTGCACATTGTGGCACATGCATCTGGAATTTGTTTGCAGTGGCTAGAGGCCCTGGTACACCCATTTCCTCTCTCTTCCCCTCCCTCCCTCCTTTACTCCCTCTTTTTTTCTATCTCTAATAAAATAAAAATAAGTGAAACAATTGAAAATTTAAATAATAAAATAAGTTTAAAACTAAGGAAATATTTTTAAGAAAATATTTGTCAATAGAAACTATGGGGAGCTATAGCTAAATTGAAAGAATGTTTAAATTATTGAGTTAGGACAAATCATGGGTTGATTGACTTGACTTGTGTATATTCTCATAGGCCACAAGTTGCTTGTCTCGTGCTTATCAGTTCAGATTACATTTACAAGTTGTTTGGTTCATAACTTCATTAGGAAGTCTTTGGAGAAGCTATGAACTCTTGCCTTCCAGATACTCCACCCAAGATGCACAGTCTTCCATGTCCGCAGGCTTAGCTTGGGCACAGATTACCCTGTTGTGAATTAGCTTGATGTCCACATCTCCCTGATTTAGCTTGATGTCTATATAGCTAAATGTCTCAGCATCCCCAGTCTGTGCTGAGGATCTACCTACATAGAGAATTCCAGGAGAACCACTGGTATTGAGCAAGAAGGCGAATGAAGCCGGAGTTCAATGCCAGTAACAGATCACAACAGCCTCAGGGCCTGGCACCCTCACTCAGAAATAAGAAAGTTTAAAAAAAAATAAGGCTTTTTCATCATCCTTGCTATCCAGGCCACCCATTGGAAGGTACTGTCCACTTGGATGACTGGTCTTCCCCCTCAGCTCATCCTTCTCTGATGTGCCCTCACAGCCATACCCAGAGACGTGTCTCTTAAGTGGTTCTAAATTCCATCAAGACCAATCATCACATCAACTAAACCAGAGCCATGTTAGTGCTTTAAGAGCAGCTGAATATCTGGGGAGGTAGGGAAGTGGGAAACCCTCAACACAGCCACCAACGGGTCCGTGGTGGAGGCGGTAAAGCTACAAAGTAGGGCCAAGGTGACAGAAAGAGCAAGATAATGTGAATTGGTGTGTCCCTGGTAGACACTTTGGCTCAGAAACGTATCATCGCCATCGGTTGCACCTCCCAAAGGACACACCAACAGCTACAAAGGAAAGGATAGGAGAATGGGACGTCCAAGCAAGGCAACTCTGGCACATGCTGAAATGCCAAAGATGACTTTTTGCAGGACTTACAGTAGGGACAGACTGAGCTCAACTCCAAGTGCAAGAATGGGTGTGATTGACAGCTCGTAGAGGTGGCAGATGGAAAATTAGCAACAGAAGACGGAGCAGGTAGGGGATCCTGGCTAGTGGAGGCCAGGGACTCAGATACCAAAGTCAAGGTGAGGACCTGGGTCACGTCAGGTGATCAGATTCAGGGTGGATTCTGGCTGAAACTAGACTCAGTATGCTGAGCAGGGAAACCCAAGGAAGGCCATGTCAGCAGAGAGCTCAGAGGGAAAGGTGAAGGTGTGGCAGAAATTAGACTCCTTGTTGGGGCTGTCTACTCCAGATCCTTGGAGGTAATTTTGCAGTAGGCGCCCACCACCTCCAGTAGCTGGAGGGTGGGAGAAACTCCACTGTGTTGCTGTCAATCTCTCATTCCTGTCTGAATGTTTATTTAGGGGAGCAACATCCATGTAAGAGTCGTGGACAGAGAGAGAGCCAGCCTTCTTTGCCACCAACCCCAATCCTGCTTCCTAGGGGTGGGGCTGCTCCTCGCTTCCTGATTCAGCTGTGCCCAGATTCAAAATGGCTCCCTTGCTGCTCTTCATCTAGCTCTTACCTATCTTCCCTCAAAATGCAGCCACGAAAGATGACTCTCTGCAGGTGTCCTGAGCAGTACCTGTCTACTCTTGCTAGGGACTGCTGCAGTGGTAGCTAGCTGCCTGGACTGGTGGAAGCCTTCTATAGGGGGCAATCATAGGCCAGCTGCATGCACACCTACAAGGCCAAGGAGCTGCCATCCATTCACAGCAGAACCCCTTATGTCAGGTGTTGCTCTGCCCAGGGCCCAGGAATCCCCCTAAGCACTCTGAGTGTCTAGCCTAGCCTTAGGACACCATCAGGTGGGTTCTGTTGAGTCCAGCACCAGGCTTCCCTGAGCTGGCTTCCTCCTACCCTTTCACATTGGATAAAGCGAATGCGGCTCTTTAGTGCTTGAGCAAGGGCTTTGCTGCCCCCTGCCGACCATGCGTGGGAAACCACTTACTGCCACTGCAAATGTGGAACCAAGGAAGGAGGGGATTTGGAGAAGGGGATTCTTTTTTTGTTTGTTTTGGCTTTTGGTTTGTTTGCTTTTTTGCTTTTGAGGTAGGGTCTCTCTATAGTTCATGCTGACCTGGAATTCACTATGTATTCTCAGGGTGGCCTTGAACTCATGGTGATCTTCCTACCTCTGCCTCCTGAGTGCTAGGATTAAAGGCATGCGCCACCATGCTCGCCTGAGAAGGGGATTCTTGAAGAAAAGAGTTTAGTACCATTGGGCCAGGGATAGGCTATGACTGTGACTGTAGGGCTTGGGTGGTTTGCTCTGGTCTCTGGGACTTTTCTTTATCTATAGGGCATGATTCAGTATGCCAGGGAAGAGAGCAAGCCCCAAGTCTCCCTCCCTATGGAGGAAAGTGAGGGTGCATAGAGAGTTCCTTGGCAAGAGGGTGAGGGGCAGCTGACCCTGATGTGCATAGGAGGGCATGGGATGATCTTGACCCTGCACAAGAAAGAGGGAGGGGAGGGCGGACCATGACCTGCACAGGAGGGTAGAGAAGGGATACACTCTTGCTGGTGTCCAAGGGCAAAGTCATCTGCTTCTCCTGTGCTTTACAAGGGACGAGGACAGCAGCAAAGGCCCTCTGTGTCCCACAAGAGTTCCCTGGACAGACAGGCCTCGTTCAGGTCTACAGAAACAAGCTGGCCTCTAGCATCTGGCGACTGGGGGGGGGTGTGGAGAAAGTAAGTGAACCTGTCGCTGTGAGAGACAGAAGAGGAAAGGCTCTCAGGTCCGCCTTCTCCTCAGCTGTCCTTCAGCAAGACATGAGGGTCTGTGTCGTGAAGAGGACTATGGCTGCTGGCACTCTGCCCTCAGAACTCCAGAGGGTCCACACAGACAGAGCAAGTAGCCTACGCCACAGCCCAGGAAGCCATGGGCTCCAATGTCTCAGGTCTGTTGAGTCCACACGGGGACAGTCTAGCCAGCACCTGCTGCCTCCGCAGGGTGCAGGCCCGCAGAATGTGGCTCTGCCCAAGAAACAACAGGGGTCACAGGCCTGTCATCCTGGGTGGCCAGGCTATGTCCCTGCACTGAGACAATGTGAAGGAAGCCCTTTCTCTAGCACCACTTTCATGGGCAAATGTTAGGACCTAATTAAATACTCAACTCTGGCTCATTAATGTGGGCTGCTGGAATTTGGTATGACCAGAACAGCTGTCTTGCCACTCACAGGAGGTGGCTGGGGAAGGGATACCTGAGGGGCATCACCCTCTGTCTGTGTCCTGAGCTGGTCGTAAGAGCTTAGCATCTCAATCTCCTGCCCTGATAACATACACAGAATCCCCTATACTGTCCAGTCTCCTCCAATCCCCCTGTGTCCCTCCTGGTATTTCCCCAGGACACTGTCAGATTCTGTCTTTTCCTTTGGGACAGTAGCTGGGTGGGGACCAGCAGTCAGTCCCCAGCTTACAGAGCATTGGAACAGAAGGATAGAATGAACATGTCATATATTTCAGAGAGTCCCCTAGTGCCAGTGCTGTGTTTGGCACATGCTTGTCAAACATTGGGCAGCCCTGAGGACGTGGCTCAGAGCTAGAGCTCACACCTCACCTGTGTATGATCCTGGCCTCAATCCCTAGCACCACAAAACATTAAAACATTAAGCAAGTATCCTGGGAAGGAGGGGACAGGGAACAGTAGAGGAACTCAGGCCATTTCATGCAGTCATCTATGCTGTGTGACTCTCAGGAGGAAGCCCAGGGCCACTGCCCATGTGCCTGTGACCTTCAGTGGACCTGGCTACCCTGGGAAATGTAAGATGGTGTGGCCAGGCCCTGGGGTCATCCTCATGGAGAGATGAGTTCAGGACTCACCTGGAAAGCAAGAAGCCTGCAAGGATGCTCTCCCAGTATTGGAGGAGCCGCACTGCCGAGCTCTCCCTCCTCCAGGGCTCCTTGTGCTCCAGCGCAGGCCAGCTGTGGGCCCTCTGAGGGGTTCTGCTGAGCTGCTTTCTGTTCCGAGGGCATCAGGCAGGTAAGGTGAAGAGGCTGTGCACCACCTTGCCAGAGGACTAGCTGAGGCACGAAGCATGAGAAGTGTGGCTTCAGGGTATCTGAAGCCGAGCGATGTCAAGGAAAGCCTCCTGGCAACAGCGCAGCAGGCGCACAGGCCTGAGGCAGGACCAAGCTCCATGGTTGTTCTGACCCCTCCCAGAGCACATGACCTGTGACTATCTCAGGTTCAGCAAAGGGGCTCTGCACGCTCATCAGCTGCCTTAAAAAGGAGAGAGGGTCCTGCATTAGTGCGTGGGCCCAGTACAGTCACAGGACTCATAGAAGGCCAGTGTCAGGGACATGAGAAGGACAGAGGACAGTTGAGAGCAAAGGGACATGGAGCCTCTAATGGTGGAAAAGGCAGAAGGGCCAACCGGCCCATGCACTGACTTTAGCCCCGAGGGGCCCTCCTGGCATGCTGACCTCCAGGCTGCAAGACAGTAATCATGCATTGCGGAGCCTGGGTCAACTGGAAGGCTATTCTAGACAATCAGGGGGAATGCTGGCCTCATGCACCCGCCACCCCTGGGGCCTCCATTTCCCCATCTGTGGAGAGAGATGGGGACCCATTGAAGGCCCACTTCCATCAGTTCTCTCCTAGGAGCCACCAGCTGGCACATTGTTAGGTAGCAGATGTCACTGGGCTCAGCTGGCCAGACTTGGTTGCCATGACAACCATCTCCAGACCTGGATGAGGTGGTAACACTTGGCGAACACTTGATATAGCAGGACTACAATGCTGAGGACTTCTGCAGTTAGCAAGCTCTTTCCTGAAGAGCTGCCACCCAGGCTCAGGGACTTGAATGACACTGCACTCTAGACTCCCATGTTTACACCTTGGCCCAGCCCTCTCCCTTAGCATTGGATGGATCCTTGCCACCTTCTCCTGGGGTGTGTCTGTGAGCTCCTCGCATACCACCTGCCTCGCAGCAGCTTTACTTGTGAGACCTGTCCAGGCAACCTCCCAGGTCAGGGTCAGGCTATGTCTAGTTCTGGCTCATCCTCACTTCAGTCCAGGCCTCGCCCCACCCATGACCCACCCTGCCTCTCCTAACATCCTATCCTCTTCTTTTTGAAATGGGAATTTTGGGGTTCCTTGCCAATGCACCAATAAATTTAGAGTACCACAGATTCTTATCTTAGGAATTTTAAAAATTAAAATCTATAGACCAAGGTAAGGTTTCGAGAGACTTTAGTAGATTAAAAGAAGGAAAGAGGAAGAAGTAAAGAGATCCTGTGTGGTGGTTTGATTCAGGTGTTCCCCATAAACTTAGGTGCTCTGAATGCTAGATTCCCAGCTAATAGAGATTTGGGAGTTAATGCCTCCTGGAGGTGGTGTATTGTTGGAGGCCAGCTTATGGGTGTTATAGTCAGTTTCCCCTTGCCAGTGGTTGGCACACTCTCCTGTTGCTATGGTCCACCTTATGTTGGCCAGGGGGTGATGCCCACCCTCTGCTCATGCCATCGTTTTCCCCTGCTATCGTGGAGCTTCCTCCTTGAGCCTAAAAGCCAAAATAAACCTCTTTTTCTCATAAGCTTCTCTCAGTTGGGTGATTTCTACCAGCAATGCAAACCTGACTGCAACAGTAAAGTGGTACCAAGGAGTGGGATTGCTGCTAGACACCTGACTGTGTGGCTTTAGCCTTGATTTTTTTTGTTGTTGTTGTTGGTTTTTGTTTTTGTTTTTTTGTTTTTTTTTTGAGCTGGTTTTCAAGAGGAATGTGGAAGGATTTGAAACCTTGGCTTAAGAGATGCCTTGCAGTGCTTGATGGACTATTCTGGGTCAGAGTTGAAAGGCCTGAATGCAGTAAGAACTATGGACTGTGAGGTTTGGCTTATGAGGGTATGAAACAGCTTTGCTTGGATGGGGCTAGCAGTTTGTGCAAGGCTTGCTATTATGCTTGTGTCCTGAAAAGTTGTGCAGGGTTGCTTTGTGTAGAAATGAACTGGTGTGAACAGAAAGAAAAATCTTTGAGTGAACTGCCGCCCGTTCAGCCACAATTGAGATATTACAACCTTTGAGATTGGCCTAGCTGATCTGCACTGCAGCAACAGGAAGAATGTAGACTCTTTTGAAGGGGCCTGAGTGCTCAAGAAGTGTCTTTTTCTTCAAAGTCTGCTTTATTCCCACATGAATTAACAAATTGGCACCCTCCCTGGTATTGTGGAGTATAAGAAATGCTGGGAAGAGGGTCATTGAGTTTGCAACACGGTCTTGTGTTTTATAAATGGCCATGGGCAGTGTGGAGCAAGTTTGCTGGTTGCCTGCATGGAGACCAGATGGAGCCATGAGGATGAACCATGGATTGCAGTGGAGACCCAATGGAGATGCCAGGACCACGAGATGGCTGCTAAGGAAAGCTGCTGGCTCTGATGAAGTTTTTCAGGCAGAATTGGAACTCCAGAGACTTATTGCTGGTTAGAATTATCAGACTTGGAGATTTGTTTCTGGCTAGAGTTGTTGGCCTTGGAATTACAGAGTTTGATATTTTCCCTGGTTGTTTTAAATCCTGTATTAGTTGAATATTTCTTTGCTATTCCTAATGCATCTTTTGCAATGTATTTGTTCTGTGCCATTATGGGTTTTTTAAGGTTATTTTTTGGTATTATGACTCAGTTATAAGACCTTGGACTATGGGGATGTATGAACATCACTGGAATTGAAAAAAAACTATGGGGACTTTCAAAGCTGGACTAAATGTGTTATATTTTATATCATGTATGGATATCAGTTTATGGGGGCCAGGGTCGGAATGTGGTGGTTTGATTTAGGTGTCCCCCATAAACTTAGGTGCTCTGAATGCTAGATTCCCAGCTGATAGAGACTTGGGAATTAACGCCTCCTGTAGTGAGTGTGTTTTTGGAGGTGGGCTTATGGATATTATAGGTAGTTTCCCCTTGCCAGTGTTTGGCATACTCTCCTATTGCTATTGTCCACCTTATGTTGGCCAGGGGGTGATGTCCACCCTCTGCTCATGCCATCAATTTCCCCTGCCATCGTGGAGCTTCCCCCTCGAGGCTGTAAGCCAAAATAAACCTCTTTTCCCCACAGGCTGCTCTTGGTTGGGTGATTTCTACCAATAATGCAACATCCTGCCATGTGGAGGGCAGGAGAGGGTAGAAAGGCCATGTGATGGTCCTGGAAGAAGCATGAAGAAAAAGATGTCAGAGAGGAAAGAAAAGAAAGTGCAGAGAGCTCATGCCATGTGGAGGGCAGAAGAGGGTACAGAAGGGTCAGGACCAAAACAAGGGGAGACTTACCAGAACCTGGGGTTTCTGGAGTGATAAACAGGCATCCAAGAGAGGCTTGTCCCTGGCACACACCTATTTATAACCATATTGTGGTGGGTTTTACCTTCAGGCTCAGGTGATCCAGAGAGACATCTGATTGGTCTGGACTAAAGGCTGACTCAGGAAGGGGCCAGCCATGATTCCAAGTTCTGGGGGCTTAACTTGCCCAACCACAATGTCAGGATTAGATTTAAATTCTAGGAACGGGGCCTGGAAGGATGGTTTAGCCGTTAAGATGTTTGCCTGCAATGCCAAAGGACCCAGATTTGATTCCCCAGGACCCATGCAAGCCAGATGTACATGGTGGTGCATGCATCTGGAGTTGGTTTGCAGTGTCTGGAGGCCCTGATGGGCTCATTCATTCATATTCTCTCTCTCTCTCTCTCTCTCTCTCTTTCTCTTCTCTGACAAATAAATAGGGACCTTCCTCCCAGGAGGGGCTCAGGTTGTTTGTGTAAAAAAACAGATTTAGGCAACTCCTTTAGTCAAGATGTAAGAAGTCAAATCATCCTTTGAACTCTATCAAAGTGGAGATTGCAAGGACAGACTTAAGGACGTTCCTGTCTTTACTTTCAGGAGCCTAGTCACCCTAATTACCTCATTCTCACTGCTTCTCTAGATCCCTGCCCTGCCACATGGCCTTGTTGATGCTCTGGGGGACAATTAGGGCCCCAGTGCATCTCCTCCTAGACCCCTCCCAACCTTCCTGGCCATGTTGATCTTCCTCAATCTCCACAGAGCCTTAACATTTCCTGTGCCTCCACCATGGGAACTCTTCTCCCAGTATTTTATGACCAGCGGATATGTTCCCTAACCATTTACCAAGCTGAAGCCTTTCCCTGGCCTTCTGGGCACTCCCATCAGCTCTTGTCAGTCTAACTGATAGAAGGTCATTCATGCGCCTGCATCTGAGGGACCTGCTGTAGCCCCAGCACTGGGTTTACAGGATCTACCTGGTTGGTACGTGAGTGGCTGTGAGTGGCTGAAAGAGCACGTGCTGTGGAGTAAAAGGAGGTGGTATGCAGAACAGATGTTCCAGGCTTCCTGGCATGCCCTTGAGAAAGCTCAAATATGGGACACAGGCTCTTAGCACACCAGGCCAGAGGCTCCACTTCCTTAGCTGTTCCCCAATCTTTACAGGACACTCTTGGGGACAGTGCGGAGGCTGGTCTCACTTGGTGGTCTGTATGCAGTGTTTCCCCTCACTGGCTTGGTTTCTACCTACCTGGGGTGACCTTTGATGTTCAGTCCAGGCGTGGCTCTGGCCCAGCTGGCTATGTAATCTCATGCAATCTTGCTCAAGGTGACCACATATGCCCACCTGTCCCAGGGCCTTGGGGAATATTTCAGCATTTGGCTGCTGTAATAAAAAGGCCACACAGTGGGCGGCTCAAGAAACTTTGATTTCTTCCAGCTCTGAAGGTGGGAAGTCCCAGATCAGTGCACCAGAGAGGTTTCTCATTGTGTCATCTACTGGGTACTCTTGCCCATTGGATTCTCCACTGAGATGGACATGCACCCAGGGCCTCTAGACTCTTCCATCAGGGAGCTGACCCCAACCTGAAGGTTCCACCTTCCAACTTCATCCCTTCTGAAGTCTCCACCTGCTGATGTCATTACCATGGGGACAAAGATGTACACAAATGTACAACCTATAGGTTATTTCCTAGTCACTTGCTTGAGCCTCAGTTTCTCCTATCTGTAAATGTGAGATTCTGGATGAGGTAACAGCTCAACACTATTTCGTCCCAGAAGTGCTTAATGCTAGCAGAGCTCACTAATGGATTCTAGACTGTTCTTCAGCCTCACAGTGATAGGGGTGGGGCAAAGGTCTTTATTCCAAGCCTTTGTTGTCAGAGATACATGGAGCCTGGGGTGGTACCAGCTAAGGTTGATTTCAGATTAATGGCAGTTTACCTCCTCATTCACCTGAAGTTCACAGTAGCTAGGGACTTGTCATTTTGCTTACAAAAGTCCAGTCTTGACTGATAGAGGCTGTGGATGCAGGCCCTAAGTCCATACCATCCCCTCAGGTGCTTGGAGGAGGCTGTGAATCTTTCTGAGGCAAGCATCTGTCTCCTCAGGATGGCCTCACCATGGCCTGAAGGTGCAATTTGGTAGTGGCCGCTGGGTGGCACTATTGTGCCACACAATGGCCTGTTCTGCTTCCTGCTGACTATGGGCCCCCCGCCTGCTGGACTGGGCAATATCTAGAATCCAGATCCCAATTTTGGTCCTCAGGTCACTGTAAACAAGTCAGCAGGTGGGTGATAGGATGGATGAATGGGTACCTTTGAAGTCTCAGGCCTGGCTGGTTGCTCCAGCGACCTCTGCAGGGACAGCACCTGGCCAGAACCCTCTGAAGGCAGACCTTTGTCCTCTGGCTTCCTGAGAGAGTCTCCCTGCCTGTGTCTGGGGCATGGGTCCCTCGCTCAGCGTCAGCACTAGCACCCAAGGCTGGGAGTGTGTGGATCCTCTCCTGAGCTAAAGGTCTTAGGCACAGGGCTCTGTGGGTGTTAGCAGCTGAGGTCTCCAGAGGCAAACACTAGGTACGCTCCACTGGGTCTTTGGCAGTGCTTAGAAATGCATGAGCCAGCCTGAGCCACTCGGGGGTTCTGTGAAACCTCTGCTCTGAGCACTGCCACTGGTCAAACCCTTCCCTCTCCACTGCCTGTGTCCCAAAAGTACTTCCTGTCTGGTATGTCCAAATCCCATTTGCCTGGCAAGGTCATGAAGTCTACTGAGCCTTCAGCTTTCTCTTAACCCCTCCCCCTCAGGTTGTGTAGGGTTTCCACCTGACTTCTTATGCCCAGGTCTACATTCCTATCACTTCTGTGAGGACCCTGCCACAGCATTCTGGGTCCTAATACACAGCCCTGCCCACATATGCCCCGGGAATGGAAGCTGCCACACTATTCTCCTGCCTTACCTCAGCAATACCCTGAGGATATGCAAGGAGACCCAGTTGAAACAGGCTCTGGCCCATTCTTCCCCACTCTGCCTTACCCCAGCTTGTTCCAGATGTTTGAAGAAACCTGGCATCTGTCAGGGATCTAGCTGGCCTTGCCTGCACTGTACTCTGCCCCTTGTCTCAGCCAGCTCTGTCCTGTGGGCATGTCTTAGGGGTTACCTAGATGAGGTTCGTGCCAAGGGAAGACCCACCTTAACTGTGGCAGCACCTTCCCAAGGGTGGAGTCCTAGATGGTACTGAAAGGAGAGAGCTGGCCGAGTACCAGTATCCATCACTCCCTGCTTCTCACTGTGCTGAACGTGACCAGCTGCTTCATGTTCTTGCTATGGTGCCTTCCCTGCGTGTGGACTGTAAGCTGAAATAAGTCCCCTTCCTTCCCTAAAATGATTTGGGGGAGACATTTCTTCCCATCAATAAGAGAGATAACTAAGTCACTCAGTCTGCTGTCTTCATCTTACAGACAAGGAAACTGAGGCCAGGGTATCAGGTGGCTAGCCTAAGGTCACAGAACCAGCTAGCAACAGAGCTGAGACTTCCCACTGTCCTGATCTTAGATGCCTAGATACTGGCCATGGGGCCTCCTACTTCTTTTTCTTGGCTATTCAGGAATGTCCAAGTCCATCGCCTCTCTGGACACCCCTGCAGGGATATGTGAAATGGGGAGAGACCTAATTTCCATTTGAAAAGCATGACTCATCACCAGGGCATAAGCTAACAGGCTGTTTTGTAAGACTAAGTATGGCAGTTAGGAGTGGGCAGGTGTCCACACAGGACTGGGAGAAAGCTGGGGATTACAGAACAAACAAACCAGGGCCACGACTCTCTGGAACCTATGGGAGGGGCACAGCTCTGACTTGCCCAGGAGGGAAGTGGTGGGCATGGGCCTTGGGCAACCCATAGGGAGAGCTAGGGATCCCAGGCCTTGGGAAGCTAAGATGCAGATCAGCTCCGAGCTGGTAAGGCTGAGCTGTATGAGGTGAGGAGCTGTCCTCAGGGCTTGCAGCCAGACCACAATCACATTGTCAACATCACCTGGTGATCAGTGGACATCATGGCTGAGGGACATGCTAGGCTGGCCCTGGACCTCTCCTGCTTGAGGTGCTGGGAGCAGCTGCTGGGCTGCGGAAGAGAGGAAGCTGGGTGTCTGGTGGTAAAACAGTTGGTGGTCCCTGTCCTGGGAACAAGCATATTTGTTTTTATGGGCATTTCAGGGAACATGGGGCAGCTCAGGGGACATTCAACAGCTCTTTCATCAGACAGTTAAGCTGCACCCAAGTTTTCACCACATAACAGCACTGGGGATCTGCCTTGTGCCCTTCCCTGTGGTGACTTACTGGGTTACCCTCAGCACAGAAGCCCTCAGCCCCTCCCCCTACCCCCAGGAAACTGTCCAACTGTTCTTTCTGCTTTCAAATTTTTATTTATTCATTTATTTATTTATTTTACTTATTTCAGAGACAGAAAGAGGTTGAGAGAGAAACAGAGAGGGACAATGGGCACACCAGAGCCTCCAGCCATTGCAAACGAACTCCAGATGCATGCGCCACCTTGTGCATCTGGCTTACGTGGATTCTGGGGAATTGAACCGAGGTCCTTTGGCTTTGCAGCCAAGGGCCTTAAGCACTACGCCATCTCTCCAAGCCCTCTTGCTGCTTTTTAAGAAACCAGTAAAAGTGGTTTCAGACAATGTTTGTGTATGACTGGCCTGTGTCCTCAATGCTTGTTCACCAGCCTTGGTCTTGTGTGATGTGTTTCTGTTTTCTGGGACAGCTGAAGGGAGAGAGAGCTGGATGCCCAAGGCCAGGGGGGGGGGGGCAAGGCAAGGCTCCCAGTGAGCTTCCAGACGGGCTCCAGCCCAGGCTACCTCCTGGTCTCTCTGGCTCCCTGGCTGGGACCACATCCCTCTGGTCTTCCCATCTGTGTCCCCATTTCTCTCTTTGATGAGGGTGTGTGGCTGGGTCATGTTGGATATAGGTCCCCCTATATCATCATGGCCCCATCTGAGATAATGACACCTAATATAAGAGAACACTTCTGGCCTGTGACCTGGTGTGGGTAGGGCATGGCTTTCTTTGGTGACTTCTGCCAGTGACAGGAGGATGGCACAGTGATTTTCAGGAACAAAGGTCTTGGCAGGAAAAGCTACTAATTCTGTACAGGGTCAAGGTTTCTTCTGGGGAGAGATGGGGAGAGAATCAATGCCCAGCGAATGTGTGGCTTTCTTTCTACTGCAGGGGGCAGGTCCAGCAAACCACTTAAAACCCTATCACACTGACAAGTGTGCTCAGAAATAGAAAAATGATTTTTTATGGCATTTACTGCTCACTTACCCACTCTGCTGAGTAAACAAGACCCTACAAGGAGGCATTTTGATTTCAGTCCCCTGGAGCAATTTATCATGTCTGGAATTGTGCCCACTCCACTACCTGCCACACAACATGGCTCTGCATGCACAAGGGGGCGGGTGAGTGATGGCACGTGTCCCTTGTTCAGGCTCTGTGGGGACTATCCTATCAGCCCCACATACTTCAGTTTGGGTGCCAGAAGATCTTTTCACGGTGGACGTTGCACTCAAAGGGCCAGGGGCTCACTGTAGCTTGCACCGAGTCTGTGCAAAGTTCTGCTTTTGTGTCTTTCCAGCAGCATCTTTTGTGGAGCCAGAGCACAGCAGGAGGGAGGTGGACAGGAAGGAGGCCACAATGCCCATCACCAAAGGTCCAGGAGTGAGGGTCAGCATTCAAAGACTCAAAGAGGGCTGTGTTGGGACACAGCTAGACCAGGTATGTGGACATGCTAGATGAGTTTAAGCTGTCCACCTGTCCGAGGGATATTCTCAGGAGTTAGTGAATTCTCCATCTGCAGAGACGTGCAAGCAGGATTGAATCATTCTCGGCTGAGAATGCACAAAGCTGCCTGAGGATACCGGTCACTGAGACGTGCTCTGTTCTCCAATGGCACACTCGGCCCGGCTGGTTACCTGCTGCTTGCGTTCTCCCGCTGTCGTTCATTTTATAAGAGAAGGTTGATACCCCCATTACTCCAGCCCTAGATCTCTCTGGGGTCACAGGGTCTGGGCATAAATCCACAGGTTGGAGATTGCCATGATGGCCTCCTTCCTGGCCTGTGGGCTGCACTGGCAGGAACACTTGGGCCAGAGCTTGGCAAGGGGAGGAGGCAGAACTGTAGCTTTACTGCAGCAGCAGCCGGGTGTAGCAGGAATCCTGGGATTGCAATTGCTTCAGCCTGAGGCTGTGGCCAGTGCCCACTGATCCTGACAGCTCTTCTCCAAGCATCCTGCTTGCCTCTCTGTGTGGACGGATGTGTACCAAGGCTCTGGATTCTTGAGTAAATTGCTGGCCCCAGCCCTCCCAGCACCAGTGGGACCATGGGCTGCCTCTATACATCCCATCAGCTCCATCACATATCACAGGGAATAGGTGCTCATGGAGGCTCGAGTGGGGAGAGCAAAGGCTGCAGCCACAAGGCTCTGGCTGCTCCAGGAATAAACAGGGCTATCAGGGATCAGCAGATAACAACTATCTCCAAGCAAGACAGTTCTGCTAACTGCTAGAACCTTCTCTGTGCCCAGCTCCCAGCTCAGCCAAGAGACTTATTGCTCTGACCTCCATGACAGCTTTGAACGTGAAATGCCACGTCTTATTTGTAAGCAAGAGACTAGGTGTTGGGAGAGGTGTTGGGAGATGACAGCATACATGGGGACAAGGCTGACCTTTGCGGGGTTGAAGACTAGGACTTGCCCTTCTCATGGCCACTAACGCTTCCCTTCCAATGACACACTTGTTCCAGTGATGAGCCACCAGGGGCTGGGCCAGAGTGTGTAGGTGCATTGGCCCTTGCAGGCTGGTGATGCAGGGTGAGCAGTGGCTCAGAGGAATGGTGAAAAGCCTGGGATGAGGCTAAGCACCCGGCCACCATTCTTCCTCTTCTCACTCAGAGCAACATCATCTGTGCGTGTCTGAAAGTGGAGGCTGCAGCCCTGGGTAAGGAGACTGCCCACCATCTGCTCAGAGTGGGAGCCCACCTACCACCCAGTGCAGAGTGACCTCCCGCTACACAGAGCACATGTCAACGGTGTGGTAAGGCAGCAGCTGGAAAGGGCTGTCGAGGGGAAAAATGGAGGAATACATAGGGCGTGGGGGGGGTGGATACTTTAATCAGGGAGAGGGACAAAGTCCTAAGGGGTGACAAGGGACTAAGCCATGTGGAAGTGAGCCACAAGTCTCAGGCTGAGGGAGTAAGTAGCTATACAAAGGGCCTACAATGTGTGTAACACATACACGTATATGTGCGTGGTGGTGTGTACGTGTGTGTGCACACATATGTGTATGTGTGGTATACTCAGGGCTGGGCCAGGTGGGGTGCTTCCTCCCTCCTCTCAGGGCAGCCAACAGGGCTTCATGCATCTCTTGTGCTTCTAAAGCAGAACCACAATCCACAACTGGCTGGTTTAGAACAATGGATCAGGATCCTTCCCAGACCCTGGGAGGGCCAGATCATCTGCATGAAGTCAAGGTGATGAAATGGAGGTGTGGGCAGGTTGTCTCCTCCAGAGGCTTCAGGGAGGACCCCTCCTGCCTGCTCCAGCCCCTGTAACCCCAGGCTCGGTGTCAGCCTTCACAGGCCTCCTCTGTGGGGTCTCCCTAGGCTTCCCTCTAATGAGGACACCTGCAAACCACCACCCATCTTAGGGTCTGACCTTGCTTTCTGCACAAAGGCTCTTTCCCCATCTATGGCAGTGTTCAGGGCGCCAGGGGCTGAGATGTGGGTATATGGGGCCATTTTCCGTGAGTAGCCCCAGGGCAGCAGCCATACCCCAATTCCAAGT
Source organism: Jaculus jaculus (assembly GCF_020740685.1). NCBI lineage: Eukaryota > Metazoa > Chordata > Mammalia > Rodentia > Dipodidae > Jaculus > Jaculus jaculus. Next base: position 59,689,785 of record NC_059112.1, read on the forward strand.
CCCTGTGCAGCTAAAGTAGGCGCCCAGGGGGTCTTTGAGAATGTGACCTAACGTGGCACTTTCCATATACAGAAAACATAGCAAGGCTGCATAGCAGAGGGCTCTAAGTGTTTGTACCCCATGGCTACTATGTCCACACTTGGTGACCACCAACCCTGTGAGCAGGGACTACCTCTCATGACACAGGTTATGTTCAGTTGGGTGATCCTCTAGAGCCACTGGTTTTCTCTGAGCCTCTGCCTGTATCTCTAAACAGATTGTGAAAGGTTCAACCAAGGCTGGGCAGGACTGGATGTATGGAGGAGGGGAGGTGGCTAAATCCATTGTGTTGGAAGGTGAATTTTTGGTGGCTACTCAGCGCAGAGCTGCCTGAAGCCAGCCAAGCTAATACCTGGCTTGGGATGCAGGAAGCCAAGCCACTCCTGGGGCCAAAGCCCAGGGCACAAGTCAGACTCCAAATCTAAACTATTGGCAAGCAAGAAGAGAATACCAGCAATGGATGTCAAGGGACATCCACCATGAGTGTGGGCCCCTGCTTCCCACAGCGGCCCCAATCAGTCCAGAGCACTTGAAGGGAAGTGGGCCTGACCCAGAGGCAATGAGGGGACCCTTTAAGGGAAAAGAACGCAGCTGCGTGAGAACTGAGAACAAAGGTGAGTATTTGCTTACACGTAGAGAGAATCACAGAATCGACACATTCTCCAAAATTGACAAATAGCACAGGATATTGGAAAAATCCGGAAAAAATAACATGTGACTTTTATTAGTGGTCTGGCAGGTAATAAAAATGATACTCTTGCTATTCTTGCCCAACATTTTTGTCTGTCTGATCCTTAACCGCCTTTTCCCATGACGAGGCTGTGATATCATTTTCTGTACAAAGACCAACAAGACAGCCTCACCTCCCTCTGGGAGTCTGATGTAAATTTGGTTTTGATTATTATTGGCTTTTTTTTAAAAAAAAAAAAAGTTGTTTTGTTTTGTTTTGTTTTTAATCTCACAAGTCATGACAATGTCACAGAAGAAAATATTTGGTTTTTTCCCCATATGTTCACGGGGTTCTCTTCTCGCTACTAACTGGGTGATTCATCAATCCAACCGCCGTTGCTTCCACTCAAAGTCCATGACGGCTCTGGTAGATCTGAGCACCTTTTCCCACTCCAATTTCCCACTCAGTGTTGGAATGGTTGCTTTTGGCTTCATGTTCAACGTTTTTTGCCTTCCTGGCACATTCCAGCCATTTTACCTAATTTTTTTCTCAGTTCCTTAAGAGATAAATTTAAAGTTGACAATAAGGCATCTTTGATGTCCACCAAGCTAGGAGTCTGCAATTTCTCACTTGCTTTATTGAAGTGCTGCAAACTGTCTTGACAAATTACAGTTTAAACAGCACATTGGAGTGCTGTCAACTCTCTGAAGAGCTGTCTCGCATCTCGCGGGTTCTTCTAGACCTCTGTGCTTTGCACGTGGCCTTAGAGTCCTACGCCCAGTACTATGCCAGCATCCAGGCCTGAACATCTCTGGAGCTGGCAGAGCCTTCCAGCTCCTCCTCTGTACCCCAACAGCCAAGGGCCACTCACTCCTCCTCAGCGCCAAGGCCCGAGCACCTCCAGCTCCTCTTCCCTCATGCTGACGCCTCTGTCCCAACAGTGCTGGTTGCACACTGGCCGACTGCCCAAAGATGGTTTTGCTCTGCTAAGCAAATGAGATGGCTTCATTGACAGAATGTCTTGCACACCTGCATGACAGCAGTGAGTGGAGGAGCACCACCGTCACTATTCCAGCTGTGCAAGTCCCATCCAGGCTGCCCAGTACCAGCAAGCAGCTGGCCCTCAACTGTCCATCCCCCTTGCCATCTGGACAGCCGGAGGAGCCAGGCGGCTGTGTCTCTGCTGATGGAGGGACCACGGCAAGGCCCTGGGGGAACACTTACGGGGGAGGGAACAGCCTGAACTAGGCTTCTCTAAGGCAGAAGGGAGATGCCCCAGCATGAAGCAGCAATTCCCAGGAGAGTGACCTCAAAAGTGTTACATAACTTCTCTGTCCTCTATTGATACAAAGCTCCAATCCAGCAAGTCAGAGCCCCTGAGAGGAAAGAGGTCAGGCAGCCACTCCCATGCAGTGCAGGCTACCAACTGAAGGATGCTATTGGGAGACCTTATTAAATCCTTGCACAGATATCAGAGTGCTGTCTGGTCTCTTCATTCTACCTAGAAATACAGCCTCCCATCTAGCTAGAGTTGGGGCCATGGGCAGCTGCTCCCTTCTGGCAAGCCTGCACCAGCTGCACACCATTCCTGCCCATAATCACTTGAAGATGCTGCAGTCAGCGGCTCTGCTCAGCTTCTCCAGAGTCCTGAAGGCTCCTTGCCAATGTGTATGATCTCACCCTCACGAGCTATGCTGCCCCTGGACAAGAGCAAGGCTGCAGGGCTGCACACAGCCCCACCATGGAGGCTGAAGCACCAGACCTACCATTCCAAGCCTTCTGAACCCATGGCTCTCATGAGCAGCCCTGGCATGCAGCCAGGCTCCCAGCATGGGAAAACAGATAGGGAACCAAGCCTGCCCAAGTCATCCACCGGTCATCTCCTTGTTCACCTGGGGCCGCTGGGTAACACCTCCCTGAAGCATCGTCTGGCTCAAACCTGGAACCTGGCACATTTCCCTCCCATAGCAGAAAGGACTTACATAGATGAAGTCAGGCTTGGGGGCCAGGAAGGCAGGCCAAGGGGCATTGACCGGGGTTGGGATCAGAAGGCCCCAGTCACGCAGGTGTGAAGATGGAGCAGAGGCCAGTGAGGAGGACAGCTGCTCCCCTATGGGCCGACAGTAGGGCCACAACCTAGGCATGTGAGTGCCACCTGAAGCTGGGCTGGGGGGAAAGCAGGCTGTCCCTGGAGCCTGCAGCAGGACCCAGCTCTGTCCTACCTTGACCTTAGGACTGTCAGTGTGTGAAAATATAAATGGATAAACTTATGAAGTTGAAACCACAAGAAACTGATATCACCCAACATCCTTTGATGGCTCCCTCTGCGCCTTCCTAGATGGGCCATGTGTGGAGCAGGCTCTCCATTGCGCGTGGTTACCACTGCAGTTCCCATGATGAGCAGCCAGAAGAGAGTATTCACACAGAAAGCTCACCAATGCCACCTCAGGACTCCCAGCAGCAGCAAAGGACACTTAAGTCCAGGTTTGTGGTGGTCTTAGGAGGGTTCCTGGGAGTGGGTGGATGTCTCTGCACTGTCCCAGGTCACAGCATGGCAAAGGCATCAGGAAGGTGCTTTGCTCTAAGTGTCTTGGGACCCTGGCATCACTGAGTAAAAAGGATGGCCAAATGTTCTCTCCAAGGAAGGAAAGAAGCATAATCCAGAAAAGTCCTGAGCTCAAGGCGCCATATTCCAAGCTTTTCTTGAAATTCATTCCTAAGAACCAGGGGAGGGAGGAGGGCTGGCCAAGGAGGCAGGAAGTCCCAGTCCGGCCTTAGAGACTGTGGCCATCTGGGCAGTTAGGAAATTAAACAGTAACCCAGAAGTGGCCTCTCAGGCAGAAAGGAGCAGGGGCAGTGACTAACTGGTCTTTGTGGTGGGAGCCAGCTTCATCATCAGTATGAAACACATGTCATCATAGTTCTCCACAAGCTCTGGCAATTCTCTGGTTTCAGCTCCTTACAGGATCGGAGTTATAGATGTGTGACCATGGCCAGCTGTTTATGTGGGTTCTAGGGATCGAACTGAAGCAGTCTCTGAGGCCTCCTCAGGCCCTCATGCTTGCCCAGCACGAGCTCTTCACTATTGAGCCATTGCTCCAGCCCCTGCCTTCGTAGTTTTTAAGTGACAGTGCTCTGGGACCAGATAGGACCCTTTCCTTAGATCCTTGAGTTCTCTCTTGTCCATTCAGAAAACCTGGGCTGTAGGATTCCCAGCTTGGTCCTGGTCATCCCCTGTGTTCGAAGACCCAGCACCTGACATATGTGCAGTCTAAGCAGTGTGGGTGCAAAAACACCTTTGTGTGGGTGGCATGGTGGAGATGATGCCCTAACAAGGTGCTAAAGCCACTACAGAAGTGCTGAACAATGAGGAGATACTTGTTGTGATCCCCCAGAGCCTGTGGCAGGGCACAAGCAAACTTGAACTTGGCCTCACAATCATGGCAGTGCTAATAACTTTGAGGCACAGAATCCAGCCAGCAAGGAAGGACCATTGCTGGGTATGGTAGCATACAGCTCTGAACTCAGCACTTGCGAGGCAGAGGCAGGAGAAGGGCAAGTTTGAGGCCAGTGCTGGGAACACAAGAAGGCCTGGTAAGACAGTCCCTGCCCTATGAGGTCTTGAGTATAGGAGGGGAGCTGGACATAACCAGGTGCCCAGGTGCCATGAGCAAGTATGAGGCTGGCCAGGAAGAGCTGTGAGCAGGAGCAGGAAGGCCTCCTGGAGGCAGTGACCACTGAGCAGACATGTAGGACAAAATGAGCGAGAGCCACAGGGAAACACTTGGGGCACTTCACGGCAGCTGTGTGAACCAGTGACAGGGCAGGGTATGGGGCCTGCTTTCTTTATAAGCTGTGAGTGTTAAGGTTAAACTGCACACATGGGACCCTCTTATAAGCAGGAACTATCCAAGGCAAACTAGAAGGATGGAGGATGGGCAGAGTGCAAGCCACTTTGGGAAGGACCGCCAGAGCCGAGGTGACTATGCCTAGAACCAAGGGATTCCATGGGGATGCCCAGCCAGTGCCTGCCTGGGGGAGGTTGGTGCTGCCCACTGTAAACCTGCTCAGTTCTAGCATGTTCCTTTTAATCCCCTGTGGGCCTGTCTTTCTAGCACTGATCACAAGGATGTGGATTGAATAATCAGCTCTCAGGTGTCCACCACAAAGCAGGGGCCCAACACCTCAACCCAAGCCCCTTTCAGCATCCCCCGAAGAACAAACACAGCCCACCAGAGACAGATTGCAGACCCAAGGTACTTTAGAGCATGCCAGGCTGGGCCTTGACCCTGGGGTCTTCAAACGCAGGCCAACAGGCCCATGTGGGTGCAAGATGGCCCACCTGTGCCAGGCATGCGGATTACAGATCCTGAAAGGTCTCGCTGCAGAACCTCTCCGACTGCCTCCTGCAGCAGCAGCAGCTCCACCCACTGGTGCCTCCAGAGGAGTGGGCTATGGAGAGACCCAGAGGGAAAGGCCTGCTGTGGGGCACAGCCCTGCAGGGAGAAGGCTTGGCCTTAGACTGCTCCAAACCTGGCTTCCTTGCCACTGTGGTCCCTGGATTTCAAGATGGTGGCCTGCTCAACATCAAACCCTCTACACTTGTTCCAAAATGATATGCTAGGTCCGAGGTTCCCACAAAGAGGCTCTCTGGAGAAAAGGGCAAGGCAGGTAGCAGTTCATAACTGCTGGGGTGTTGGAAGCTTGGGAAGAGCTTTGATTCCCAGCTAGTGGTGCTATTTTGGGAGGTTCTGGAAACCTGAGGAGGTAGTCCCTAGTTGGAGGAAGTAGATCACTGGGGATAGGTTTTGCAGAGGTCTTTTCTCTCTGGCCTTTCCCCATCCCAATCCCTCCTGTCTCCATGAGATGAGACCTTCTTCCACCACACAGCCATGATGTTCTGGCTAAGCACATGGTATCAAATGACCACAGATTAGACTCTGAAACAGTGAACCAATAGAAATCCTTCCTCAAGTTGTTTCTGTAAGGCATTGTATTACAGCCATGAGAAAAGTAATTATAATGCACTGTGTACAAAATGTGAATCCTGATGGCATCCACAATAAGGTTGCTTCCTTCGAGGACTTGTGTGTGAGTGTAAATGTGAGTAATGCCCCTGCACTCCCCAGGCATGCTCATGGAAGGCCAGGAAGACAACAGCATCACCATAGCACCTTTTACCCCTTTGGCCTTCTTCCCTTAAAAGAATGGGGGTGAGATGTCTCAGTGGTTACTCTCTGAGGAGTCTGTTTTCTTTCCCTTTCCCTCCTACTCTAAAATAAACTTTAGTTTTTGAGGTAGTCTCTCTTTAGCCCAGGCTGACCTGGAATTCACTATGTAGTCTTAGGCTGGCCTTGAACTCACATCAATCTGCCTACTTCTTCCTGGAATTAAAAGCGTGCACCACCATGCTTAACTACTTTATTATTTTTTAATAGTTTCCTGCCTCTTAATTCTTTCACTAGCAGAGAATAGAACCCTGAATACCCTAGGGGCACCACTTTCATGTCACCTTGGCAGGAATCAGTAATGCATTAAAAACATGCCAATGCAATTCACAAGCACTAGGAGCTTTGCGGTAAGGCACTTCGCAAAATAGTGGCCTCTAGATGCTATGAGTGGAAAAGCCTGGTCCTGTGGCTAACTATCATGTTGGAAGTACCAACCTGCAATCCAGGCATCCAAATCTTTTCATATCCTTGACCCTTTAATGCTCCATTATGGACACCAGCTCTGTCCAAAGGGTGAGGAGGGGTTTCGGAGTCATGCCATCCTGTCCTGAGCTTGGCTGAGCTGCCAGGAATGACATGTTTCCATGACCTGTGGTGACAGCCTTGGCTACCACTTGCTACCCATGCAGCCTGTAAACGAGACATGGGTCATCAGCACACCATGCAGGACATCAAGCCTCTCCTTTCTCCTGTTCTGCCCAGCTTGGGTCCCTAAGCAGCCCAGGGCCATGCCACTCATGCTAATCCTTAAGCCCTGGGCAGCCCCAGAAAACCTATGTTAGCTGTTAAAGCGGGTTGCTCTGACTACATTCCAGGGGCTCTCCAAGCTGCTTCTCAGGTGCGACCCCAGTGCCCCTCTCTGATTTGTAAAGCACGTGCTGGGGAAGGGGTGCGCGGGGGACTCTTCCTGAGCTGTGGCCTCTACATTCCATCAGAACCGATGACACAGCCATTCATCACAGCCCCCACCCCTCCTGAGGAAAGAGCCGCTGTCAAGTCCAGCCAGAGGCCAGACCCCTCCAACTCCCCACCTCCCTGCTCTTTCTACTTTACATGGCCAGCCATGGCTGTTGCTGGAGCCTCTTGGGGAGACTGGTTGGCCTCTGCTCCCATAGCACCACCCCAGCCTGGCCCCATTACAGGATCCATTACAATTGATTCCAAGAGCCCTGGACAGCAGGGACTGCCCACACATGGACCTTTGTTTCTGAATGGCCTCTGAATCATTCCTGAGCAGCCTTGGGGCAGGAGGTGGGACAGTTAATGCTGAAATGGCTCCTAGGAGGCCATAGCCTAGATAGCCCTTAAGGTTATTTGTGATTGTCTAGAACTTTCCCTGAGGCTTGAGAGAACCCCCATGCTCTCTCTGACCATCACCCTGCCCTCTTAACTTGGACACAGCACTGGCTCAGCATATCCCAGCTGATCCACAGCCTGTGATGGGCAGGGCAAAGGGAGGTATAGAGAAGCCAGGCAAATTGCAGAGATGGGCCACCACCTCCTATAGCTTCATGTGCCTCTCCCAGTAACAAGTAGATTAGGCTGCTCTGCTCCTTTCCCAGCCCAGGGAGGCTGAGCTGCTACCTCAGGAAATCCAGGCTGCAGGTGAATTAGAAGGGACTGCTTCAACACAGGCTCTCTCTAAAGCAATCTCTCACGGACCCCAGAGAAGCTGCCTAGATCTGCCCTGAGACCACACTGGCATCTTGTGTGTTTTGTTGTACCGGCAGCACCCAAGAGGTGCCTGACAACAAGACTATATCAGGTAAGGGTGGAATAGAAGCCAGTGTGTGGATGAATGGGGAATGGAGGGTGGTATCCAGCCCTAAGGAAATGTTGACAGGGGCCTTACCTACTGGGAAGAGGAAGTTGAACCTACTGGACGTGTTTGAGCTCAGTATCCACCCTGTGCTGAGTCTCTTTGTACCCCTTTAGGGCTCAATTGTTACCCCTAAAACACATGTTCCTGTCCAAATCCTGGACCATGTCAATAAGACCTTATTTGGAGAAAAGGTCTTCATAGGACTCTTCGGTCAAGGCTACCCAGGAGGAGGGAGGCCTTTGGTCGAGTGTTGGGGTCTTTTGTAGTATAGACTTGGTCACACAAAAAATGAGGGAAATTTGAACACAGACACATATAGGGAGGAGACTACAAGGAGATGGAGGCAGAGACAAGTAATGAGGCCACAAACGAAGGGCAACTAGAGCCCCCAGGAGCTGGAAGAGGCAGGAATTGTCCTCCACCAGAGCCTTGGAAAGAGCGTGGCTACACGTTCTCACCCCTATCAAGGCTGGAAGTCAAGGGTCAAGGTGCTTGCAGATCAGGCCCATTCATGGTCTGTAGCTCTTTCCCACAACCTATTGCTGTGCCCTCGTGGTGTAGAAAGGGCAGACAGCTCTCTGGGGCCTCCTTTCCATCATCTGTTATCTGTCTATCACAAGGTCTCTCTCTCACTCCCAGATAACCTCAAACTTAAAATCCTCCTACCTAGCTTCCTAAGTGCCCAATCACAGATGTATAGAATGACTTGGGGACTCATTTATAAGGGCACTGATCCCATCCTGAAGTGTCCACCATCATGACTTCATCGCTGCCCAAAGGCCATGCACCAAATACCATCCCCTTGAGGGTTAGCATTCCAACCCTTGTGTTTGGAGGGTGCAGCCTTCTGTCCCTAGACAACACTTTAAGGAGTCTAGCCCTCCTGGTTTCAGGGCTCCCTGGGCCTTAGTGTTAAGGATTTGCCAGTTCAGTGGCCCTCAGCCCTTAGCTGCCTTCTGTAGCCCATAGATTGGGCTCCATATCCACTTCTTACTCTCTAGCAGGGTGGCATACTAGAAGGAACCAGTAGGGCAGGAATATTGTCATGGCAATACCCTTCACTCCCAGAAATGGTTCCTTCCCCTCCAGCTTGAGTCCATCTTGTAGTTTTCCAGCTCTCTGGGCCTTCCTCATTTCCTCAGAGATACCAGGCGACCCCTGAGGTGTGAGTTCTAGCCCAGTGGCCTTTCCTCAGAGCTGCTCAGCATGGACAGTCCCCTCTTTCCTAGGATGTTAGCCCCAAGGTGCCCAGTGTTTCCACCTCTACATCTTAGGGCCTCTCGGCTCACCTATGCTCAGCACCAAATCAGCTACTCTTCCACACTGAGTGCCCCTTGCTAATGCACTGGGGGACCCTACTGAGTAGCCCTGAGAAGAGGGAGCTGGGCCCCTGCATATGGACATCACCAGGTTGGCCTTGTCACCTTTTCTTTTGTTTGTTTGACTAACTGACCAGTGAGCCCCCTAGAAGTCCATAGGACTAGGGTTACGGACTTGTATGACCATATCCAGCTTTTCAGGTGGGTGCTGGGGCTCTGAGGCATCTTCCCAGCCAAGCAGAAATATTTTTAATTGATGATAAATAGCACCCAAACATTTCTGGTTTCCCCACGCAAACACATGGCAGCCAAGTGTCTGTGAGCAGACTGCACTGCTTTTCTCCCCATCCAGAGACTTTCTCCTCAGCAGCACTGCCAGGCCTGCGGGCAGGGACCTTTGCTGTGGTTGGTTTGCACAGTTCACTAATCTACAGCCAGGGTCAAACACATGATCCGACAAATCTGAAAGCAGTGTCTTAGCTGCCTTCCTTCAGCATAGATCAGTAGATGCAAAGGCAATTACTCCTGGGGTTCTGGACAGTACAGACCCATTACCCACAGATATAGACTCAACTCCATAATCCTGGCTCAACCCTTCCTCTGATTTGCTGTCCTTTTCTTCCCCACCCCCTTCCCAGGGTTCTCTGCTCCTGGAAGCCCTGGTCATCTGGAGACCCCAACATGCCAGGCTCCTCTTCCCCTCTCCTCTGCTCATGTGTTTTCAAGGCAAGGGGCAGTGTACAACAGAGATAGCTGCCCTGGCCTGGGTGGGACTCAGTTTTGGCTGGAGTGAGGGGCCATGATCCAAGGGGGATTTGACCCAAAGGGGCCAGAGAATCCCCATATAGGATATAGAATGGGCAGGCTTTTCATGTTATTTAAGAAAAGAAGGTGCAGTGTGGCACCAAGGCATGGAGGTATGAACCAATTGGCCCAGCTCTGGTATGGCAAGGACACAGGGCAGGAAGAGGAGGGCCAGGCCCGTCTGCTGGGCCACCTTGCGCAAATCACTACACATCTCTGGGAATCAGCCTCTGTTTCTAAAATGAATGGCCATGAGGCCCACAGGGGAGGTTCTGGCCTTTGGCTCACTGCCCCGTTCTCAGAAACCTCCCTGGCAACTGACAAGTCATGGCTGCTCAGTCAAGATCTTGGAGGGAGGAAAGAAAGCAGAAAGGAAAGGAAGGAAGAAAGGAAGGGAAGGAAGGCAGACATGGAGGGAGAGAAAGAGTTAAGTGAAGGGAAGGAAGGACAAAAAGGAAGGAAGAAAGGAACTACCACAGTTGCTGCATGCAGAAGACACAGAGCTGCCTACAGTTCTCCACCTGAGTATCAAAGGCCCAGCCTCACTGTTGGGCGGACCATCCCAAAAAGCGCACATGTGAAAAGCCAGGCCCCAGACCCTGGGCACAATCCCTTCTCTCCCAGCGACACCAGCATCCTTCCAGGATAGGAAGCCAGTGCCTCCCAAAGCTGAGGCCCTGGGGCACAGTCCACTGCTTTGCAAAACTGCGGGAACATGGTCCCCATCATTCCTCAAGTGACTGGCAGCCTGTGATGAGCTTTTCCGGGGATTGAACTTGGGGTGGTGTTGATGTTTGTTCCCGGACATACTTCTATTTAAACCAGCTGACCTTCAGAGCCAACCCTTGCATAATGCAAGAGCTCTTGAAGAGAAATCAATCAAAGCTTGAAGAAAATGGATTTGTGTTCTCATCTTCAGAGGCGGGCATTTCTTTAAAATGCTGCATGTTTTAATCACTGACTGATGCCCGTGAGTGTGCACACATTGGTGGGCAGAGGCTGGGAATACAGAGGACTCAGTGTGCTGAATTTAAATTTTACCTCTTCTCTCACTGCTGTTTGGCCTTACGTGAGTTCTCCGACTTCTCTGGGCCTGTTTCCTCTTCAGCTAAGGGACGGCGGCCTGCTACTTCAGCCAGTCACTGGGATGTGGAAGGTTTTCTCTATAGCCCCTCTTCTCTACAGGGCTGCACCTCCAGATACAGACTGGGGAGAGGACAATATATCCAGGCACAGATACCGTATCAGTTACTTCCTCACTGCCAGGACAAAATACCCTAAAAGAAGCAGCTTAGGCAAAGAATTCCGTTCAATTTACAGTTCCAGAGTTGTGGGAAAAACATGGCAGGAATAGGAAGCCAGCATCACATTGTTATATCAGCAGGGACGAAGGGGGAGACACAGAGAGAGAGAGAGAACAACACTGGAGCCAGACTGTAACACCTGCGGGCCTGGCCCTAACGACACACTTCCACTAGTGACGCTCTACCTCCTCAACCTTCCCAAACAGCATCACCAACTGGGGATTAAGTATTCAGTGAATCTATGGAGAACATCTTACTTCAAACCACCACGGCCACACCTGCAGGTCCCCAGGATCTTGTACCTCCTCAGCCAGGCACGCAGTCTGTGGGGTGAAAGGCCATGTGGCCTTGTTTCCTCCAGGGTCCAGGTCAAGGCACCCATTCCACTCTGTGCAGCCAGGCTTACAGTGGCCCTGGGGTGGCAAGTTTTGGGTAGCAAGGATCGGGCAGGCGGCCTGGGCCAGGTAGACTCCAGAGCTGGTCACTTGTCCACTGACACCCTGTCATCAAAGGCTCAGTCACTTGTTTTCTGTAACCACTATGGACCTACAGGCTCTTCAGGCATGTATGTACCCGTGATACCCCAGCTGATGTGTGGGGCACAGTCTAGCCAAGTATGGGGTGGGATCCTTCGAGATTTATCTGGTCACCCTTCCCTGGTGGGCTCAAAAACCCTTCCTTCTATACTGCTTCAGTTAAGCTTACCTGACCTAGAGGAAAGCCCAACTTATCAACCCTGTACAGGTGGGGAAACTGAGACTCCAAGCCAAGGCTAGCACAGCTCCACCACAGAGTGTAGGTCCCTCCTAGCAAAATGATCCCACGTCAGTGTGGTGCAGGCCACCAAAGCAGCCTAGCCCTGCTCTCCCAGGGACTTTGCATCCCTTTTCTGTCAATCTGGCCTGAATGCTTGCTCTTGACCTCACAATAGCACCAGCATGAGAGCACCAGCTGCTTTGAGCCTCCATTCCTTATCTTCCAAATGTGAGTAGCATGGGTGTACTCAACACCCCTGTGAGGTAGAAACAGGGGCTCCAGATGCACGCAAGCAGAGTAGGGCTGCTAAAGGAACCACAGTCCTGATCCTTGGTGCTACTGTCCAGATGGCACCACCTGGAGTGCTGACCAGCAGACAACCCCTTGGAAGACCCAGCTCCAGAGCAGAACCTGGAAGAGTAAGCAAGTCCATGTCTCCTACTGTGGCCCTCCAAAAGGGACTGCTGATGCCAGCCACAGGTGGGGCTGCTCAGCTAGCCTGCCAGGTGCCCTCTGCAGATCCTAGGTATCCCGGGCAGCAGGAACAGGCCATGACCCAGACCCATGGGCAGCCCCAGGAAGGTATATCGCAGTGCCCCATGAGCCAGTCCCCACAGGAGCTCCCCCCAGGTCTCACTGCTGCCTCCTGCCTGCTGCTACAACCTTGTAAGTCAGTTCTGAGCTAGGATCGCGTTTCATTTTCCACTAGACCACATAATTTACATGTCGGACACACCCTGGAGCCGGTGCAATGAGGCTCCTGCAGTGAGGTGGGTGGGGGAGGGTGTACCTAGAAGCTTTCCTGAATCTCCCACTGGGCAAGGTAGGAAATGAATGTGGGTCTTTGAGGCTTGGGGACTCTGGCCTGTTTGACCCCTAAGACCTCCTGGCAGTCAAGAACAGAGCCTGGCCCAATGCAAGGTCACCACCTGGTGAGAAGGTTAAGCAAGCAGACTCATGGTGGGGGGGAGGAGGTGGGGTAAGCGGTGCCCCTTATGGGGGCCTGTGGGGGAGGGGCAGTAATTGCTAGAGCAAAGGCAGGGTGATCTTTGAGGCCCATGGAAGAAGGAGGTAGCCAAGAAGCACGTGGGGCAGAGAAACCCAGGGCCTGGGCTAGTCAGTAAGACAGGGACTGTGGCGCAGAGGCAGCAGTGGCGCCAACAAAACTCCACAAGGCTCATCTGAGCCACCACATAGCTGTGAGATCTGGTCTTAGGAAGCTGCCACTGCCTCACCTTACTGGAAGGTGTTATCAACATATAAAGGACAGAGAAGACTGAGGCAGGATCTATAGTCTGCACCTAAAACCTTGCCATCCCCATGCCAAGACTCTACTCTCTCTGGGTAATGGAGACTCGGAGATGGTCTCTGGTGGGAGAGCAGCCCAAAGCTCAGGGAGCATGCCTTCCTGGGGCAGGCAAGAAAGACATTCTTGTTCCAGAAGGTCCCCAAAGGGTGGTGTAGGAGATACTGTGTCCCCACCCAGGCCACTGCAGTGGGGGTACATCACTCAAGGGTCTCAGAGCCCCAGGGACTTCTGGCAGGCACCAAAGGGCAGCAGGGCTGGCTGGGGTCCTGGCAACCAGTCGCTTCTGCCCAAAAGAGTGGCAAGAAGAGGTGGGGGTGGGCACTGTGGGGCTTGGAACTCCGTGTCTGATTTCCCACGTACTACTAGTGACCAGGACTTTGTGATGCCATGGTCATGACAGCGCCGACTCCTCCTGAAATTGGAACGGAGTGGCTGAGCAGCAGGGTGCAACAGGGGCTTCTGTCCCACACACTCAAAGTTCTGCCCTGCGCAGGTGGCCTCAGAGTGCCCTCATGAGTTTGTCATCGAGCGCCCTCCTGCTGGCAGTCACTAGCCTGTCCGCTTGGTGCGAGAGTCAGATCACTTAATGGCCCAGGCGCCACCAGCTAGCTAGCGTGATGCTACTGGGATGGGAAGAGGAGGAGGCTTTTCCCGGAGCTCGTGGCTCTCCTGTTCCTGGAGAGGAGCAGAGGCACACTTCCCAGGCACAGCAGGGACGTGAGGGGAAGGCGCAGCCTGGATGACCTGGGGCAGAGGGTCACATCAAACCTGCCTAGGATCCAGGAGGCCTTCTGGGGGCAACTGCCCGCCCTTAGTGCCACAGAATCCCAGTTTGGTGAGAGCGGCTTTGCCTGCTCCTATGTTCAGGCACCTAGGACTAGGAGTGGGCTACCTGCCCTGCCTGGTTGGTGGGCTGCTGTTACTAGAGTGGAAACTACCCTGAATGTCTGTCCCTCCTGGCTTTCACTGCTCAGTGCAGATACCTCTTTCCATAGGGCACTGTGTTTGCCAGCATCAGACTCTGTCTCCATATAGTGGGAGTAACAAGGCGCATCTACAATCATTGAGGAACCCAGGATGTGCCTACTTAGAGCCCCAGAAGGGCAGCAGGCCAGAGCAAGCACTCCAGCTGGCAGCTTTGTGCCTGAATCTTTGGGATGGCCCACCTAACCTCGCCAGGCTCCCTGCTTGGGAAGAACTCTGCTGTGAAACAGCACGGTTCCCACTTGCTGGGATCCATGAACCTGTAAGCCAGGGTCCTCAGGAAGAGCAGGAGCAGGACCACCATCATCCAGCCCTCCTCCACCTCCCTCCCTGAGGGTCTCATCACAGCTTCTCTAGCCAGACAGAGCAAGGATCCTGCCAGCATGCCAACCTCTATACTCCCCCTTCCAGCACACACATCAGGACCTGCAACTGGGATTCATCCTTCAGGCAGCAACTGTTCACTGAGCACCTTTCAAAGACTGGCATGGTCTTTCTAGGTCCCTGCAATAGGCAGTCAGTGTATAAGTGCTGAAACCTTGCTCAGAGAAGGATCTCTGCTTTTAAGCTGGCTCTGAGGGAGAGGAAGGAGTGATCCTGAGATGGAGTCTGAAGAACAGGAGTGGATGAGGAGAAAGCCTAGGAAGGAAGCAGGGTGACTGAGACCTCAGCAGCTGGAGAGGGCATGGCTTGTCTCTGTGGGAGGTGCTAGGAGTGAGGAGGCCAGTTGAGACTGGGCTGGAGCTGCAGCCGGCAAAGCTGAACCCACCACCACTCATCTTGCCCAGTGGCTGGTCCTCTGCCCACATGGGCTTCTCCACTCTCTTGGATGCCAAGATGCTTACAAGGCTAAGAATAAACCTAAGCCAGTCCAGCACTTGCTTTGAGTGCAGCCTTTGTGAGGATTGCCTGGAGTGGGAGCTGAAACAGGCCGGGCCCCTCCAACCCGGGGAGTGCAGTTGTAGGCCTTCCTGACCTGTGGAAACATACACCCCACATCTTAGGAATGGAGCAGTTGGGCCTGGGAGAGCGTCCTTCCCCAAAAGCAGCTTTGGGGTTTGCTGGGCTGCACAATGGGTTTGCTAAGCTGGGCCTGAGAAGGATAACCCACTGACATGCACAGTTTGAGTTATCTGGATTGCAGACCATTCTCCTGTCTTGGGGACCCTGCCCTGCCTGAAGGCTTTGTGTCACATTCTTCCTCTGCAACTCCCTCACTCGCTGTCTGTGTCTCTCCCCTACATAGGGAAGGGTGGACTCTATGGCAACCACGTCACTTGGTATATCCCTGGAGCTGTGCTCAGGACTATTTGCCCATGTAGCAGTGAGTGTAAGACTGACTTGGGCTCAAACTCTTTCCCTCCCATGTCAGTGGTTAAATGGCTAGGGGTGGCCCTCAGCACTAATATTTAAGGGAAAGTGGCCTTGGAAATTATCAGGAGGGTGGCTTTAGAGGTCCATTAGTAAATTTTACTTCTGCTACCTCCAGTCAGTGGTCTTGGGTGAGTGCCACCACTCCAGTCTTTCTACCGATCTGTGGGTTGGCACATTTTGCTTTTTTTTTTGGCCATAGATTGTAGCTTAGCTGCTAGACCCAACAGGAGTTGAATGAAGGCAGAGGCCTTCTCATTGAGGAGGATGTGGGAGCACTGCTGGGCAGTGCTGCCTAACTCCCTCCCAGTCCTTGTGCGCAGTAGCTCTGGTTATTTTGGTTGGTGGAATGTGGAAGCCCTGAAGCAGTGGGAAGTGTCTGAGAGCAAGGACCCTCTGGGTTCTAGAGAGGTAGGGTGGAAGACTCCTCAGGAATTTAACAAAAGGCATCCTGGTTACCTCAGAGTGAGGCTGAACACCATTCAGGGGAAAGAGGATACTGCTGCCCCTGAGAATGGGAGTGGGGTAACTCCTGTTTTGGAATGTTTGGATTTCGCCCCCTATTCTACCTACACCAGGAAAAGGGGCCCCACACACCTCCTCTGGCCCTGATAGGGCCCCTCCTCAGGATGCACACTCCCCACCATGGTTAGGGAGAGTGCATTTGCAGCTGAGAGGTCCCACCCAACTCGCTCTGCAGGGTGGGAAAAATGGAACAAGTTTGTGCTCTCTCTGGAGCTCACCTTTCCTTCTCTGTGCAAGGGGGAGTGCCCAGGGTTTGGACTATGAGGGGGCAAAAGGACCTCAGGGCTGCAGGGCCTCAGGGCAGCTGTGAGGGAGAGACTGGTTGTTCCATACCACACATCCTTGGGCTGGGAGGAGGCCAGCCTGCTCTCCTGTGGGTGGATGATGCGCTGCCTGGCTTCTGTCTTTCTCCCCTACTGGAATTGAGGGGGGTTGGAGGGGGTGTTGGGAAGAAGGGAGAGGGAGGGCCCTTCGCTAAGAATCCATCTGCTGCAGGACTGTGGGCTCCGAGGACAGAGCCCGTGCTGCCCGAAGAGAAGGTGCAGAATTGCAAGTGTGCCCCATCCTGGTGCTGGTGATCACTGTCCTGGCTCTCCATAAGGTCTTTTGTGTTTGTTGAGGAACATGAGGCTTGGACCTAGGCCAGGACTTGGGCACTTTCTGGGACTCTGAGTTAGAGACCTGATCATGGGCAGAGCCTTTTCACCCAGACTCCTCAAAGACTCTCCCCTGGGGAAGCCCCACTCCACCAGGGAGGAAGTGGAAGAAGTCAGGTCCATCCCAACATAGGCAAACAACCACCTTTTTTATTTCTATGACACTGCTATTGGACCAAAAATAATACAAAAGGCCCTGAATCCCAATCACATTTTCCCAATTTGGAATTATGCTCCAAAGTTGCATTGGTCAAACCATCAAATAAATGCCCATGTGAAGCCTGTCTTGTTCAGGAATAGGTTATTCTCCCTCCTTTCTGATCAACACTTGCAAATCCAACATGTCCTTCCTGTAGAGGGACCCTGTAGGATAGGGACAGCTGTGCAACCTCCAGTCTTGCCTAATCAGCTGACCTTGCACTCAGTAAGGTCTGTATAGGGGTACCAGGGGGTTGTCCCAAGCTGGGGCTTCAAGTCCCAACAAACCACTCCTGGTGAGCCAGTTAGTCTTCTAATCTTGACATTGGTTTTGTGTTTCAAGAGAAATGACAAAGTGAATTAAGTTCCACATAAAATGTCATCAGTCAGAGGATTGACATTGCACCTGCTGGTACTTTGCCGTAATTGCAGGCCAAGAAACAATTTCAGTCAAGCTTTACTGCTCCAGTCTCTGGCTGCTGGACTTAAATGCAGACCTGACATTCTTGCTGGATTGTCAAAGGCCACTTTAGCTCATAGGGGTTTATAATTCTCCCCCCTTGCTGTCCAGGCCATGATGCACAGAGTCACTAGGAGCTGGATGTCTGCAACCATTTCTGTGTACTTGGGAGTGAAATGTGGATGACTCTTGCCCATGTGGATTCTGGGCTCTCTCCAAAGCCCGGAGCAGGCCTTACCCACTGACTGCACTGCATAATAGTGGCTAGTGAGTGATTGAGGGCGCAGGTTAAGTGGCTAGGTCTCCCCAGGCCTGTATTTGTAGTCTATGGAAAAGGATGAAGGCCCTGCCTGGTGTGTTGCGGTAGGGGTGGGTGGGAGTGTCCAGCCTGGGAGACTGTGTGACATGTCCTGGATTGCGCAAGCAACAAGCACATGACCACTCATATTGCCCAATGGCCAGGCCTGTTGCCCACATGGGCTGCTGATACCTGCCTTGGGCTCCATATTCTAGTCTTACAGCCTATTGTAAAGTCTCCAGTATAATAAGCACTTTGGGAGTGGGATGTTTATGAGCCTCAGTTCTACTCTGCATAATGGAATAAAACAGCCTTAGACAGCAGACCTCAGATATCCAAACACAACCTCAGCAAATGAAACACCTCTGGAGGTATCACTATACCTGATCTAAAGCTATACTACAAAGCCATGGTAACAAAAACAGCATGGTACTGGTATAGACATGTAGGGCTGGAGAGATGCCTTAGTGGTTAAGGCACTTGCCTGCGAAGCCTGAGAACTCATGTTCAAATCTCCAGATGCCACATAGCCAGATGCATAGTGACACAATCACACAATGTTGTTGCACATGTGCACAAGGAAGCGCACACATCTGGAATACATTGACAGTGGCTGAAGGCCCTATCACACCCATTATCTATCTCTCTCTCTCTCTCTCTCTCCCTCTTTCTCTCTTCCTCAAAATAAATAATAAAAAAAAGAGTGCTGGAGAGATGGCTTAGCAGTTAAGGTACTTGCCTATGAAGCTTAAGGATCCAGGTTCGATTCTACAGGTCCCATGTAAGCCAGATGTACAATGTGGTGCATGCATTTGGAGTTCATTTGTTAATGAATGAATGAATGAATAAATAAATAAGCAAAAATCTTAACAGAAGACATACAGACCAATGGAACAGAATTGAAGACCTACTTGATTTGACAAAAGTGCCAATAACATAGACTGGAGAAAAGACAACATCTTCAACAAATGGTGCTGGACAAATTGGATAACTACATGTAAAAAAAATGAAACTAGACCCATTCATCTCACCATACACAAAAATCAACTCCAAATGGATTATAGACCTCACTTTAAGACCTGAAACTCTTCAACTACTATAAGAAAGAAATATGAGGCACTCTCTATAATACTGGAGTGGGGAAGGATTTCCTGAACAAAACCTCAATAGCCAAGAAATTAAACAATCACTCAACCAATGTGATCTCATGAAGCTAAAAAGCTTTTGCACAGACAAACATACTATATACAGAGCCAATAGATTATCCACAGAATGGGAGAAAAATTTTGCCAGCTTTACCACCGACCAAAGCCTAATATCTAGAATTTACAAAGAACTCAAAAATGAAACAATAAAAAAAAAATCAGGGCTGGAGAGATGGCTTAGCAGTTAAGAACTTGCCTGTGAAGCCTAAGGACCCTGGTTCGAGGCTCGATTCCCCAGGACCCACATTAGCTAAGTGCACAAGGGGGCACACATGTCTGGAGTTTGTTTGCAGTGGCTGGAGGCCCTAGCGCACCCATTCTCTCTCCCTATCTATCTATCTATCTATCTATCTATCTATCTATCTATCTGCCTATTTCTCTGTCTGTTGCTCTCAAATAAATAAATAAATAATAAACAAAAGATAAAATAAAACACTCAAAAAGTGGGGTAGAGAACTGAATAGGGATTCTCAGAGGAAGAAATACAAATGGCTAACACACACTTAAAACAATGTTCAACATCCCTAACCATCAGGGAAATGCAAATTAAAACAACTATGTGATTCCACCTTGCTCCAGTATTGATGGCAATCATAACAAATACCAAATGACCACAAATGTTGGTGAGGATGTGGGGAAGAGGAACCCTCATTCACTGTTGGTGGGAATGTAAACTTGTATAATCACTACAGAAATTCCTGAAAAAGATGAACATAGAGCCCAGTTCCAGTTATTCCCTTACTGGACATTTACCCTGAATGTTCCATGCTTCACTACAGAGGTATTTGCTCAACCATGTTTATAGCTGCTCAATTCATAATAGCTAAGAACTGGAATCAACCCAGGTGCCCATCACTGGATGAATGGATAACGAAGTTGAGGTACATTTACACAATGGAATTCTACTCAGCAGTAAGGAAAAATGATACAATGAAATGCTAGGAAAATGGATGGACTTAGGACAGATCATACTCAGCGAACACACACAATCACAGAAAGACAAATGCCACATGTTCTCACTCAATTGCAGTTCCTAATGTAGATCAGCTTGAGTTGCTGGCATACTAGATAGGCAACTTGAGGTCTAGACAATAGGGATGGAAGGGTTTGGGGAAGAGGAAGCAGCGGTTGGGGGGAATTAAACACAAAACTAAACCCAAGATGAACTGGTACCACAGAAACCATTCTCCTTGAAGGTAGACTAAAAGATTTAACTCGCAACAGGAGTATAGGAGGAGCATCTGCAGAGAGGGTGGGATGAAGTCTAACCTTAAAAAATTTTTGGCTGTGACCTATAACTCCCAGTAGCAGAAATTTGAGCTGTTGGTCAGAGAGACCTATAAGGTCCCCAAAACAAGACAGGCTTCTGTCTTGATTACCTGCCTGAGGTAAGATGTAAGACCGTGTTGCTGACGACACCATATGCTGCCAACACAGAACATGGAGAGACCACATGGCTGGAATCCAAAGGAGAGCCAGTCGTTAGACAGTTAGCCCATCTAGTGCTGGCATGAGCTACGGGGAGAAAGTGGCCAACAATGGTGTGAACAAGCAGGAGTGTAAGCTACTCAGAAGCAACCAGCCTGACAAGAAGTACACACCAGTACAATGGTGGCACACGGCTTTGGTGGGTAACCAATGGCTTTCTGATAGGCTAAGACATCTGCTCAGTGGAAAGGAACCCATATCTGGAACTGGGAACCAGGTCTCAATCCCATGGAGACAAAGGTTATGATCTCCGGTGTCAAGCTCCCACTGGTTTTTTGGTTAAAAGAGGGGCTACATCAATTAAAATCTCCCAAAAATTAATAACACTTATCCAATTTAACCTATGCTGACTTCACTCTCCGCTAGAGAACCTGTTTTTCTTTTTCAGAAAATAGACCCCAGGAGATAAACCACCCCTCACATCTCAGTCAAGGCCCAGGTGAAACCACAGAGGAATTGGAGAGAAAAGCAAGAGCGCTGCTTCCATGGTGAGCTTGACAGTCAGTGCCAGGGTGAAGGAGAGAGATGCTGAGGACACTCAACACATACCAAAGCAGAAACCTAGGACTCCTAAGAGCTCATCACTGAAGTAGACTTAAAACACACCCACCATGGCTCAGGGAACTTTGTGGAAGAGGGGGCAGAAAGATTGTAATAGCCACAGGTTGGGATGTCATGCCCAGAGGCCTTCCCTCTCCGCAAAATAACTGACTGCTGCTCCCACAATGCATAACCCACAACCCCATGGGAAATACCAGCAACCCCACTGAGGAGAGTCCCCTGCG